>NC_143055.1:93746136-94049166 GCF_052426305.1 Pelodiscus sinensis
GGGACTTGAATTGCAGACCTTTGAGTCTGAATAAACAGCTTGAAAAGTAAAATAAAGCACATATCTATTAACTTTAAAGCAGTATGTCATGATGTTTTTCTGAATTCCATTTCAGTAAAATCACCAAATTAGCTAACTTTTTGTTGTAGCTGTCCTCAAGGAGCGATTTTGTGAATGTCCTTACTGTTAATTCCTTCCATCATAGGTGCCTAGTGCCTGCAGAGGATGGGGTTCAGAGAGGGCCTCACAGAGGGAGGGGGCAAGCAGTGGTGCTCCGTTTTGCAAATTAAAACTTTGTCAGGAACAAAAAGGGGCGGAGGACCACCGAAGTGCTACCACAAGTTACCTATGCTTCACATTAGTTATTATTTATGTTAAGGAATGCTGATGGGCCCAGATAGCCCCAGATCCATTATACCTACAGCTAATGCAAAGCCTGGAGGGGAACAACAGGAAGACAGCCTGGCTTAGTTCGGGACTAACTTTCCAGGAAAAAGGATGCAGCCTGAAGGGAGCTTTGCCTGCAGCGTAGGGAAGAGATGGGCCTGCTACCCAAAGCAGTCGTTGGGGAGAAGCAGTTAGATCTCTAAGGAGTGAATGACATCCAAGTAACAGATGGTTTGGAGACCACATCTGAAAAAAGAGCAGGGAGGCTTCATGGGAGGATTGGTAGGTGACCCAGTGTTGAGTTTGCTTTTTGTTTTAGAAGATTTTGGGGCTATGCCCTCTAATCACTTGTCCACCCCTGAAAGAGATGAGCACTGAAACTCCTCCCCCTGACCCCCCGGAAACCAGGGATAGTGTCAGGGTGCCTGGAAGATCCACAAGCAGGGGAAACTGCTCCAACTATACTATTACAATTTGGATTCACTTTCCTTAATACTTTCCTTAATACTCCTTGAGTGAGTTCTTTTTCTTCCTCTGTACATATGGGGACATAATACCAACTGTTGTAGAGTGTTTTGAAATCCCCCACAATGGAAGGTGCTTTACAAATGAAAAATATTATAATAGAATCTTAATAAAATCCATGTTCAGTACATAAAAAGTTTGAAAGTCTTTTTATATTTCAGATAGTTTGTATTTGTGTTATCATCAGGTTCAGGCTTTACCACCTGCATTCATCATGCAGGCAGATGACCTCTTAATAAACACACAGCCAATCAATGTCATTGGAATTGCATCCTATAATTCAAATCCAGTAATTTACTGTTGTATGAGTCATGTAATTGTGAGTGTATACGGCCTTGATAATGTCACTAATCTGTAACTGTTCACCTCCTAGAAACAAATCTTTTCATCATCGGTAATTTTCACAATGATGACAGCAGCATATTCATTTTAATGGCTCTCCAGCTGTGTATGTAATGTTAGTGTCACTGTCAGCTGTAAAACTCAGTGAAAGTTAGTTCCAGACCCTGTAAAACGTGCTTACCTTTAAGCATGTGAGCAGTCCCACAGAAGTTATTGGGACTACTCGTGGTCTCAAATTTACGCATACACAAGTCTTTGCAGGATCATGACTGTATGGTGTAAGAACATGTATATCTGATGCAGTCATCAGAAACGAAAAAAAAAATTTACTATGAAGCTGTAGGGACACATAGCCACCAATCTCTATTCCTATATAAGAACATAAGAATGGCCATACTGGGTCAGACCAAATGTCCATCTAGCCCAATATCCTGTCTTCCAACAGTGGCCAATGCCAGATGCCCCAGAGGGAGCAAACAGAATAAGTGATCATCAAGTGATCTCTCTCCTGTAATCCATTTCCAGCCTGTGACAAACAGAGGCTAGGGACACCATTCCTACCCATCCTGGCTAATAGCCGTTGATAGACCTAACCTTTATGAATTTATCTAGTTCTTTTTTGAACCCTGTTAAAATTCTGGTCTTCACACCACCCTCTGGCAAGGAGTTCCACAGGTTGACTGTGTGCCGCGTGAAGAAAAACTTCCTTTTGTTTGTTTTAAACCTACTACCTATTAATTTCATTTGGAGACCCCTACTTCTTATATTGTGGGAATAAGTAAATAACTTTTCCTTTTTCACTTTTTTAACCCCAGTCATGATTTCATAGATCTTAATCATATCCCACCTTAATCTCCTCTTTTCTAAGATGAAAAGTCCCAGTCTTTTAAATCTCTCTTCATATGGGACCAATTCCAAACCCCTCATTATTTTTGTTGCCCTTTTCTGAACCTTTTCCAATGTCAATATATCTTTTTTGAGATGAGGCGGCCATACCTGTACGCAGTATTCAAGATGTGGGCATACCATGGATTTATACAGAGGCAATAAGATATTCCCTGTCTTATTCTCTATCCCTTTTTAATGATTCCTAACATTCTGTTTCTTTTTTGACTGCTGCTGTTGCACATTGAGTGGATATTTTCAGAGAACTATCCACGATGACTCCAAGATATCTCTCTCAAGTAATTGTAGCTAAATTAGTTCTCATCATTTTCTGTATATATTTGGGATTATTTTTCCAATATGCATTACTTTACATTTGTCAATATTAAATTTCATTTGCCATTTTGTTGCCCAATCACTTAGTTTGGTGAAATCTCTTTGAAGCTCTTCACAGTCTGCTTTGGTCTTAACTACCTTGAGCAGTTTGGTATCATCTGCAAATTTTGCCACCTCACTCTTTACCCCTTTCTCCAGATCATTTATAAATAGGTTGAATAGGATTGGTCCCATTACAGACTCTTGGGGAACACCACTAGTTACCTCTCTTCATTCTGAAAAATTACCAATTATTCCTACCAGTGTTCTCTCTAAACTGGGGAGCAGCACAGCTTCACAGGTGGTCAGAGGCTCAGGGCTGCATGCAGGGAGCAGACTGACTGGGTGGGGGTTGATTCAATCACCTGGGAAGCTGTGCTGCACAGCAGCTTAGAGGGAACACTGATTCCTACTCCTCATTTCCTTAGTTATCAGTCCATGACAGGACTTTCCCTCTTATCCCATGACAACTTAAAAGCCTTTTGTGAGGGACCTTGTCAAAGTCATTCTGGAAATCTAAGTACACTATATCCTCTGGATCCCCCTTGACCACATGCCTGTTGATCCCCCTCAAAGAACTCTAATAGTACTCTTTACAGAAACCATGTTGACTTTTCCCCAACAAATTATGTTCATCTATGTGTCTGACAATTTTATTCTTTTTTATAGTTTCAGTTAATTTGCCTAGTACTGACATTAGACTTACCTGTCTGTATTTGCCTAGATCACTTCTAAAGTCCTTTTAAAATATTGGTATCACATTAGCTATTTTCGAGTCATTAAGTACAGAAGATGATTTAAGGATCATCCTTGTAACCAAAGGATAGGTTGCAAACCACAGTTAATAGTTCTGCAATTTCAAACTGGAGATCTTTCAAAACTTTTGGGTGAAAGCCATCTGGTCGTGGTGACTTATTACTGTTAAGTTTATCAATTTGTTCTAACACCTCCTCTAGTCACACCTCAATCTGGGAAAATTCCTCAGATTTGTCACCTAAAAAGAATGGCCCAGGTTTAGGAATTTCTCTTACATCGTTAGCCGTGAAGACCAAAGTAAAGAATTAATTTAGCATCTCTGCAATGACTTTATCATCTTTGAGTGCTCCTTTAGCATCTCGATATTCCAGTGGTCCCACTGGTTGTTAAGCAGGCTTTCTGCTTCTGATGTACTTAAACATTTTGCTATTACTTTTTGAGTTTTTGGCTAGCTGTTCTTCCAACTCCTTTTTGCCTTTTCTTATTATATTTTTACACTTAATTTGACAGAGTTAATGCTCCTTTCTATTTTTCTCACCAGGATTTGACTTCCATTTTTTAAACAATGCCTTTTTTATCTCCCACTGTTTCTTTTACATGGTTGTTAAGCTATGATGGACTTTGTTTTGGTTCTCTACTGTGTTTTTCAATTTGAGGTATACATTTAAGTTGGGCCTCTATTATGGTGTCGTTGAAAAGTTTCCATGCAGCTTACAGGGATTTTACTTTTGGCACTATACCTTTTAATTTCTGTTTAACTATCCTCCTCATTTTTGTGCAGTTCTCCTTTCTGAATTTAAATGCCACAGTGTTGGACTGCTGAGGTGTTTTTCCCACCACAGGGATGTTAAATTTTATTACATTACGGTCACTATTTCCAAGTGGTCCAGATATATTTACCTCTTGGACCAAATCCTGCACTCCATTTAGGACTAAACCAAGAATTGCCTTGTGGGTTCCAGAACCAGCTGCTCCAAGAAGCAGTCATTTAAGGTATCAAGAAATTTTATCTCTGCATCCCGTCTTGTGACGATGTGTACCCAGACAATATGGGGATAGTTGAAATTCTCCATTATTATTCTCCCATAGCATTTCATAGTCACTATCGCTATCATGGTCAGGTGGTCGACAATATATCCTATATATATGCTATATTCTTATAATAAGACCGTGGAATTACTATACATAGAAATTTTGTGGAACATTTTGCTTCATTTAAGAATTTTACCTCATTTGATTATTCATTTTCTTTCACATATAGTGCCACTCCCCCACTAGCATGACCTGTTCTGTCCTTCCGATAGATTTTGTACTCTGGTATGACTGTGTCCCATTGATTGTCCTCATTCTACCAAGTTTCTGTGATGCCTAGTATATCAATACTCTCCTTGAATATGAAGCACTCTAGTACACCCATCTTATTAACTAGTCTTCTAGTGTTTGTGTATAAACACTTTAAAAAAGTTCTGTCTGTCATTTCCTGATATGTTAGACTCTTTTTCATTTGATTGTTTCCCATCTGGTCTTACCCATATTTTATCATCTTCCATTCTCTCCTCTTTACAAGGACATAAAGAATCTCTATTAATAGACCCTCCCCTAAGGCTATGTCTACACCACAGGGAATATGTCCGCTTTTTCAGATCATTTTATGAAGAATAAGGGCTCTTCTGAAGGAGGAGCTTTTTCTCACATTTGGCTCCGTGTAGAAGGCCCAAATGTCAGAAAAGCCTCTTCCGAAAAAAGAATCGGAGGAAGGTCCGCAAATTGCAATTTGCGTACCTTTTTCCAAAAAATAACTGCAGTGTAGACATAGCCTAAGAGATGTCTCTGTCCAATCCATATGCACCTCTGCATCCAGAGGCTTTCCCTCTGCCCTTGGTTTAATTGCTGAACCAAAGCATTGAATCCTATGCTCTTTGTTACCAAGAACCTTGTTTTTCTCAGCACATATCAATTTGTATTGTCACTTAATATTACTCCTGTGCACTTAAAAGCAAATGACAGTGTTAGTTCAAAAGGGAACAGTTTCATTCAATTGTTCCTCTGCAATATTGGCAGCTGGTAGGGAATGGTGCCAGGGTTTGGTTCTGTAAGGAATACGTTTAAGGAACAATTCCCTGGGAGCAAGACAGGAAATTGCTGAGTTAGTTACAGCTTTTATGGAAAATCTGTATCTACATATCCAGGAAGCAGAAGCTGTCTCATTTGCTCTATGCATTCAGTCTGATTAAAGCATTATGCTAAGATTATATGCTATCAATCTCAAGGAATGATTTTAAAGGAATCTAATGGATATTATATTGTCTCCTGTGCATTCTAAGCAACCAGGACATCTGCTTGATGGTCAATAATATCTGATATGAAGAGTTTTATATTTTAATAGTCGTACCTGGATTAATATTTTGATAAATTATAACATTTTAAATGTAAAAGTAAGTGAGAAATTCTATACTCAACAGCATAGTAGATTATTCTCAGATGAAATTAAAGGCCTTCTTGAATGTTGAGTGGTTTCTCATTGGTACTTAACTACCAACACGGGCAATTAAGCAAACCTGCATACTTTAAAGAGAATAGTCGGTGTCACATTAAAACAAAAATCCCTAATTTTTGAGGGTGAGAATCAAAATTAATCCTTAACATTTCTGATTCCTCAAATCTACCACAGGTTATATAACCGCCTAACAACCAATACTGTGCCTGATAACTTAATCAGTTGTTGGTATTAGCATATTTTCAAAAGAATGAATACTTTTTTAGTCCTTTCTAGTAGTTTATGAGGTACTAGTGAAGTGTTCTTTCAACATGATACTTAATATATGCATCTTCTCCTCCCAAGGATTTTCTCTTCAACAGTTTGTATAACACTTTATTTTTTAGAAAGCTTTACAAAAAAATCTTACCTATTAATGAATACTTGCAAATAAAGCACTATGCCCCCCAACCAAATTCTATCTATGTTCTATGTCTCTTAAATCTGATTTATGATTGCCCAGCCTACTGATAAAGTTGTGATCCACACTCCACACTTGAGTATTTTTTCCAATATAATCCATTCAGAATTCCAGCATAAAAAAAGATGTGTGTTTAGTAATCTTCTCTACCACTTTGGGGGCATAGAAATATATTTTTTTAGCAAGTAGCTAGTGTGTGACTGTTTCCCTTTCCTTCAAGAATGTGCAATCGTGCCTTACATATGATTGCAGAAACTTTTTAAGTATAGGTTGAATTTCCAACAGTCTCTGATTTGGCACCATCCTTTGTACAGCATGATTTTAGTGAGCAGGATATCCAGTAATCATGAGTGTGGACAAGTTTCCTGCGGTCCCATAAAGTTTGTGGTCCTGGCTCTCAACATTCTGTGGTGTTATTTAGTTCTAATTTACCCCTAAATGCAGGACTGGACAAAATGCAGCCTAGGGGTTAGATCCGGCCTGCCTAACACTTGGATCCAGCCCACACAGCATCTGGCCACTTTCTACTTATATCCTGCTGCCTAAGTGGCTTAGGAGCAGGATCATATTTAAATGGCTCATGGCTCACATTTGCGACACTACCCCGGTAGGGGCCAGAGCCATGAGCCTTTTAAATAGCCACAGCCACCCCAAGTGGCTGCCAACAATGCGGTAGCGGCAGGGCTGGGAGCTGGGAGCCTTTTAAATTACTGCCAAAGACTCACAGCTCCTGGCCCCGCTGCTATTGCCTGGAAGTCACTCGGGGTTGCTGCAGCTATTTAAAGGTCTCCCAACCAAGGTGCTACCCCGGGAGAAGCTGGAGCCCTTTGAATAGCTGCAGCAAGCCCGGGTGGCTGCAACACAATGTGGTAGGAGAGGGGAGGGGAATTGCAGGTCCTGTGCCATGTTTTTATTTAAAACCTCTGGCCCCAGACAGCTCTGGGGGGAGGCTAGTCCCAAGTCCTGCCCCTTCTGCCACAGACCCTGCCCCTCTGGGGGGTGTTGAGCCCGGCCCATACCAGTATCAAAATTCATTAAGTGGCCCTCCTGTGAAAATTATTGTCCACCCCTGCCTAAATTTCTTCTAAGAGCTGAGTAAACCGTGGAAGTTTGGGTAATGCTGCTAGACAATACTGACCTCCTGCCTGAGGATTGGCAACAGTATTTGGCTTTTTTTTTTTTAACAGTACCCATACAAATTTTTACACTGAGGACTGTGTATTTTTTGTTTTTATAGTGTTTTTTGATTAGCCATTATACCTTTTGATTTTTTTACTTGGGTAAATTCAAATGTTTATTATTGCAGTTAGCTAATAATTTTTTAAAAAACTTTTTGGCACAGGGTTTTTCATAACAGCCAGACGGTAGCAGTATTTTTTGAGTGAGATTAAGGGTTTGTAGACGTTTGCCAATTTGCTTTAAGGTTGGCAAGGTGTTTTTATTTTCCGAAGTCCATTTTAGGCTGCTGGCTTTGGAGTGGATTACTTCCCCAAACTCGGTAAGGAGATTTATGCCGCAAATTATGTTTTTTGTTAGGGACAGACAATGATTACATTTTTAAATTTAATTGCCACCAGCTGGCTTAGGGTGGGTTTTAATTTACCTTCTCCCACACCAAATATAATGGCGTGCGTGGGGAAGGTTTTGGCTGTTTATTGATAGCTAGGCTTTGGTGTTTATTGATATTTTGCCTGGCCAACCTCTCACTTGTTTGTTGAGAAACATTCTTGGGTTGCCTACTGTTTCAGATAGAGAGGCGACTGTTATTTACTTGCTAGCAAGGAGCTTGAGAATTTCCTGGAGTTGCTTGGAAGCTTTCTCCTGCTCCTTCCTGCTGTTTTGTGTGTCTTGTATATTAGGTTTTTTTTTTGCTCAGCTATTGTTCTGCCTTACCCCCAGAGTGGAAGCATTTTTTTCTAGTGTGGCTGGTTTTTTTGCAGTTGGTACAAAGTTTGGGCTTCCGTTTGTGCCCGCAATCTCATGTTATGTGCCCCGGCTTCCCGCAGGTATAACAGAGAGTTGCCTTGATTGAATGGATTGTGGCTTTTTCCTTTATAGTATTGACTAAAACTATTTTTTTCCCCCTTTCTGTTTTATAAATTGGTAGCCCACTTTATTATGTTTGTGTATGTGTTTTCAATCGAAATGCCTAGGGCCAATATGGCTCGATGGTCGGCAGACATTCCTTTCTTAAGAATTTGAAGGAATGCTTTTCCTAAGATGTTAAGCTTATTCCAAAACTTAGTGTTTTGCTTTGGATCGGGCAGATTTACTAGAGCCCATTTTTCCAGAAGGAAAAGCTGATTTATTTTAGTTATATTTTGTGCCTCCTCTCTATCCTCAGTAAAGGGTGTTGGCCCACATGGGGCTAGGTATAGAGAGGGGTAGAGGGAGTTGTGGAGCTGAATCCTTTCCTAAGTTTGGGAGAGGCAGTGTAGTTAGAATAGGCGCGCCAGCTGAGAGATTCTTTTCTTTCAGTTATAGTGCGTTTTTTTAGGGACAGGGGTGCTAATGCTTGTAGTTTACATTTTTTACTGAGGAGCGAATTTTTGCTCTTTGAGCTTTAATTTTATTCCTCAGGGCTTTCATTTTTTTTTAATGTGAGGTTTTTTAACAATATTATTACTGCCTTTTTGGTTTTTTTACTTTTTTTGTTTAGTTCCCCACTTGATTAAATTTTTCTTTGGTGCATGTTTGTAGTTTAGATGTTTCTGTGGGCTTGTTCTTGCTTCTTCCTGCGATGTTATGGCTTTTGTTTGGCTTAGCCCTTAATTCCTTCTTTCTTTTTGTTTTGTTTTTTCTTCTTTTGGGGATGTACGTTTTCCCCTTCATTTCTTTTTTGTTTTCAACCTTGATTACGTGGGCACAGGCCCCCCCGGATCAAGTGTTGGGGTTATACGGAGGTTGCACGCAGCTTTCTTCCCTTGGATGTTACTGTCACTGACACCTCACTTACTGGGAATTTTGGGAATTTTTCCCTTCCTTTTTCTGCATACAGTTTTGCTGTTCCACATCCCAAAGGGCATGCCCGCAGATCAGCTTTTCCACACTTCTGTATACAGTTTATACTGCCACGGTTCTCGTGCCTCTTGGCACCTTTCCCACTACCAACTGGAATGAGGACTTGCACTATTCGAGGGTGTATATGTCACGTGCCTGTTGGGGGGCTTCCATCAGGTCTTGCAATGTTATGTGCAAGGAGAGAGTGGACCACTAGTTCGTATTGCCTGCCGCCTTGCGTACCCAGTCAATACTGAGCTTAATGGATGGCGTAATAACTCGCTGGTGGTTTATGCAGTTCCTTCGTAACAGCCCCTTAGCTTAAACAGTATACTGTCCTTTTGTGCTTGTCCCCACACAGGTTCCCCCTCAGGCCTGCCTCTTATGCTTGGTTCACATACATTCAGGTGTTTTGTGCCTTAAATGGGAATGGAATCAGGACGTGTCTGAAGGGAATGAGAAACTTCAAACCCTGGCCTAATGAGGTGGTAAAATAAACACACTCACCTCTCTTGGGTATCAGTCTCCAATACCCAATCAGCTCACAAGCCTGGATCCCAGAAGAGCCCCCAAACTGTTGGGAATAAGTTTTGGACACTTTGGATGCAGTAAAAACAAGTCAGAGAATTTATTGCACACAGTGTTGATGGAGTGCCAACAAGGGGTTAACCTGGTGAACACTGGTTAAACAAAATATTACAATAGATTATATAGATGGCAGATGGATGAAGGAGAAGCAATTCAATAGGTTCTAGCAGGAAGATGAAATGAGCACATAAGCCAATAACCTATGAAAGATTACATAGCATTTCCTCCCATTGCCAATGAAACACCTTATCTCTAATGCAGGTAGTTATTTCTAACAAGGTAAATAAGCCAACATAAACAAAACAGACATTTTAATGGCAACTTCGTCTATTGGAGTTTGTGTTTGTCTAATGGCAACTTTGTCTACTGGACTGCCTCAGTTTATCCTCCAGTTTAGATTTTTGATTTCAGGCTCAGCTTTGATTGTTAATGAAGATAAACCAAGAGATTTAGCCAAATTCAAATCAGTTAATCAACATTGAGTCAAATTTTGCACATACTAGTATATTTTAGATACTTGTGTAATCTCATACTATGTGTAGGGATGAGATTAGGAGCAGGCATGGGCAGTAGATATCATAGGTCAGCTTCCCCAAAGAGTCTTGTGTGGCCCTGCCCATGCTCTGTCCCTCCCCTTCCCTGGACCCTCCCTGCCTGTTTCCATTTCTCTTCCAGCTCTTTTAATGCCCAAAGGCTGGGGCAGACAGGCTGGGGTCTGCGGCAAGACCCAGGGTGGTGGGAGGGGGGATTTTACTGCCACACTTCCCACCTGGTGCTGGGTTTGGGGGTTCTGTGACTGTCCACCCACCCAATGCTTCAGAAGTGGGTTTGGGGGTGCAGTGGCTGCACCACCTGCCTGACATGGTGGTGGGGCACTGGGGCAGCATTGTTCACTGGTACTCCAGGACTGAGGGCACTTGGGCAGGGGAGGGGCCAGTAGTCACAGTGGGGGTGCTCTGGCTCTTGCAGGCGAGGGGGAGGGGGAGGGGATGGGGAGGGGCCAGGAGCTAGTTTCCCTCAATGGCTTATTCACTCACCATCCACAGGTGCAGGTGTAACCCATATGCCTAAACAGCGAGCTCTCTAAGATCTCTATTGTGGGGGGAGGGGCAGAAAAGAATGAGATGGGTCACCTGTTGCTAAGCAGATGGACAGTTAACACTCCCCACTCAGAAGTTTCTGGAATTGCTTGGGGGTGGTGGGAGCTTTTTGTGTCCTCAACAGGTTCCCTGTTTCTAGAGTCAGTCTGACTCCAGGAGAGCAAACAGCCTGGGCAGCTGCTTTGCAAAGGCCATGTGTCCTGTAGGCTGGGAGAAGCTGAGCTATGGGAGTGGAAAGCAGGCTGTTTCCCTCCTAACTCTGAAGCACTTTGCAGCAGCTTATTTTTTTTCTTAATACAAAATCTGTCCATTTAACTAAGTGGTTGACTAATTGGTGAGCCCATTAGCTAACAGCAATTGCAGCAGAGGAGCAAGAAGAGACTGCACAGATTCCAGCTGAAGATTTCTACATGCAAGTGGAGGGAAGATAATATTGAAATGCTTACGACTCACGTGACTCCACAGATGTGATGATCAAACACACAGACTCAGGTAAACTCAGCTTAAGCTTTTGGCAACTCTCGAGTTTCTTTTCACCATGTTTCTGTAGGGGCTGCCCTGGTTAGATTTAAATTTTTTTTTTTTTTTATGTTTAGCTACAAATGAAGATAATGTTGTTGACAGAGTAACCATGTGATGATTAGGGATGTAAAATACCATTTAATCAGTTAGCTGGTTAGACATTGTGTGTAACTGGTTAATCACTTAAACATGAGGAGGAGGGCTGCAGCCATCCCCCAATACAGGCAGGAGCAACCCTACCTGCAGAGCAGCATGTTGCTCCGGCCAGGCTGGAGGCCCTTTGTGTGAAGGGCTGCTCTGGCCAGGTCATGTCTGCTGCGGGCAGGGGCTGCACCAAACGGATTGGAGTACCTCTCACCCATGGATGGCTGTTCCAGCCAGAGCGGGGGTAGCTCTGGTTGGGCTGGAGTGCCCCCAGCCTGTGATGTGTTGCTCCGGCCAAGCCTCCAGAGCACCCTCCGGTCATGTCACGGTGAGGCAGGCCTGGCTGGGTCTGGCGCAGCCTCCTGCGTGTTGGGGAGGAGGCTGCATCAGCCCAGCCAGGCTCTGGTTAACTGGTAAGCATCCCATCCAGTAACACTGAGACCACAGAGCAATTCATTATTCTCTCTGTATGTGGTCTTAGATGAGCTCCAGAGGTCCTAGGTTCGATTCTGCCTGTTGGTATTACACTAGCAGCAAACATCTGCAGCAGCTGCTAATGGTACACTAGAGGGCGAGGGCTTCAAAGAATTATTTCCTAGGTGTCTGGCTAGTGGATCTTACCCACAAGTTCAGGATCTATCTAATCACCATCTTTGTGTCAGGAAAGAATTTCCTCCAAAGATACATTGCTGGGGGGAATGCTTGTAACTTCTGCAGCATGGGGTACCCCTGTCTGGCTGGAGCAGCACATCGCAGATGGGGACACTCCAGCCCAGTGGAAGTTGCCCCCATTTAAGCATTAACTGGTTAAACATAATGTTTAACTAGTTAACTTACTAAATGAGATGTGATTTTACGTCTCTACCTGTTTTACAAGAGGTCAGACTAGTAAGAGAGCAGAATGGGGTAGGAAAACATCTCAGGGAGACCACAACTAATTTGTTTCTCTATTTCTTCCAATTTAGTGAAATTTTTTGCTTTGGTAGGTGTTGTGAGAATGAACTAAAATGTGTCCTTGCACAGTCTAAGAATTGGAGCATAAAATGATAGTCACAAACATACCAAGCTTCCAGATGTGTTTATTTTTTTAAACAGTCTTGAAATGTATCTTTTACATCAGCTTACAGTGGTACAATGTGGGAAGATTCCAGCACACTATCCATTAAATTCTAGGTACCCTTAGATGTTGTTGCTTTTCAGATTTTCTCTCGCATTATGACTGTACTGCACATTACAAGCACAGTTCAGGGGTCTGAAGCTCTAACAGCCTCTTTGTAGGACAGTCTCACCACAATTAAATTGATTAAACTGTGCCAGGATAAGAGACTCTGTAAAGCATGCTGAAAAATAAGTTTCAATTTTCTTTGGTTTCCATTTGCTCATGAGTTGTAGTAATTCTTACTATTTGTGTTTTGTAGTGATGCCCCACTGTTCGGCAGATTGATTTTTGCTTCCACATTTAATCAGAAATGACAATGTACCCCAAAACTGAACCTTCTATTCACCCTCTTAGCATGCATATCCCTTTGTTCCCTGTCACCAGCTTCCAAATACATGTTTCAGTGTCAAATCCTTTACTGAATGTATCTAGTTCTTTGTTACTACAGTTTAAGAATTTGGTAAGCCAACAAAGAATAGTTGCCAAGTTCCAATTTGCCCTTTCTTTTATACAAGAAATTCTGTTATTCTTAGAGTATCTTTCCGCTTCCATTCAGTGGTAAATACCTAGAAGCTGTGCTTGAAATTACTTGAATACTACCCATCATTTACATTTCATGTTTTCCATGTTCACTAGAATAAAAGAGACACATTATGCACAAGTTCACTAGCTCATTTTACACTTCCCTGTCGAAAAAAGACAGAATCAATCCAGATAAATAATTCTGGGCCCATCAGTCCATTTGTTTGTAGAAAGACATTATTTTCAATCATTCTGGCTTTTCAGGAACAACAGAGGCAACACTTCACCTCCATAGCATTAATACCAGAAAAGAAACAAAAACATTATTTCACCTGTGTAATGTGGAAGGTAAGGGTACATCTAGACTACATGGCTCTGTCAACGGAGCAATGTAGTTTAGACGTACCCTAAGGTATTTGCCAACCTGACAAGCACAATCCAGGTTAGACAGACCCTGAACTAAAATGCAGGACAATGTAGCACTTTCAAGACTAACAAGATGGTTTATTAGATGATGAGCTTTCGTGGGCCAGACCCACTTCCTCAGATTAAATAGTGGAAGAAAATAGTCACAACCATATATACCAAAGGATACAATTAAAAAAAATGAACACATATGAACAGGACAAATCACATTTCAGAACAGGAGGGAGATGCAAGGGGGGGGGGGGGGAAGGAAGGAAGGTAAGTGTCTGTGAATTGATGATATTAGAGGTGGGGAGAGCGGGATGTCTGTGAGCTAATGGTATTAGAGGTGATAATTGGGGAAGCTCTCTTGGTAATGGGTAAGATAGTTTGCGCATTTGTTCATTCCTTCCCGGAGAGTGTCGAATTCTAACATGAATGACAGTTCAGAGGATTCTCTTTCAAGTGCAGATGTAAAAGGTCTTTGTAGCAGAATGAAGGTGATTAAGTCATTGAGAGAGTGACCTTTCTGGTTAAAATGGCAAGAAACTGTTTTTTCTTTGTGATCTTGTCTGATATCTGTTTTGTGGGCATTAATCCTTTGGCGAAGTGTCTGAGATGTTTGTCCAATGTACATAGCAGACGGACACTTTCGGCACATGATAGCATAAATTATATTTCTGGATGCGCAGGAATATGTGTTCTTGATCTTATAACTCACTTGTTTGAGGAGCACAAGTTACATTGATTTATTTGCTAGTTTGTTTTAATTTGTGGGTAAAAACTTTGTGCTCATCAAAGTGGTGTGAGTCAGTCACAGGCCCTGATTACGTGCCACTATCAGTGGCAGCCTTTTTCTTCAGTGAACATAGCAGGATCATGTGCAACATGGATTTTGCCAATGCCCTCTCCTTTCTAACCTTTGAATAATTCAGCCCAAGACCTGTCCTGAGTCAGAGATGCAAATACTATGAGATGGAAAAACTAGACTACAGGATATATTTAAGGTTTTATGATACTATCAGTTAATTTCTACTTTAAAATAATTGTATTTCTGTGCACAGAAATATTCCTAGAAAGTTTCACAATGGGGAACTCTGAGCAGTTTGTGATTTCACTAGGGATGTTAAAATGTGTTTTTGCGCAATGGGGGGAAGGGGGAAGTGAGAGCTGGAGCTCATGGGGAACACTGACTCCTGTTTCTCCCCACTTCCCCCATATTGCTGCCTCTCTCTCAGAGGCAGCAGTGCAGGGGGTAGGTAGCTCTGTGGGAGCTAGTGCTTGTGGGGAGTCAGCTTTTGTGAGGCAGGTAGCTCCAAGGGAACTGGCATGCATGGGGATCCAGCATAAAAACTGGCTCCTAGCATGTACTGGCTCCCTCCCACTCTATCAGGGCAGCAGCATGGGTGGGGGGACAGGTGGCTCCATGGGAGATTGTTCTTGCGCCTGCCCCTCCACACTGCTGCCTTTGTGCAGCCAGCTCCCCATGTGCTCCCTCTCTGCCCCTGTATCAGAGACTGCAGTGAAGGGGGAGAGGCTGCGTGTAACCAAGAGGGTTAACTGATGAGCCCACGTTCATGTCCCGTAGACTCCACATCAATTAAAAATTGAGCCTTTCTATACCCCATGGTTTCTTGTGCATGAATGCTTGTGTGTGTTTGGAGTGCATGGAATCTTTGTCAATGTGTAGCTTCATTTTATTCACTTGGGCCAGAACTAATTATACTAGCACTTAGTGGTATAAGTTTCAGAAATGTTGAATGAGACATTTACTTTAATCATATAGCAATCACATGGACTGTCGTGGGACTGTGTTTAGAGATCAATGATGCAAACAGCAAAATATTCCTGTGTTCTAGTGAAAACAATTTCTGATGAATTTCTTTTTTGTTTACAAAATAGGGACAAATACTCAGTGTGCAATGTGTGATGGTTTAATTTCTCTCCTTCCTTTAGTGTTAATCAGCCATGTGGTCCTGTGACATATCTCCAGTGGGTGGTGATAGGACACTAGATGGGAAGGGTTCTAAATTATTACAGAGGCTTGCTCACATGCTCAAGGTCTAACTGGTCTCCATACTTGAGGCCAGGAAGGAATTTTCTCCAAGGGCAGATAGACAGAGTGCCAGGGGGGCAGGGTGGGATGGGGTGGGGGGAGGGTTCACCTTTCTCTATAGCATGGGTCACAAGTCACTTGCAGGTTACACTAGTATAAATGGTGGATTCTTTGTAACTAGAATTGTTTAAAATCATGCTTTGATGTCTTTACTAACTCAACCTAAAATCAGGGGTCCGAGCACGTTTCAGGGGGGCCCACCAAGCCACTAGATGATCAAGATGGTTCCTTATGACCTGATATTAAGTGTATGAATGCATACAGTTCTTCCTGCAGTAATACCTAATAGGGACGTGTAAGTGTAACCGTGTACACAGTTAACTGTGACGTCTGGAATCATTGGTTAACCTGCATGGTTACACACAGTCTCCCGATATGTGGGGATAGTTGGCTCCGAGCACACACTGACTCCTGGGGAACTAGGAATGTTAAATTTTGATTAGATAAGGGAGCCTCCACTTTTGAAGTGTATCAACAATCCCATGGCAGTTGCTACACTTCAAAGGTGAAAGCGCTGTGGGGACCACGGGGCCACCAGGGTAGTCCCTCACTGGCCCCATGTTCCCAGCGGCATTTCAAAGCAGCAGCACCCCATGGAGCCTGGGATCAGCTGGGGACTCCTTTGCTGACCCTGGGCTCCATGAGGCGCTGATGCTTTGAAACACCCCGGGGAGCCTGGCATCAGGCTCCTCATGACATTTCAAAGCGGCAGCGCCATGTGGAGCCTGAGATCAGTTGGGGACTCTCCTGCTCACCCCGGATTACATGCGGCACTGCCGCTTTGAACACCATGGGGAGCCCAGCATGAGGCTCCATGTGATGTTTCAAAGCGGCAGCACTGTACGGAGCCCGGGGTCAGTGGGGGAGTCCCCAGCTGGTTCAGGCTCCATGCTGTGCTGCCGCTTTGAAATGCTGTGTGCAGCCTGGGGACTCCCCAGCTGGCCTCCAGCTGCATGTGGTGTTTCAAAGCAGCAATAGTTCTCCTCCCCTTTCCCCTTCCTTGCTGCCTCTTTCTGATGAGAGGAGGGGGAACAACTTCTGTGTTGACTATCTGATAAGCATTTGCTTATCAGCTAGTCGACTAGTTGTTCACAGCCCTATGGGGAATTACCTCCCCCCATGCTGCTGCCTCCTTATTAGAGGTAGCAGCGCAAGGTGTGGGGGGGGGGAGGCGAGAGCTGGTACATCTGAGGAGCTGGATTAAAAGCCAGATCCCTGTGTGTGCCAAGTCCCAGGGAGCCACTTGCGCCCCCCCCCCCATCTTGTAACCACGGAAAATTTCAGCACTTACACATTTACTTGATTAAACACATTTTAACATTCTTAATATGTAAACCATTCATCACTTAGTACCAGAGGGTCCCTAAGATATTGCATGGGGTTGAAATATCTCAGAGTCATAGACTTCATGTTCAGAAGGGACTATCGTGATCATTCTATTCAACCTTTTTCTTTCTGAGGCTTCCACCAACATAATATTAAACTCCACCCCACCTGTGCCACAATGTTTTTCTGCATAAAAAAACTAGGGCTGGCAGTATGAGTTAGCAAGACAATTGCCTACAGTCCATACCACAGGAGGCGCTGGAAGCTAAACTGTTTATTCTTCAGCTAGGGTGATAGGGCTTGGAGCCTCAGCAGGTTTAATGCTGACCTTGCTTGGTGGATCCACTGCAAGCTGCTTGTGGGCCCCCTTAGTGTCTTCAATCCAGGAAATGGACAAGACCTTCTGTTCAAAGTTCCCAACCCTTATGGAAAGGCTGAAAAAACATTGGCCTACAAGGACTCCAAAAACTGACCTCTAGTTGGTTTTTTTAGCACGTGCATAAGAATTTTTATTGTTTATGTTTTCTCTGTAATGTTCTTAATTTCAGAAATAATGTGTGGGCTTAGAGCTGTGTGGTAATGAGTGACTGATAGGAATACACTGAGCATAGCCCTCAGAAAGAGAGCAAACCACAGACAGGTTTGCTGGGGATGTCAAGGAGGTGCAGAGAGACTGCAAGCCTAAGCCTCAGGTATGAAGGGTGAATAAGAAAGGAGAGTCTCCATCCCAAGAAGAGTGATGGCTGTGAAGCCTAAAACCTTAAGTGGCTTCTCTCAAAAAACTACAGAAGGTGGTCAAAAATGCGGTTAACCTTGAAACTGTGACCTGACCTATCTACTGACAAGATACCAACCCCAAAACAGGGAGTAGTGCTAATTTCCAATGGAAAATGAGATATTTTATTTCAGATGGACAAAACAAGGCTGAAATCTTGGTCCCACTGAAGCCAACAGAAATGTTACCTTTGACTTTAATGGGGCCAGAATTTCACCTTGACTTTTTAAATATATTATTCAGTCTTCGTCCTAAAACACTGATTTTTTTTTCCCCGCATGCATCTTCTTGTGCAACCCAGAGTTGCTTCATTTAAAACTTACCTCAAAGAATTGTCTGGTGGTGGTGAGTTGCTCCCCTGCATGTCTATTTTTTTTTCTTTTCACACTTCCTCTTATGGTGGATAGCCTTATAATTGAATAGGGATTGAAGTAAACATACTTTTATACACCTAATTTAACAGAGGGTGATACTGTTTGGATAGACTTTTAAAAATGCAAATATATGGCAGGAATACCATTCTCTGTTAAATTTCTTGGTCAAGCGATCTAAACTAAAGGCTGGTCTTGAGTCATCCCCTAGTTTTTCATCCCATAGCTCTTCTTTTGTAAGATTTGGTGCAATGACTTTTTTTTTCTATACACATAGAAAGGCTGTGGTCCTCTTCCTCTGGCTGGGCATGTTAATGTCTTCCCTTGCATCTCTAAAGCATGCAGCTCTTGAGCACTACTTAAAGAGGTAAAGATGAGCAGATTTCTCAAGGAGGGTCACAAGGCACATGTGGTGACTTTAGATAGGATGGGCCTGAAAATGGAGGCAAAGAAAATGATTTTGGGGTTGGATGAATATTTTTCTTAGCAGAGATGAGTGAGTCCCCTTTAAGCCAGTTCTGGACTGGAAGTGGAGTTTTATTGAGAAGGGAAATTATAGGGCCAAGAATGAATGTATGTGACTTTGCATGTCTTTGCATAAAATTAATTTTTCTAATGTGCAAAAACTCATTAAAAAACCCTTGTCAGAGATTTAGTATGCTCATTTTGCACCTGTTACTTAGGCATTTCTCTTGAGTCTCTCACATTTTTCCTATAATTTCCCTTGCTCCAACTGTAGCCTCCCTTGATGAAACCAAATCTAACTTTGATTCAAACAAATTATGTTTTGTTCCCAGTCCAGCAATCTGTAGAATTTCCCTGAAGTCACTAGTGTTCTGCAAGAGTGCAGGGCATGGATCTAATTGCAGAATCTGGACCTTGGACTGTAAAATTTGAGTACTTGCTAGAATTAAAACTTCAGAAATGATTCCCTACTTCACTTCACTCATGTCTCTAAATCAGTAACAGCTGATGAAAACATTGAAAAAGTTTGGGAGGAGAGGGAAAACAAACAATTCTGCTCTTCATATCACTAAGATCCACAATGAGAATGTGGAAAACTGCTTAAAATCAAAAGTTAGAGGTTAAAATGTAAGGGATTTAAAGAAGAAAATAATACCTTGAATAATATAGGAAAAGTCTTTGGGAGTTATGCTGGAAATTCCACCTTTAAATATAAACAAGGAAAAATCATGATGAATATTAATGATTGCTTTGCAATCAGGATAAACAGTTGCAATAACAGAGTTGAAATAATTTGCAAATTCAAAAAGGATAAATATTAGAAGAAAAAACTAGAACAAAATTCCAGCAGGCACATCCTTGAAGAATGGACTTGTACCCCTCTCAGTGCTTTGGTCAGTCTGGTAGGGCTAGGGAAAGGCAGTCTCCGTTCCAGAAGCAACTGCTGCTCTCTGCTTAAATTCTGAGAATGGGACTCACTATGCAGTTATTTAGGTTAGACACATGAATGCATCCGTCACCGATGCATTTTAAAAATACAGTAAAACTCCAGTTGTCCGGCATCCAGTGGTCCGGCACTCCTGATAGTCCGGCACCACCTGGAACCTGGAAGTACTCCGGCCAGCCGGACAATTGGAGCTGCTCTGCCCCAGGCTTCCCCGAGGCAGCCACTGGACAGTTTCAGCAGCGGCTGACTTGGGGATGCCTGGGGCAGAGCAGCTGGGATGCTGCCAGGTTGGTACCACATCGCTGCCCCCCCACCCAATCCCACCCCAAACTCCTCATAGCCCCCCTTTCTGATAGTCCGGCATATCTGATAATCCGGCACCTCCTGGGTCCTAAAGGTGCCGTATTATCAGAAGTTTACTGTACAAAGGAGAAGATATAAAGCTCTGAAAACAGGATTGCACAGAAATCCTTTGTTAACATTTTTGTGGGATCAAATGCTCAGAGATGAATGAGGACACAGAGTTATACAGTGAAGGAACTTTTGAAATAAGATGGCTGAATTTTTTAACTCTTTACATTGACATGTCATCAAAATGTCTTGCTGTTATATGTGGTTTGGGAAATGAAGTTTGTAAAGGAGTTTAAAACAAATAAAATGCCCCTCCCCCAATTGTGGTGGTTAAAAATTCTTATTTTGAAAATGAAAAACAAGTTTGACTAAATATTCCACAGAAGGGATTGTGAAAACGTTATAACATGAATAAGACTGCCACAAGAAGCACTCACTGGTGGGGTGCTTCCTCTTCTCCCATGCTTCATCTGCTATCTCCAGGAGCTACAGCTTCTTCTTCATGACTTGGTCCTCTGGCCAGGTCAAAATGGTAACTGCCCTTCCAGGGGCGTCAGTCTTTTGGAGCCAAGTGTCCCATGCAGCCTTCTCTTCACTGCTTGGTCTGTACCACTTCCCCGTTGGCTGGTAGAAGAACCTGTGCCTGCCGTCTATTCCAGTTTCCAGCTCCTCAGAGGCCCTTTCTCCAGCTGCCAGATCCACATTATCCTATCCCTTGCTTCTTTTCTTATGAGATCCTTTGTGGCTCTCCTTTCTCTCTGGGTTTACTAGCCACACGCCTCCCTTGTCCCAGGGAGTGACTGCACCCTACTTCCCTGCAGCCCCTTTCTGCTTTCAGCTCCTGGGCTTCATACAGGCCCCTCCTGTTTCCATCTAGCCAAGCTTCATCTAATTCATGCTTCTTGCCTTGTCCTCCAGCTGTGGTCTTAGTATTTAATTGGCTTATCCAGCCACCCTAATTATAATTTTTTTCTTAGAAGTTCTATTTGAAATTATTTAAGCTTTTCATGTCTTTTATAAAATATGGCTTGATCCTAGACCCATTGAAGCCAATGAAAAGATTCCCAGCAGATTCAACAGATATTGGATTGGGCCCTAGGATTATAGACACATTTAAGACAGATGCTTTGTGCATCAGCATACTCATTAGAATTACTTTCCTTTCCTAGGCAAGTGTTAAAACTCTTCAGTGGGAAAATCAAAATATTGCTTTTTGCTGTTCCTAGGCATCTTCTGAGCCCTCTAGTATGATTAGCAGCCCCTTCGGGCACTTCTCATTCTTGTGAGGGGAGTCCTTGAAGGCAGTCAGACAAGGTTAATAAATGTGTGCATTCTAAAGCCTGAAGGAACCATTTTGATCATCTAGTAATTTGCCTTCCTGTATAACACAGGCCATAGAACTCCCCAAAATAATTCTTACAGCAGATTGCACACTTCTTGGTTCATTCCTGACTGAGCTAACTAAATCATATTATAACTTTCAATTTTAAAATGTTTCCAAATTTTGTCAACTAGATATATTTAGCAGTTTCATGTTCTTTTGATCTCTTGGCCTGCAAAACAAAACAAACATACGTTAGAGCCCTGAAGAGAATACATAATTCTGTGAGCTAATTTAGTTCTTCAATGATCACATTTTCCCTGTATTGACCACTTCCAATGGGCCAGTTATGTTAATTGGACTGCATGTGCATATCAAGCTGTCTGTGAATTTTAAATCCAAGCTGAAAGTAAAGCACATTCAGTATTTGCTTTTTATTTTATTGAAATGAAATCAGTAGCAAGAAGAGATCCTCTATTACAGGAAGAGGGAAGGAGCATGCTATATCAACTGATAGTTTTGCTGTTTTGATCTCTTTTCAAATGTATGAATTACTATTGCTGTATGCTTGAATTCAATACCAATTTGAGATTTATTTGATTTGCTTAATCAATAAATCCAGAGATTAGTAAAGCATTAGATAGAAAAAACAGATACATTACCTTTGTAGTGAAGTACAACACTGGTCTCTGTGTCACTCTTCTCTGTAATGGATGGGATGTTGGCAGTGTGCAGTCCCCACCTGGTTTCCGAAACCGCCATCCTTTTATAGGATATGAGTCAAGGAACCCCCTCCCCCCTTCTGGAAGGAAAAATACTTTCCCATGATTTATTTCACCATGAGGGTTTTTTTTAACATTTTTTATTATCTCATTAATGTATGAGTCATGTAGTTGAAAGACACAATAAATAAAACTCCATAAGTGAAGTGAATTCTAATCAAGTCATTATTACCAGCCAGGACAACCGACAGTTTCCACCAAATTAAAAGCATCATTTAATGCATTTCCCATTTTCTCATTTCAGAAGACATCTGCAATATCAAGTGTTCATCAGTCACCCACATCTGCTTATACTTCTGTAGTTTGAGAAGGTCTCTTTCATGGACTTCCATTTTCCCAAAGTCATGGAGGTGCCAGCCATAATGAAATACAGTCCAGTATAGGGATGTAAAATACAGTTAAATTGGTTAACTGGTTAAATGTAGTGTTTAACCGGTTAACTGATTAGAGGCTGCAGGCGGGCTGGAGCACCAGTCTGCAGTGGACTTTGTGGGCTTCTTCAGCCCCCACCCATTAACCAGAAATAAGCATCATCTGTTAAGGGTGATGCTTACTGATTAACTTTTCACATCCCTAGTCCAGTATTCAGTCACATGAAATTCCTAAATATAAGCCACTTGCAGGTTATAAACCAACATTCTAGTCTTAATGTTCAAACATGCTCTTTGGTAATGCCATACCAATTTTAGGAGAATTAAAAGGGTTACTGTTTAGTAATAGGTACTAACACCAGACATTTGCATGACTGTATTTATCACTACATATTTGGACCCATATCTATTATGTATGCAGCACTTCTTTGCCAGCTTTCTTTAGAAACAAAATAGACATCTGCCCTCTGTAGTCTCAAAGGACCATGATGTAGTGGTAAATACTGATTGCTGTAAAATAGTACTTTATAGTTCCACTGCCAACAACTGTATTCTTTGACTATCTTTTCTCGTGTTAATTTTTGCTCATAAACATATTGTAAGACAGGAAGACTTGTGATGAAGCATTCAGTCAAATTTTGGGTTCAGATTAATGGTTTAAAAGGAGACCACCTTAGTTTTTGAACCATTCATATATCTTGTAAAATAACTCTAACATACATCCAGACCTTAACTGTGAAGCACACTCTGATCACTGTTTTGTATAACAGTCACCTTAGAAGCCAGAATAAAGGAACAGCCTTGAGGTTACTCTAAATTATGCTGGGACAGCGATGGAAATGAGGATAGACCAAACAAACCTCACAGATAACTTTTCCTCTCACTCCACTCTGCTTTCTTGCAAATCTCTGGTGCCACTTATTATCTGGTACATAAACTCTATGGGTACATCTACACAGCAACATTATTTTGAAATAACTTAGTCTGTCTCTACACAGCAGGCAGTTATTTTGAAAAAATGTCAAAATACTGTCAAGCTGGAGGACTTCTTACTCAGACTCCTGTAATCGTTATTGTACGAAGAGTAAGGGAAGTTGGAGGAAGAGTGCTCTGTTTCTAAATAAATTACTTTGAAATAAGATATGCAATGGACATAGTTCAATTTGTGTAGCTTATTTCGAGTTAAGCCCTGCTGTGTAGATGCACCCTTAGTGCTTTTTTAAACTATGGGCCGGATCTCAGAGAAGTCAGAGCCATACTAATTTTTTTTACCAGCTGAGGATCAGTCCCGGTATCTTATAAAAGAAATGCAGCTGCCATTTCCAATTACAAATAAGTTACTTGTCAGTCCAAATTAGATAAACCTCTATCAATGGTATTTGTAAGTATTAGATATTTCCATAGTAACTGATACATTTGATTGAGGGGTTCTGCTTGCTTAACAGAATCCTTGCAAATAGCAAGGATCTAAAGAGAACAGAAAATTTAGAAAGCATTAGATATAAGGGTCAAAAGGTTCATGAATAAGCACATTGATTTTATTTTTTAAGAGAACACTTTTACTGTCTCTAGAAAATTAATGCATCAGAGAAAAGAACAAATATTTTTCTTTGAGTCATACAAAAACAGGAATTAAGTTCTCTGTATGGTCTATTACGCACAACAGTATCTACTATGATTTGTACTTCTACAGCACATTATGATGAAGACTGTTTAATCATGGCAATTTTTTTGGGTTGTCATGGTGAAAAGTGAGAATAATCATGAAAAATATAGGTTGGGCTTTATTTCAAAGTCAAATATCTCAGGCATTGTATATCCCAAATAATCTTCATTTACCATCTCACTGCAAATAGTGCAACTGAAATGGTGCAAGAAGTTAACTTTTACCTCCAAAAACTAGCAGAGGCAGCAAGGGGGTGAGCAGGAGCTGGTGCTAGGGGTAGCCGGCTTAAAGGAGCCTGCAAGCTCTTAATACATTTAAAGGGCTAAAGTGCAGAGTGGGGGGGGGGGGGGGAACACACAACTGGCATGGTCTGGGACTCAGTTGTCCTGGCTCGCCCTGGTCCCCTCTCCCCCCCCCCCCCCCCCCTGCGCTTCAGTCTTTTAATGTATTAAGAGCCTGTGGCCTTTTAATATATTTAAAAGGCAGAGCCACAGTGAGGTTAACTGCCAGGACTAATCGACTAGTCGATTGGTTGATTAAACTGTATTTAGCATCCCTAGTTCCCAGCACATCTCTTCTTCCTTGTATCTTTCTTCTAACTGAAAAGTCTTACAGATTGGTATGCTAAGTAGATAATCATATTTTCAGAACTTAATAGAACTGTAATAACAGGGAGATAGATCTGAGCATGGTAGCTGCAACCTTGGGAAACCTGATTCAGTTCTTTTTAAATAACTTTAATTCTTTAACTTTTAGAGCAGGGGTAACTTCAGTACCCCTACAGAAATTACAGTTTTTATTAGGAGCTTATTGGTATGTTCCTCTAATGGTGTATCTCAGCTGTTGCTTCAAATTACCCTCTAACAGAGATCTGGATCTGATTGAACACCTTAAGAGTAAATGGTTCAAGATCTTTACCAGTTTAGCCATGTAGATATGCATGTAAAAATATTTCAAAACTAAGAAAAAAAGGTACATTTAAAAAAATGTAACATGAAACTCTCAGAATCCATGACTCTTCTGAGAGCTGTAAAAATAGTTTTAATTGTATTTGTTTCAGCTATACTGCTGTTGGTTCGGAAAGTTCTATTACCTCACTAGAGGAAGCAGCTGCTTTGCCTATTAGCAAGGATCTCATTAAACATTTAAAAACCACTATTTCAAGCTGATACTGCATTCTCTCTGTTTCCAGCAGTTTCTGCTCTGGCTAGGAAACAGTGAGGGACTAGAAATTGATAATGTTTTCCCTTGTCCTGCTTAGCTGCTGGATGCTAAGTCTCAGTATTGTGACTGACATAAACAGCTGACATTAGCTACCAGAGATCTGAGAATCTCATCTCAGAATGATAATGAACAGGAAAAGTACTTCAAGATTGCTTACCCCCCTACTGGTTTAATTTTTCTTGCTCAGGATTCCTTTCATGCTTCTCCATCTGTTCCCCCAAACCTGCTCGATCTTCCACAAAAACAGTAGTCAAGTGCCCAACCTAAAACATAGATGGAATCTTCCCCCAGTTAAACACCAACGTAGTTCAAGATTCTCTGCCCATTTCAGCTAACCGAGCCCCTCAGTTTTGCAACAGAGAGGCCATTGGTAATGCTGAGAGTCTTTCACAGAACTCACAGGTCCTGTACCTTTCCAAGACTTGCATTACGTTGGCAGTGACTGGTGTGGCTGATCCCTGGGCCACCCACAAAGCCGAGCACCAGTCACTGCTTGGGTGTCCCCCGGCAGCTGGTCACATACTGGAGCAGCTGTCGGAGAGTGGGAGCAGCAGCAGTGGAGGCAGGGCCACAGGCCATCCTCTGCCTCCAGCAGCAGCACTGATGGGACCCCAGTGTGTTTTATGAGCAGCAGTGAGGCTCAGTGTATTCCCTCCACCCCTCCAGGGGCAGCAGCATCCACAGGAGTGCCTCCCTCCCAGGACCTAAGATAGAGTAGGGGGCAGTGACTTCATGTCTATTGCCAATGACCTGTCCATGACTTTTAGTAAAAGTACTCAAGTAAATCATAGCCTTAGTCATAGTTAGGTTGCACTGAGATTTGTATGTAAAACAGAGGGTGTGTGTGTGTGTGTGTGTGTGTGTGTGTATTTATTTGTATCCTCCCAAAATTTGCAAAACACACAGAGTACAGAATGAGTTTTCTATCATTTCCAAGGGAATGTTTAGACATCAAGTGGTTGTAGAACAGAAATTAAGCCTCCAAATATTACAGTGCTTGGTTTATTTCAAAGCAGCCCTGTAGATTGGAATGTCTGTGGCAATAACAGGCTATTTAATTTTTTTTGTACAGATTTCAAATTGATTCTGTGCATTATATTTTCAGATTGGCTATTGACTTGGGAGGCCCAGTGGTCAACATGTGTGACGAGCTCAAATTACACAATAGTAGACTGACACCAGTGTCATAATTCTATTATTCATTGTTTTTTCTTGTTGATTTGGAAGGTCTAGTGTTTTGTAAAATGGATATGTCAAATTTCACTTTTTTAAATAAATGAGTCCAGGACTGATATTTCATCATCGGTGATCTACAAGAGGGGTCAGCAAATTTTTGCTCGTGGCTTGTTAGAACAAGCTGCTGGCATGCTGGGAGATTTGTTTTCCTGGTGCAGTTGCAGGCATGGAGTCCCTCAAGTTCTCAGAGGCTGTGATTTGGCATTCCCAGCCAGTGGAAACTTTGGGAAGCAGAGTGGGTTGAGGGACATGTGGGCTGCCACTTCCTGCTGCTCCTGTTGCCAGAAATGGAGAATTGCAAACACTGGGAGTTGCAGGGCTCCATACCTGCAGACACTCGAGGTAAACAAAACGTTCTGATGTGACAGTGGCTTACCCTACCATGCCGGGAACCCAAGTTTGCTGAAATATAGGGTCAGCTTATGAAATGATGTAATGTTTTGCCATTTTAACTTTTTCATTTTTTTGTGGGAGTGGAGGAGGGGCAGTTGGCTTATAAATTAATGGACAAAAGAATGAGTATATACAGTATTTCCTTCTTGCTAGTTGCCAAAGATTCTTCAGGTTCAACTTAACCCATATTACTTCTGCCTTCTGTTAAAAATACCATTTGCATGCTTCAGTATACACTTCTGGATCCCTCACTGAGCATAACATTTATTAAACCACTGGACAAATTAATAATAGTTTCAACAGATATCAATAGCCTTGGTATCCACCTCAAGCATAGGAAAAGGTTGTTGGCACCAACACACTGATTAGATAAATATCAATTGGAATTATGCTCAAATAAGATTGATGTTAGACCTGGCAATGATAGTGTTCAGTAAACCAAAATGATTCATTTTTCATCCCCCCCCCTTTTTACAAATACAAGTATGAAGTCAAGTGTACTCATGACACCATATACCCCATTATTCAGATTACATCAGTCAATCCTCAGAAAAATAGAATACATAATAAGTGAGTGTAAATCTGCCAGGTTTTGTTACATGTGAAATTCTCTTCTTTTTGAGTGGAATAACCTCCTGATTTAAGCTTTTCAATTATTTTCAATTTAAAATTCCAACTGATATAGCCACATACACATTTCTGGCATGTAGCAATCAATGTATCCAGTAGAGCGTTGCTTGGTGATCACTATATAGTCTTACACTCATAACTGCATGCTTTGAGTTGTCCGTGTCATTTCCTATAAAGGACTCTTACTATTAGACACTTCACACAGAGTTAGCATTTTGTAGAGATTAGGACACAGACTTTTGCACAATATTCAGGCAGGTATGCTGGAGCAATTTTTTATAGTGGGGGTGCTGAGAGCCATTGAACCAAATCTTGTATATGAGAGAAACTACTTCATACCAAGGAGTACCCCAACATCTCCAGCACCTATGCTTCCATGATAATTTGTTGTGCACCATTGTTAGCTGTTGCTAGAATCCCTTGCTTAATTGCATAGTGACCTCTTACCACCACAAAAGAACACCACCACAGCGTGGGACTTAATCCAAATGTACCTTTTGAGAATCAGAGATGCTTAAAATATTAAAAGAACAGCAAAGCATCTATGAGAATAATCCAAAATGAAAATAAATCTTCATTGAACCTTCTCTTTTCACTTTTTGACACACACAACTTGAAGGGATTGCGAGTGTAGGCTTTTCTCTTCCAGAGAAATTATTTGTGTGACATTCCTTTTCCGGTTGTCAGTTTCCTGCATGTCAGATGAAGTACTTCACATAGTACTATAGCATAGAGTATGATGTTACCTGTGATAGGGAAAGCCTTGCTAATGTTAATGTTCTTGAAGAATTCATGTCCCTTTTAAAATGCCTTCACCAAACTTGTTTAAAAAATATTCAGCAATCCCTTCTCCCCCTCGTGTCCTCTGAACTCCCTTACAGGATAATGTATTAAAAGAAAGAGAAAACTTAAATGTCCCAAATTATAATTTTATTTCCTGTCCCTTTACTGAGTCCCAGTATGACCTATTTTACTATTTTAGGACAGTATTGTATTATTTTAAAACTAATAAAAGAAAGTTCTTCTTCACACAGCATGTAGCCAACCTGTGGAACTCCTTGCCAGAGGAGACTGTGAAGGCTAGGACTATAACAGAGTTTAAAGAGAAGCTAGATAATTTCATGGAGGTTAGGTCCATAAAAGGCTATTAGCCAGGGGATAGAAATGGTGTCCCTGGCCTCTGTTTGTCAGAGGCTGGAGAAGGATGGCAGGAGACAAATCGCTTGATCATTGTCTTCGGTCCACCCACTCTGGGGCACCTGGTGCTGGCCACTGTGGGCAGACAGGCTACTGGGCTAGATGGACCTTTGGTCTGACCCAGTATGGCTGTTGTTGTTAAATTAAATTAATAGAGATTGCCTATCTCCTAAAACTGGAAGGGACCTTGAAAGGTAATAGAGTCTAGGCCCCTGCCTTCACAGAAGTACCATCCCTGACAAATTTTTGCCCCAAATCCCTAAATGACCTCTGCAAGGATTGAACTCTCAACCCTCTTTTGTTATCCAGCTAGATATTATTCCTGATTTATTCTGTGAGGCTGTATATCAATGATTGTCACATTACTAATGAAATGATGCAGGGTAAAGAGGCTGGTTATAAAATGGGAATACACATGGGCTTTGTGTACACTGCCAGTTTTTGCGACACATGGGCTTTTGTCTATACAGTCGTAAAATCATCAGCATATTTTCTGCTGGTTTTTTTTTGTGCAAGGGGTTTTTGTGCAAAAAAAAAAGCAGTGTAGCCCCTTCTGTTTTGTGCAAAAAGGGTTTTTTGCTCAAGATCCTTATGGGAGAAGCATATTTTCTGCTGCAAAAACTGGCAGTGTAGACATAACCATTATCTTTTTCTTTGCACTCCAGGTGTCCCTAATCTGGGAACACTCATGGTACAGACACCAGTGTAAATTGAACACGTGGTTGGCCACCCAGGAGAGAGTCAGGTGTCAGTTGATTAGCAGAAAATCCACAGCTGCCCACATGTTTCTATGATGGTGCATATCTGCACATGCCATGGTGCACATAAAATTTATTCCACACAGATATGGAAAAATTTAGAGGCAACTTTGGTACAGACCCTGGCAGGGGGAGGAGAAAGCAGTACTATGCACTGCTGCCTGCCTTCCCACCAGTGCATCCATGCAGCAACATGTTTCCCCTGAGACTTTTCAACATAGCTCCCACAGTGGTGGGGGGTGGTGGGGAGCAGCAGAAAGCACGGAGCCATGTGTGCCCCCTAGAGTAGGATGTCAGGTAAGTGCCCCACCCCTATCCTGTCATACCCAGACCAAGCCAGACCTTTCCTGGCTTGACAAATTCTTTAATTCAGCATACTCTGCTTTCCAGGGTTCCCAAATTAAAGAATTTGAAGTGTGTATTATTCACAAACCAAGGTCTGAGTTCTACCATCTGATTTATGTAGGTAGACCTTGACACTGAATCCATTTACAATCATTGGGGTACCTGTAGATGCAAGGGTTTGTTCATGTATATTTGATAGAAAAAAGGATTTTCTGTTAGAATGAACCTCCCCGCCCCAAAAAGGTATTCCTGAGATGCAAATCGAGTAGAATTTTAATCTTAGAAAGAAAAAAAATATGAAAAATATTGTGTTTAGCTCCAGTGAATAATAAAAGTTGAAATGAACTGTTATGTTAGAAGTAGGATTCTATGTATTGTGCTTTTTTTTTTTAAGAGCTAAACCTTTTTTTAAAAATGAAAACTCCATGGATTTAATTGAATTATTCTTTAAAATATACACTGTAGTTTGGTATAACTATTTTTACTGAACTGAGGTTGAAAATAATGTTGTGTGGCAGACGGAAGACAGTGGGCTGCAGGAGTTCAGTGGAGGGCAGATACATGGGTAGTAGGGTGTGTGGGTTTATGTTCCCTGAATAGACTGCAGAGATCGCTGCTCGGCCATCAGATCAGGCAGGCACCTGAAACTCATTAGGAGCCAGCCTGGAGTGCAGCTTAATAGAACACCTGCTGCCAGTTTTTAGGCTTGTGGACCCAGGCTTCCCCAGGGCCTGGCCAAGCCATTCGCGTGCCCCGGGAGCACGGTGCCACTCCTGGGAGAGCAACACATGCGCGGTCCCACCCCCGTATAGTCAAATTGTATTGACTATACGATTAGTTGATAAAGGCTACTGTGCAGAGCCGCATCGAGGACAGCTCCAGGAGTCTACTCCAGCTGGGAATGAGCTGTCCTGGCTCATGCCAGCTCCAGAGCCACCCACACTGCGGCTCTGCATTTTCAATAGGGTAAGAGCCTCTGGGCTCTTACTACATTTAAAATGCAGAGGTGCAGCAATCAGTGCTAGCCGGGACTGCTTGGTCCCAGCTTACGCTGAGCCAGCAACCCCTTTTCATGGCGGACAGCACATCTGCGTTGGGGCCCAGCTCCCCTGCTGGGATCCCAATGGACAGGGGCTGTTTGCAGCACCCTCTTCCCCCTCGCTGCCTCTGATAGAAGCAAGGGGGCAGGTGGCACCCCAGAGATGATGCTGGGGGAACCAGCTTTTAAGTCCTGTCCTTCCCCCCACCCCCTTGCTGCCTCTCAGAGACAGCAAGGTGGGGGAATGTCAGAGAGAGCACGGGGCCAGTGGGGGACTGCTTGAGTACCTGCTCACCTCATGCACTCTGTGGCACTTCTGCTTTTGAAATGTACAAGAGCCCCTCAGGGGCTCTTGTACATTTCAAAAGCAGAAGCGCTCATAGTGGGAACTGGCGCAAGTGGGGACTGAAGCAGTCCCCACTCATGCTGTTTTTCTACTGTGCCTCTTCCACCCCTGTGCCCTACAGAGATGGTGCGGGGGCAGGGGGATGGCTTTAAGTCAATTTCTCGCAGCTCTGGCTCCTGCTCCCTCCACCCTTGCTGCCTCTCGTTGATAGAGGCAGCTGGGCAGGGGGGAAGCAACTAAAATTCACTACTTGACTATCCAATAAGCATTTCCTTTTTGGATAGTTGACTAGTTGCTAACATCCCTAGTTTGAAGAGGAAACTCCAAGTGGAAGCAAAAATTCCAGGCCACAAGCAGGAGGGGTTATTCTCCAAAATGTCAGGGAGGAGGTACCGAGGGAGGGGTTGTTATTCAGTGGGAATAAGGGCAAAAAACCCAATAGTGGCTACCACATAGGGCCCTGGGCTGGAAGTGGATGGGACTGGGTTCCCCCCAAAACTCCTCTGGCCGGTGGGTGGCTGCTGGGAAAAATGACCTTGGACTGGGGAGGAGTTTGTCCTCCAAACTAGTGACTGCCCAATGATGAAATTGGCTCATGAAGTGGGGTACCCTCACCTCTGAGAAAAGCAAGAGGTGCACGCACTCTGAGGCACACACACAAACTCTCCTGGAAGTGCAGGACCCCGGGGACACAGCCTGAGCTCCTCCACAGTTATTAGGAGAGTGATAAACTACTTTGTCTGTGAAACACAATTCTCCGTGGTCTAGAAATGAAAGCAAGTGGTACATGCCAGAAATAATTGCAATAGCCTTTTTCAGTTTTTGAATGTCATCAGGCATCTTTGGAGCCTACACCAGCATTTAAGTATATACATGCCCTGTATCATCAGCAATATTTTTAATCTTCATTTTAATTTAAAACGGAAAGACCCTAGCCTAAATAAATGTTAGAAGATTGGACCATGGAGATGATCAAATGTCTTGGACAATTGTTGAAAGATCTATTTGCCACTTTATCCGGTGGCAGCAGAAACCCCCCTCCCTCCCCCCAGAAAAAGCAAATACAGTACAGTACTGTGTTAAATGTAAACTACTAAAATGTTAAAGGGAAAGCAGCATTTTACTTCTGCATAGTTCAAGTTTCCAAGCTATAGTAATGATGGTTTATTTGTAAACTTCTAAAATAACAACCATAACGTTTTGTTCAGAGTTACACACAGAGTTATGAACAACTAGGGATGTAAACTGTTGTTTAAAAAGTTAACCAGTTAAACACTATGTTTAACCAGTTAACTGTGGAGCAGCTCCCAGAGTATAATGTGGTGGGCCTGGCCAGTGTGGAGCTGTGGGTGGGGGGTTGCTTGGGCTAGGCTAGACATACCGTACCACGCCGCCCATGGGGAGCTGCTCCAACACAGTTAAGTTGGATGCCTCCTGCCAATGGCTGGCCCACCCCGGCTAGAACAGCCTCCTCCTGTGTTGGGCAAGAAGCTGTTTCAACCCAGCCAAGTCACTGGTTAACTGCTTACTGGTAAGCATCACACAGTAAGGGTGATGTTTACAGAGTAACCTGTTAACCGGTTACCCCTTGCGATCCCTATGAACAACCTCCAGTCCCAAGATGTTCATAATTCTGAGCTTCTACTGTAATTAACTCCACAGGCTGAAATCCTAGCCTTGCTGAAGTCAGCAGTAGTTTTGTGTCAGGGGGTTCACACCCCAGTGCACCTCAGTGCCCCCTGACTGTCTTCATATAGCCCGTCTCAGGGCAGAATACAGTCTGTATGGGTTGCTCATCATAGGCATTTGGGCTTATCTCCGTGGCCCCGCTTACCTAAGCCAGGCTGTAACCTGTCTCCACGCCCGGGCCTTTCCTCCGGCCCCTCATCAGGGTAGCCTTAGCTGGCCTTCTCCCAGCTCTAGCTGGCTAGCCCCAGCAGGTCTCCCTCCTGGGAGCTCCTGCTTCCTCCACAGCCAGCCCCTCACTGGCCTCTCTCCTCCCTCCCTTGAGCAACCTGGGCTTCTCTATATATATGTGCCAGCTGTGTTCATACTCGCCCTAATGGGTTCAGCTGGCTTCTCCCAGCCATTCGTGCAGTCCTGGATCTTTGCCAGCTGGGCTCTCCCCTGCCCTAATGGGTTCAGCTGGCTTCTCCCAGCCATTCGTGCAGTCCTGGGTCTTTGCCAGCTGGGCCCTCTCTAGCCCTAACTAGCTCCCGTTGGTCTCCTTTCTGCTAGGCCTGGCTCCAGGCCGGAGTCCTGGTATTAAAGGGCCAGTGCAGGGCAGGCGCCCTGTCACATTTTACCATTGACTTCAGTGCATCTAAGAGCTCACCCGGGAATCTAGGGATATAATCGTGTAGATGACTACATGATTAACCAATAAGTCTAGGTTTATTGGTTAATCTTGTTGACTACATGCATTCCCATGCTCTTGATACCTCTGTATCAGAGGCAACAAAGGTATGAGGGAACAGGAGAGGGTGCCCATGAGCACAGGATCCACCTGCCTCCCCATCCCTGCACTGCTGCCTCTGATAGAGGGGCAGCAGCGCAGAGGGTGAGGTGGGTAGGCTGGAGCCAATACATGTGAGGAGCCAGTTTTCAAGCCTGCTACCCATGCATGCTGGCTTATAGACCTGTCTGCCCTCTACAGCAGAAAAGGGGTTAAAAGCGGGTTCCCTCAAGGACCAACTCGTGGTGCCACCAGCCCCCCTTCGCACACTGCAGTAGCACAGTGAGGGAGGTGGGGGGCAGGGGACACTGCTGCATCCCACAGAGCAGCATCTTTCCACAGCAAGCTTGGGCCTGCTGCAGACAGACGTTGCTTCGCAGCAGCAGCCCTGTCTGCAGGGGTCCAAGCTCTCCATGGACAGAGGCTGCTCCATGGGATGCAGAGCAGCCTCTGTCTGCAGGGAGCTCAGAACCTCAGGGATAGGGTCAGACCAATAATCACACTGTATCAGGTTAACCCGAATCCCAAAGAACGAGTCACTCACCCCAGATCAATTGATACACTGGGTTTCACAACAAAGACAACGCTGGCAGCCAGATCTCTAATAAATTAACTACAGGTTTATTAGCTAAGAAACAGAAATGCGAGGGTTTTTTTTTTTGGGGGGGGGGGGATTAAAGCAGGTAAAATACATTAACAGGTGAATCAAAACTTGTTAGTCCAAAATGATCACAGAGATGTAGTAATCTACCACTTTGCCAAAAGTCTTTTCAGCATTACCAAGCATAACTCTGGGGATCTCTGTGGTGATGTTGTTCTACTCTGCTAGAATCTAAATAGCCCAGAGATCTAGGATCTCTCCTTGAGTAAGTGCTTATAGCTACTTTTCACAGACAATGATATGACAAGTATCAGTACCCACACAATAGCCAATTACTTTTAATTTAGCATTCTTCTTTTGCACTCCATGTGTTAATCACAAGGATATACATCAGTTAAATGCCTGCCATTACATTTAGTAAGAATAGATAAGTGAAAACAATACAAGTGGCATTCAATTTCATGAGTTTCTGACACCTGAATACACCTTACGGTAACACGCACTTTGCTCTAGGGCAGGGGTGGAGAATCTTTTTTGGGTCAGGGCCTCTAACACACAGAAAAATCAGTCAGGGGCTGAGGGTTGCGGGGAGGTGTGTGTGTGGGGGGAGAGGCAGGGGGGCTGGAGTGCCAGCACAGGCTCCCCAATGCTGGGGGAGGCCCTAAGCCCTAGGAGCCAGGTCTAGGCAACCTAGGAGCCGCATCCCTGATCTAGGGTTATTTAGTTACCAGACAGGCATAATATAAACTAATTACAGGGGCATATGCAATGTAAATGTAACATAATAAGAAACAGGCTATACATAGGCAAAACCAATATAATTAATAACTTTCCTTGATTTTTTTGTTAACTCCCAGGTGAGACTGGCTGGAATGTGTGCTATTACATTTAACTCTCGATATTCATACTAGGGACGCAAAGGGGTAACCTGCTGTTTACTTGGTAAACATCACCCTTACTGGGTGATGCTTACCGGTATCTGGTTAAACAGTGACCCAGACAGGCTGGAGCAGCCCCTCACCCATGGTGCAAAGAGGTGGGCCCAGCCAAGCTGAAGCAGCTCCCTGCCCATAGCATGGGGGGGCTTAAACTGGCCTTCCTGGAACAGCCTTCCACCTGTGGCACAGCGTGGATGGGCCTGGCGGAGCAGGAGCAGCCCTCTGCCTGTGGTGCGCAGTGGGAGGGGAGCTGCTCCTGCCCAACCAAGCCCACTGTGTCACATTGCGGGAGGGGGCTGCTCCATGGTTCACTGGCTAAATATAGTGTTTAACTGGTTAACTTTAAAAACCACAGTTGACATCACTAATTCAAACAAGTGAATTGGTCTATGACTGCAGCCTGAGCTAGTCTAGCAGCATCGGCAGAGATTGTACTTGGAGATTTCTGTTGACTGTCAGAGTGGCTGTGACAGCCTGGTCCCCTTCTTGTCAACAGCTGACAAACTGTCACAAAGTATATCTGGTACCTTTGCTGCCCCTATCCGACTCTTTTAAATTCAAACAGTTTTAGTCTAACCTCTTCAGGAACGGGAAACCCAGAGAGACACGCTATCATGTGGTAATTATGTAGTATCACTTTGAGAAACTGCATTCAGGTGTCTCAATAATTTCATCAGGTTTTGTCTTAGTGATAATAAAGTATGTTGTTTGTTACACTGAGCACAAATGTAATCTAATGCAGACTGGAAGTATTAAAGAAATAGTTTGACACAGAATCCTCTCATTGTACTCTGTCTCTCTTATTATTTATTTACCGCTATACATACGTATTGGGCTGTGACCTGTGTAATATCTCAACACAACAGTTATAGCTGGATTACTAGGGTGGCTTTGGGAGTCCCTCATTTTCATTAAGAATCTCTCCCCTCCAAAGCTCACCCAGATATACGGATGTGGGGAACTGCTGGGGTTTGGGTCACCAAGTTGAACTCCCTTCAGCATCTTCCAGTTACCTCTTCGGAGTTCTACTTACCTTTGTTCAGTTAGCCCTGCTCTTGAGGCCAGTCTAACCAGGCCTTCTGTCTGATCCTCTGTGATGGTCCTACCCTGTTGCCAGATCTCCCTTTTTGGAGATCCACTCTTCATCTGTCTCCTTAATCTTCCTTAAAGGTGATGCCCCTTCTGGTGATATCATTGCTGGGGGCTTCACCAGTCTCAGCAGTTTCTTCAGAATGGCGACTGTGTGTATTTGGATCAGGTTGTATGTTGGTAACTCTGGCAGTTGGACCAAGTAATCAGTTTAATTGATCTGGTGCATCTTGTTCATACAACTGCTGAAATTCTTGCATACAAATTAACTGTAGAGTAAGGGTGGTGTTCTGATAATGGTGTAGGACTCGCAGCATGACATAATTCATAAATTAAAAAGAGCTAAGAACTTAAAAATTGGAGAGTAATTATGTATTCCAGTGATTGATGATTGAACCTGGTTATATTCTAAACAAAAGAACATTCAGCCATGCTTGCAACTGTTGCCATCAAGTCACACTGACCCAGACAGTCTAAGCTTTGGACTGACACACAGGGACAATCCTGGAGATATAGCATGTTTATATCTTCAGCTCACATCCCCCAGGAGACACAATTCCCCCCCACCCCCAGCAGTTAAGATTGGAGGTTTTGTGTCTCTCAGCTCAACGTATTGTGTGAACATGAACTTCTTAAGAACATTAATGGAAATAGGGGCTAAGAGATTTGAAAAGTAATTGGTCTATTAATCCATTAATATCAAACTGGATTAATCTCTTCCAAGCCAACACATGATGATAGTCTCTGAGAAATAGATTTTTGGAATCAGATAATCCCAACGGCCATCACAGAGCTTGCTGTGAGGGAAAGAATGGATCAAGTTCACATGCATGGTTTTACTTAAAGGAGGTGTAAGGAGTGAATTTGTAAACTGGATTGAAACATTATTGTAATGCTCAGAATCAATGAATGAGAGAGCAGTTTGTGTCCACTTCTAGGGTCATTGCAATTCAAATGCTTAATCTTCCTTTTGTGGTGAAAAGCAGTATCTTGAGGCCCACTACAGGATTCTGCACCTCTCACTTGCAGGCGATGTGTTGAACAGCAGGGATATTAACTATCTGCTTTTGTTAGATATTCTTAATGGCTTTGACTTGAATCATCGACAGCCGGTCACTGAGTTATGAACGCATCAATTTACGACTGTTTGTATTTACAACAAACCCCTTATACGGCTGGAACCAGAGTTACGAACAAAATCCGTACTTACAAACTGCGCAGCCGTACGTCAGTGAATGTAATCCAATTTACAGACACATTGAGTTATGACCAAGTGCTTTGAACATAACTTGTTCGTAAATCGGGGACCAGCTGTAAATTATACTCATATTTCTCTAGTACACAGCAGTGTGTCAGGATTTAACTAAATAAGGGGCAGGAGGTTTTAATCTCCTTCCATAATTTGTGGCAGAACCTAACTTGACATTGCTCCCTTAGAAAACTCAAACATTTCTGTCCTAAAAGACTGTCCCCCAGTGGTCTCAGGCCTCTGTTTCCACAAGGGTGAATAGTCGGGCAGATGCAGAAGATTTTTACTTTTGTCTAAACATACTCATCAGTGGCAACAAAGAAGGGCCACTAGGATGATCCGATGAATGGAAATCCTGTTTTATGAAAGGAGACTCAAGGAGCTTGGCTTGTTTACTTTAACCAAAAGAAGGCTGACGGGGGACATGATTACACTTTTTAAATATATTAGAGAGATAAATACCAGGGAGGGGGAGGAATTATTTAAGTTTAATACCAATGTGGACACAAGAACAAATGGATATAGGCTGGTTAGTAGGAAGTTTAGACTTGAGATTAGACAAAGGTTTCTAACCATTAGAGGAGTGAGGTTCTGGAACGGCCTTCCAAGGGAAGTAGTGGGGGCAAAAGATCTATCTGGTTTCAAGATTAAACTAGATGGGTTTATGAAGGGGATGGTTTGATGAGATAACATGATCTAGGTAACTAATTGACCATTCATTATCAGTGGGAAATAGGTCAATGGAGGAATGATAGGAATTACTAGAGAACTTTCTGGGTGTCTGGCTGATGAGTCTTGCCCACATGCTCAGGGTTTAGCTGATCGCCATATTTGGGGTTGGGAAGGAATTTTCCTCCAGGGTAGACTGGCTGAGGCCCTGGAGGTTTTTTGCCTTCCTCTGTAGCATGGGGTACAGATCACAGCTAGAGGATTCTCTGCATCTTGGGGTCTTCAAAGTAATTGAAGGCTTCAATATCTGAGATATAGGTGAGAGGATTATTCTAGGAGGGGTGGGTGAGATTCTGTGGCCTGCACTGTGCAGGGGGTCGGACTGGATGATCATAATGGTCCCTTCTGACCTTAAAGTCTGTGAGTCTGTGAACTGGAGCCTGTGGGGGAAGGGGTGCAAAGATGGCCACCAGAGGGAGGGGGCACGTGAGGGCACTCCATTTATCAACTAAAATTTTGGCAGGGGTCCTGCTTGTTACCACAAGTCACTTATTCACACACAAGACTTTAACATTCCTCTGTTCTGCACTTAAGCATGTCTCTCTGAAGTACATACCAAAGTGTAGCCGTTCCCGGCTATATTTACATTATACAGAGAACAAAATGTATATTTACATTATACAGAGAACAAAAGTGACACTGAATCTCTAAAGAAAAATATTGATCAAATCGCTCTAACTGCATAACAGTTTACTTTTAACCCATGAATCAATTATGAACATTGTCAGCAACTTTTTAAAGGAAACAGTCAAGAGTCTCTTCTCCCTCTCCCCAAGTTAGTACTAAGAGTTCAGATGCAAATATAATTATCCACTTTCACATGCATATGCTGAATAGGGACATGCATGACTCTCTTCTGGGAAGATTTACCCTTCTCAAGGGCCTGGCTACACTAGAGTTTACAGTGATGCAGCTGCAAGTTCTCTAATGTAGCCTCTTTAAACTAACGAGAGAGCTGTCCTATCAGCTTAATTTCTCCAGTTTCCACAAGCAGCAGCAGCAGCAGCAGCTTTTGTAGTGGCAGCATTGTCCACCCCAGTATTTATGTCCATGTAACTTTTGTTGCACAGGGAAGTGGTTTATTCAGACCCCTGAGTTACATTAATTATGCTGGCATAAGCTGTAATGCAGAAATATCCTCCGTCTCTGTGGAATTGTTTCCAAACCCTTTGTAGGGCTTGCTAGCTCCTTAATGTTGGGAGTGTTAGTTCCACAGTCCCATTCAAATCCCCTGGAGTCTTTGCAGCATGAGTCTGCAGCAAATTTTAGTACAAAATCTCTCATCAGGGACCGGTCAGGTCCTGAGGGTGCCAGACCAGTGAGGTCCAAACTGTAGTTTCAAACTTGTAACTACTATACCAATTTCTGGAAGATTCTGGCCCATGCAGCAGAGTCATCACCCTCATTCCAGCAAGTCTGCAGGCACACAAAGTACCCCAAAATGAAACAAAAGTATTCTTGCACATTTCTTCACTTGCTTACATTGCTAAATACACATGACATGCTTACACTTTACAAATAAACATGCTGGAATCTTGCTATTGTAGGTACTTACAACTGCCATTACCATAGAATCTATGCATTTTACAGTCACTGATGGACTTATTACAACACTTGTGTGGTAGGGAAGCATTATCATTCTCATTTTAGAGGGAGAATTTGGTCAGAGAATCTAAATGATTTGTCCAAGGTCACTCAATAAGTTTATAGAATAGGAGGGAATTGAAGCTGGGTCTCCCAAGTCTTAGGCTAGTACCCAAAGTAATCATGTGTAAGCGGGGGAATGATCCCGCTATTGTGGGCAACTTTCCTTGCTTCTACACACCCCGGTGAAATGAACCAGCGAAAGGATCTGAGTCCCCGCTCCCACTTCCTTTACCCCACGGCTCCCTGATCCTGAGGGCTCCTCCTCCACTCTCCTGAGTAGCAGAGCCCTTGAAACCCCAACAAGGCTGGGCCCAGGTTTCCTGGGGCTTAATCCCTGACCTTGTAGTCACTAGGGGCAGGAGTTAGGGTGTCCCCACTCCGAGGTGCTCTCTTTACACTGCAGACCTTCTTGGCCCAGTGATCACTTCATAAGGTTCAAAGCAAATACAATTTATTAAACAACAACTGATTAAAGAGAAAAGAACAAGAAAACAATGAGAATGGTTAAATGAGAACACACAGCTCTGCTCTGTAGCACAGGGACATCAAAACAGCAGCCTGCAGAGTGTAAGGACAGTCCACAGTCTCTTCCTTAGAGGCCCCTTAGAGGCCTTGGATGTGCTGCAGGGGGAGCTGCAGGCTGGACACGCTTGCTCTGGCAGTGCCCACACAGCCACAAGCTCTAAGTGGCCAGACCCCTCTCCCAGTCCAGAGCCTCTCCCCACACTTTGCAGTTCCCAGCTGCTCACCACATCCAGCTGCAGGCTGTGCTGTGTGGCCAGTCTCTAGCTTCTTGCGTTGCTTCTCTGTTTCTTTTGGCTCTCTGAGCACTGCCAGTCTGCTGCTCAACACAGGGTCTGCGCTCTTGAGCTGTGTGTGTCTGGCTCAGCTACTGCAAAAACTGCCCCTCAGCATACAGCTTGCTTTGCTTGGGCTGTCTCTCAGCTCCCTGTTTTTGCAGGACTTCTTCACACAGCTTGTACTCCTATTTCAGCTCTCTGTCTTTGCAGGACCTCTTCTGCACACAGCTCGCTCTGTTCTCTCCTTGCTCAGAGAGACCCAGAACAATCCCTGCTCACAGGGAGGACGGGGCCTGGCCTCTCACTGGCCTGTCCAACCTGTCAATCAGGCTGAGCTGGAGTGTTGGCTGCTTTCCATTGTCTCTGGGGTCAGTCAGTCTCATGAACTCTTCCCCTTCAGATACTGCGAGCTGGCAAACCAAAAACTCCCACAGAGTTTTAGTAAGGGGTAACAGTCCCCTTACACATGGTGGTGGAAGAAGACAACAGCTTGGACAGTAGACAGTTAAGTGATTCCCAAGTTCTTCAAGAGCTATGACCTAAGAATGTTAATGAGTAGGTTAATGAGCAAAGGTTCTCCTCTGCAGACTTCTGGAAACCTTCATGAATTAGGAGACAAGCCGTGGGAGCAGGTGTTTCCTAATAGATCAGCTAGCACACCACTGGCTCATGAGCAGTAACACACGTTCACCATCACACTGCCACAGGTGATTTATCCTGCAGAAATAGGTTGTTCAACCTATATTTGATGTCAAATCAATTTTATGACGAGATGTTTGTGATAGAGAAGACATTGTGACAAATCTGTTTGACAAAATGTTATTGAATGATAAACATTTCAGATGTGGTTCTGACTAACAGCATTCACAAACCAAAGCCCTATAGCTTTTCCACTGGGGTCTCTGCTTAAGGCCACATGCAGAGTAACTGCCCCAATTTTCAACCCAAGATCAGACCAAGAAAGTCTAATGTGCGGGATTATTCAGCAAAGTAATGCTGCTGTTGCTCTCTCTCCTGGAGTGGTTGTATTTCACACTTTTATAACACTTTATACATTGAAAGCAATATACAGGGAACAACTGGTTAATATTTATTACACACCTCTAAGAAATATCTTCCTTATAGAAAGAGGGAAAGTGACACAGAAAGATGTGGTGACTTGCACAAAGTTAGAGCCAGGATTAGAACTGGCCATCACCTGACTGCCAGAGCTTGTTCCCAGAAACCACACTGCTTTACCGTTACACCCAACTGCACTAGGGAGACAGGGTGGCTTTGTAAAATTGGATCTGTCTGTATAGCTGATTCAGCCAAGGGTCAAATTCTGTCAGCAGTTAATCTTCCACTACATCACTTGCTATCATCTGTAGTTCACATATGAGCTGTTTCTCAGGAGAGAGATCCAAATAGTCCCAAAAACATGGAATCTACTAAATAAATATAAAAAAACCCAAAACAAATACAGGCCATAAACCTCACACAAGAAATTGTTTAAAAAAAAATCCAGCTTAGAGATTAAAAGGGAGGCATGTTTATAAAGTGATTCTGAACCTCAATTTCTTAGAAATTAAACTGAATAGGCTGTTGTCACAGTGATCAGTTATGTCTGAAAGCACAAGAGATGTGTTTGTATATTTTAATTCCATTTCATAGACAAATCTTAGCCTCTCAGCGAGGAGGAAACATAGTATTAATCAGTCAATTTTTTTTAAACAAAAGATCCATTTTATTTGGAAGATTCCCATCAGTCTGTCATCTTATTTGTGAGAGATGAAAGTAATGGTGCAGTAGTTCCTTATTCAACAATTTTTCTACCAAAAAAGGAATTTTTTTGAAAATCAGACCAAATGGAGTTGTCAAACTCAAAAGCATTTTCACCAGAACTATTCAGAGAATTCTTTCATCCAAAAAAAAAAAGCACAAAGGAGAGAGGTCTTCCAGAAGGCAATTTTCATCTATAACTAAAAGCAAAGGAGTCTGCTTTCCATAAAGCAATGTATCACAATCAGATGGAAACAGAAATACTTCAAGAAATCAAAAAGATTCAACAAACATGAGTTGATCACATCATTCTACTCTTAACAGTAGATTCAGCAGTTGTTTTCCTTGGAAAATATCTGGGTTCACCTCTCTAAAGGGATTTCCTTTCCAAGAAATCAATGGACAGGAAAATCAAACTGGCTTAGGAACCAGTTATAAGATTACAGTGGCAACCATACAAATGTCATCTGTTAGGCTTTCCAGAGCTCTCAGAACATGACTAAATAGTACAGGTCATCTGACTATCTGCAAGAACAAGAAATGGAAGTTATAGCTGTAACACATGTCCATGTCATTCAAGCCTGTTTCTGACTCCCTAAGGTCTACAGCTGTGATCTATGATATGTAGTACAGTTCTAAAGAGACATTTTGTTTAAAAATCTAAAAGGATGATTCCCAAATTAAACAATTCAACATAACTTGCCTTTTGAATACTTCAGTTTTCTGAAGAATCAGATAACTAAACAGTTGTGTAAGTATCTTCAATTTTACAGTACAGCTTCAGCAAAACAACTCAGAAAAATACATCAAATGGATATTCCTTTTTTTAACCTCTTTCTTGGTAGATGAAGATGGAGAAAGACTAGAGAGATGAAGGAAGCTCACCACCATCAACAATGTCTGACATCAGACCTTGCATGTCAAAGTTTTTCACCATTCAGTGAGAGAGGATATCTGTATATTCAAATGGACCTGGCAGGGGAATAGGAGAAATAATTCAGTAGGGTTATTCCACAGCACTTGAGAAATCCTTAAATCAAAATGCATTCAGTTACAGACTCTAAGCAATACACAGAAATAGATGAACATCCCAAAGACTTATCTATCAGAGCAACATAGTACCTCTCTTCTGAAGCACAGGCTATCAGGCATGTTCCATATTTTCTGTAGTACTAGAAAAGTCAGGTATCAGAAGTCTTGGATCTCAAATCACAGAACAAATAGACCGAGTCAGATATAGACTAGCTTATTTGAAGCCAATTCCACTTACAGGGCCAGCAGGGGATTTTCTGTTGTACATACCTCTCAAGGAAACATGTTGTATTCCAAACAGAAAATGGCATGCGCATTTGTCAAGATTGTTCAACAAATCTACTAGCAGCACAAAGCATTAACATTTTGACCAGCAACATCTCTGACATTCACAAATATATGTCCCAATTAGTCCTTATTGCAGAAGAAAAAGATTCTATGGGAACAGATTTTGTAGACACTCAAAACTAAAAGAAAAATACCTATTTATTTCAGGATGATATTCTGCTCAGATGAAAACATCTAGCAAGACACCTAAACAGCAGTACATCTTCTCCAATCTCTGTCATGAATTAAGAAGAAAGTTGTGTGATTCCCACTTCTGAACTTATTAATACATCAAAAGATGAAAATGCATAACAGAAAAGTTTCAGAATCGCATATTTTAGTTTCTTTATATAAGTGTTGGATGTGCTACATTAATGCATTAATATCCTGACATGGACATGACGTCATATCTATCCCTAGATATGTTCCTTACCCTGCTCTGGATCTTTCATCCAGCCAGTAGGAGGATTAAAATTTATTGCACTCTCTGAAATGTTGTTCCCTTTTTACATAATGTACAACACAAGAGATTTTTCCAAGGTCTCAGTTAGTGGTAACAGAAAGGATACTTAATTGACACAGGAAGCCACTCTTGTAACCAAAGTGATTGCCTAGGGGAAAGTGGTCAGTGTCAGCAAGGTAAAAAGAAGCATACGATGGCTGCAACCGAAGACAGTTTAACAGTGAAGCACTTCACTTAAGAAATTCATTATAGTATCCATATCATACTGTTTGGTATCTGTAAAAAAAAAAAAACTGAGGGAAGCACACACATCTCAGGCTTCCACAAAGAAATCTCTGACCAACCTTGGTAAATATAAATTCTGTCTTCTCTAGCTATCCACCTTAAAGCTACTTTTCACTTTCAGATGAATTGGTAGCGAAGTGAGAGAAGAGTTCAAAGAAAATCAGCAGTTTCACAGGGGGGTTTTCAAGATGATTCCCAAGAACTTTGGAGGTCCAGGGACAGACTTATTGCAAACCTTTTCCATGGTTAGTAAGTTTTACTTCAGACAAGATTCAGCTTTATTCAGGGTATATCCAGGGTGTGCAGCTTTTAGTGACAAGGCTATGTCGACACAGCTCTATTGCTACAAGTCAGTGTGTGTGAATGCTGATTGTCCTCACTTTTGCAGAAACAGTACTTCTACCCCCTTCATGAATGGGTTTCACTTAGGCTATGTCTAGACTGCAAGCCTCTTTCGAAAGAGAGCGTCTAGACTGCACGTTGAACTTTCGAAAAAGCGGCTTGCTTTTTCGAAAGAAAGCATCCAGTGAGTCTGGATGCTCTCTTTCGAAGAAGCCCTATTTACATTGAAGAACGCCTTCTTTCGAAAGAGGAACTTTTGAAAGAAGGCGTTCTTCCTCGTGAAATGAGGTTTACCGCCATCGAAAGAAAAGCCGCATTCTTTCGATTTAATTTCGAAAGAACGCGGCTGCAGTCTAGACGCAGGTGAGGTTTTTTCGAAAAAAGGCTACTTTTTTCGAAAAAACCCCTGAGTCTGGACACAGCCTTAGTCAGCAGCGGAGCATGCCTGCTGATAAACAGCATTCGTAAGTGAACTTGCCATGGCAAAATCTTGTCATACTTTAAACACCCATGAATGACGAGTTTTGTTGATGAAGTCCAAGTGTAGAGACAACCTCAGTGACATAAGAGTTATCCCCCCACTTCCTTTCCCTAATTCTGCAAACATGGTCCAGATGTTTTATTATGGCTCTTGTTTCAGGAAGACTGAAACTACATCTGATGTAAATCAGCTTAGAACCAGTGACTTTGAGCTGAACAGATTCACTCCAGTTGTGGGTTGGGCCATGAATTCCATTCACACGACTCTGTTACTGAGTCAGTCAATCATCTTGGGCAAGTTACTTAACTGATCTCACAATCATTTTACAAAGCTGGGTTAGCATTATAAAGGCAGAGAGATGTTATTTAAAAGTGCTCTAAGTACTAGATTGGCATATGAAGATTTTTACAAATGCATTCGTGACTCTGGTTCAAATCACACATGCCTAAACTGGAAATTAAATTGGGTACTTCAAACCAACCATTCTAACCCCTGCATGTCTTTTCTTTGTACTTGTAAAACATAATCCTAACGTTTGCTATAAGAGTTTGAAATCAGAGGCATTATTCATGGAAAAGGCATTTGTACTTTTCCAGGAGGCATTGTTCTATGCAGGGTTTCTCCAGCTTTCAAACCAAAAATAATACATAGGCGATGCTGCCTCTACACCTGGGCGAAAAAAGGTAATTCCGATTCCCAGAGGATTTCACTATTTTATTTCATTCCAATTAGAATGAAACTCCAAAATTCTTCACTGAAAAGGGGATGAAACCTCATTCCAGGGACAGTCCAGTGGGTGGGGATGAGAGCGAGAACAGGCCCACCAACAAGGTGGGGCATAGGGGGCAATTGCCCAGGCACAGGATTGTGAGGAGTGGGGGCCAAGGAGGATAGAGGAACCAGAATGGGAAGGGAAAAGAGCAGTGGGACGGGGACAAAGGTAGGCAGGGATAGCTGGGAGAAAGGAGGTGAGTGGGGGGGACTTGGGATTTCTGGGGGGCTGAGAGGGGAAGGGGCCAAGCTGGGTACAGGACCATTGAGCACGGAGCTCATTAACATTCCTTTCCTTGCTCTTACTTGTCCTGTTACATGATTGTACTTAGGTTACATTACCACTGGTATATTTGGAAGGAATTAAGCATATAGTTTTTAGCGAGTTTGATGAAATGATTCATAGTTTAATCATTTAAATTAGATTATTACTCTGTCTGAAGCAGCCAGAACAATTGCTTATTTACCAACACACATTGGGAAGGGATTATTTCTTTCACCTGACCTTCTCTTTGCATGACTGCACTGGGTTTTATTATTAAATCATTTTTACTACGTTAAAAAACATTTTATACCTCCCCCAATTGTTTAACTTGGCTGTGTTCATTTTGTGCAAAATCTTTAACTTTTTATTCTTTACAAACTTGTTTTCCTTGAGGAATTTTTCTCAATTTGTTTGGTTTTTTCTTCTTCACAACTTTTACTTTGAATTTTGTGTGTAAGGTTTTAGCCATTAGAAATAATCCTTGTGAAATTGCTGCCTTGACTTGAGCTTTCTTTTCCTTATGGAAAAGAAAAAATATCTACTCTTTTTATCTTGGCTATCAGTGGGTCCTATTTTAAAACAGCCTCAGACATCTATTTTGCTAAACATTCTTATTATTTTTTCTTTAATGCAACTTTTTTTGATGTTCTTTTGTCACCCAGCCACTGTCTTCCCCAGAGAAATGTTAAGGAAATCTAGTGTCCACCATTGGATTTAACCTACTATTCCAGCATGGTACTAACTTTTTCATATTTGAACCCTCAAATCCTTCCACTGTCATTTTCTTTAATGCCATTTTCTGACCCTTACACTAAGAGGTGTATATATTATCTCATCCAGACAAGTCACGATACCAATATATTGTGATAGCTTCTGAAACCTTATCTATTTAGGAATATTTTGAAACGAAGAACTCAGCTTAGTGCCAGTTCCTTGCACAGCTTGCTTTATTGGCATGTAGTCAAAATCCACTTGAGTTGATTAGGCTTAAGTGCAGGGGGTGAATGCAAGTCATACCTAGGGATGTTACCAATTCTTTAATATGGCAACCATGTATCTGTTAAAAATCTTAGCAGTTACACACACTGCTTGGCTTTATACTGCAGAGCCCGCAGTGCCAGCCCATATCGGCCTGGCTCCTGGGGAGGAAACTGGGGAGGAAATATTTCCTAACTGTTGTGTGTTTGATTTCTGAACCTCAGTTTTGCAGCAATATTCTTATTTTACATGTTTTTGAATTTGGTACTGTTTTTATGTTGTGGCTGTGGATTTGTATTCAACTCTTTATAATGAAAATTTACTATACATATACTGTACAGTGTGTAATGATTCTTTTCTGGTGAATTCCTGGTTGCTCAAACAATTCAGAGGGGGATAATTTCCTTTGTCAGCAAAAGAAAACTTTTCCCATGGTTGAATGTGAAATAGTATAAGATGCATAATATTACAGTGACTAAAATCATAAACATGCATTTTAATCACGTCTTTTATTTTTATGATGCAAGTGTGAATTTTTCTCTGTCATTGGAGGATGAAACAGATGCTGAAGATTTAAAGTGATGCATGCATTATAATGTACAGTAGGTTGCCTGGTTATACTTAACTAGTGCTAAAAGACCGTGGAGGGCATTTGCCATGCTGGAAGGCCATGAAAAAATTGTCCTTTGGTAAGTGATTGCTGTATTTGGGCATACCTTTATGTAAGGGTTTCAGTACACTTTTGGACTCTCTGAACACAAAGGATACACTCGTTAAGGTTGTTTTCGTCTGAAAGCGGAGGATTCCTATGTGCAAAGTATAAAGAGATAATACTAAAAGCATCAAAGAAAGCACTCTTCTCTTTCAGAAAAATGGGCTCCAGCTTTCAGTAGAAAAACAGTCCCTTGAAGATATATGAATTCTTAGCAAAGTCATAATTAGCATTGCCAATATCAAGTATTAAAAATCATGAATCAGACCTCTAAAATCATGAGATTTTATAATAAGCCTTCTGTTCATGAACTTTTAAGGTACATGTTTCAAGCTTTTCTTGAGTGCTAGAAATTATACTGCTTTCAATGAAAGTTGAGTGTCTTATCACATGACTGGGAACTGGAGCTTTAAGAAAAACACCAATCACCAGAAGACTTATGATAAAAGTCAGAGAGCTGGCAACTCTGCAGAACCCACTCAAAAACAATGGAGATGGGGCCACGAAACTAAAGCTCATCATGGAAACAAACAAACAGTCTCTTAAGTATAGCAGAAACTGAAGCACTGATACAACTGCAGTGCTTTTGGACCTCTGTCTCTGAAGTCTGGAACTCCTTCTCTCTTTGAGTAGCTGTTCCTTGTTTTAGATAATGTACAGGCAGTCCCCGGGTTATGTACAAGATAGGGACTGTAGGTTAGTTCTTAAGTTGAATCTGTATGTAAGTCGGAACTGGCATCAGCCGCTGCTGAAACTGATCAGTTTCAACAGCGGCTGAATCTGGACACCAGTTCCACTTACATACAGATTCAACGTAAGAACCCCAGGCGTCCCCAAGTCAGCTGCTGCTGAAACTGATCAGCAGCTGATTCCAGGAAGCCCAGGGCAGAGCAACTCTGCCTCGGGCTTCCTGTAGTCAGCCGCTGGTCAGTTTCAGCAGCGGCTGACTTTGGGACTCCTGGGGCAGAGCAGCTCGGGTGCTGCTGGCTTGGTCCAGTAGCGCGGCCGCTCCTCGGCGCTACTGGACCAACCCAGCAGCACCCCAGCTGCTCTGCCCCAGGCATCCTGATTCAGCCACTGCTGAAACTGATCAGCAGCTGAATCAGGACGCCTGGGGCAGAGCAGCTGGGATGCTGCTGGGTTGGTCCAGTAGCGCCAAGGAGCGGTGCTGTGGGACCAACCGGCAGTGCCCCACCTGCTCTACCACAGGCCCCCAGCTTTGCTCCACGTCTCCCTGGCCTGCTGGGGGGGCTCTAGCTGCGTCGTTTCCCCCCCCCCCCCCCAGAAGACCAGGGAGACGTGGAGCAAAGCGGCGGAGGACCCGGGCGGACCCGCGGCGCTTCCAGATCAGACCAGGGAGACGTTGAACAAAGCTGATCTGGAAGCGGCCGCGGGTCCGGCCTTCGGTGCTCCCCCGCTTTGCTCCCGTCTCCCTGGTCAGCAGACCAGGGAGATGGGGAGCAGCTTTTCTCGCCCCGGAGAAGGCGGGTGGCGGGACCAGGCGTCCTGCTGCTCCAGTTCTCCGGGGCGAGAAATCCCCGTTCGTAACTGCGGATCCGACATAAGTCGGATCCGCGTATCTCGCGGACTGCCTGTAAAGGCTTGATTTAAAACAATTGGCTTGTTGTTCTTGGCCTTCGTTGTTTTTTCTTGCATTCCAAACGAAAACCACAGTAAATACAGTTCCAAGCTCTTGTTCAGTTTACAAAGTTTCAGTCTCTCCCATGCTAACTTCCTGCTCGTGCACGCCTCAATTGTAGAACTGACAGCACCCTCCCAAAAAGACAGAATGTTGAAACTTCACCTACAGGAATAAGTCTGCCTTGGCAACCACCATATAAGTACAGAACAAAAACAATCCCATCCACCTTGTGCCTTTCTTTGCACATGTTACTTTTTTACTTTGCTGAGAAACAGAAAACTTGGAAGCCCAGAACTTTCAGGAAGCAAGAGATAGTAGTTAGGCTGGACAGACTAGAGCCATTAATTCTTGTTTTTAATTAGCCTGTAAGTGTAGGTGACGAAATTTAATTGTAACTATTATTTTTAAATGAGAAATTTAGTATTTTACTGATTTTAAAAAATAAATCCAATTTAAATAAAAATATATTTAAAATTTTAATAGCGCTTATTTTAAATTGCATTTTTTTAAATTAATAAAATATTTTCCTTTTTAAAATATTTTATTTAAATTGTTAAATATTTTCTATTTAAAATATCATTGATTTTTATTCACCTTGCTTTAGGTGTTACACTTGCTCTCCAGGAAGATATCTTTTATGTATTGACAGCATAATCTAAGAAAAGATACTTAAGATACAGCAAAAAATATCAGATTCTTGTAGAAGAGCTCTGTATGGTTCAAAAGCTTCTCTCTCCCACTGATAGAAGTTGACTCTATTACAGATATTACCTTATTCACCTTGTCTATCTAGCTTAGATTCCTGTCAATTGTCCACATCTTTTGGAGATTTTGACTTTGGTTCCAAGTAAATGGAAAGAAGTTAGGGTGAGGGTCAAGATTTTATATAAATTTAGCAAGCTAAATGTTTGGTTAGGATGAACAACAGCTTTCCACGGGGCTCCAGCTTTCGGAGCCAAGATAGTGTATCTACATCCTTAATCTACTTGAAGATCACAATTACCTGTGTATCAAAACTTGTCATTTTAGTTCCACATTGTTTCCTTCTGTGGTTAAACACCAAGGTATAAACCAGTGGTTCTTAACCTTTTCAGACTACTGATCTCCTTTCGGGAGTCTGATTTTTTTTTTTTTTTGGCATACCCCCAGGTTTCACCTCACTTAAAAACTACTTGCTTACAAAATCAGACTTAAAACTATAAATGTCTAGTACATTATTTCTTAAAAGTTTGCTACTTTCTCCTTTTTACCATATCATTATAAATCAATTGGAACATAAATATTGTATTTACATTTGAGTGTATTGCATGTAGAGCATTGCAACCAAATCATTGTGTTAAACTTTTGCACTGACTCTGCCAGTGATTTTTATGTAGCCTGTTGTAAAAATAGGCAAATGTATAGATGAGTTGATGTGCCCACCCTGGAAAATATCTGTGCACTCCCAGGGATATGCATATCCCTGGTTGAGAACCACTGGTATAGGTTATAGTAAGAAAAGTCACTTCCAGTGTTGGATGTTCTTGACTTATGAGAGGGCAGGGGTCTACTTAGAACCTGGCTTTGTAATTGTGAAGTCAGGATCTTAGGGCTTGCCTACACTGGCAAGTTACTGCACTGACATTTACAGTGGTGTGAAAAATCACCCCCTCTCAGCACAACAAGCTTCAGCACAGTAACTTGTCAGTATAGATGGGCTACCAGTGCTAGGAACCAGGCTCCTTGAGGAGGTGGTTTCTCTAAAGCACTGGGAGAACTCTCTCCCAGTGCTGAACCTACAACCATACTGTAGCGTTCAAGTGCTTCTGTAGCAGTGTGCTAATGCTGCAAGGGTAGACACTGTCCTAGTTCCTTTGGGGCAGGAACACCTTCATTATATATGTTTGTAAAGTACCAAGGGGCTTGCAGTGCTTGATTGGTGCCTCTAGGTGCTCTGGCAATAAAAATAAATAATTACTACCCAGAAATTCGATTTTCTTTTGGGTTCACATGATGCTTTTATTCACTGGTGTTCAAGAGTAAAGGGTGAATACAATGCCCAGAGCAAAAAGTTCACGGCACATGACTCATCTGGTACTTGTTATAGTCAATTTCAAGTTTGCTCTTCTTCAACTGCTTCTTTTAAAATAATTCACTTTGAGCCAGCAACAGATTTGGCTACAAAATAGAAGTTGCGGCTTTTAAAATCATTTTATAATACTTGTGTTGTCATTTTATAGTGTGCTTATCTGGACCCAACAGACATTTAGATCAGAAGCTGACTGTGGTGTAGCTGGAATGACATTCATGCCGCTCTAGGGGTTTTATAAGGCTAGAGCTTTAAGCATTTGCAAAGTCTGCTCAATCCAGCTCTGGGAATTTTCGTTTGACTTTCCATGTGTGATATTAATGAATTAACCCGAATAGAAAATAAAAATTGACAAGTTAAAAACATAATGAAACAGGAAATTATTTACTTAAATGAAATTAAGCACAGAAAATAGCGTAATAAATAGAAAGATACTACCTAAAGCAAAACAGTAGCTGATACAGACAACTCAGGAAGCAAGGAAACAAATTGGAGTAAAAGGATCCAGAGAGAGCACTGACAGTATGAAACATCAAACCTCAGCAGCTTCTGTGCCTAAAGACTGCAGTTGTGTAAGTGAGTAACTGTTGCTTTTGATGGATGACTTCCCAAAGAACACATTAACATTTCAGAATAATAGCTCTGAGGTCCACTCTCCTTCCTTTTCTTTTCTTCTTTGGCCCCTTTCCTTCTAGATAGGGAATGATTACACAGCTCAATTATCAGTAGGGGTGGGGAGGTAGGAAGAAACCTAGAATGCCCAAATTCACCAGGAAGCATCCCTTGGAGCTCACCCTTTTCTTTGTTACTGGAGAGTTTTTTATACTTATAAATAATTAGGTGTTGGAAGTAGGAATGTTAAATTTAGATTAATTAACGAATAAAATAGGATTTCCATAGAGTATTTGAGTAGTCTATGAAGGCTCTTGTACATTTCAAAAGCAGAAGCCCCACAGGAAGCATGGGGCCAGGCAGAGGCACCCTTATAGACCCGTGAAACGAGGTGTACCGGTAGTTCGGAAAAGGCACCCTAGTCCGAACTAGGTAGTTCGAGCCCCGTGTACCCGCGCTACACGGGGTTCGAAGCAGCGGGGATTTAAAAATGGCGGCTCCCCGCTTATGCTGATGAAGCCCGGGAAATTCAAATCCAGGGCTTCATTAGCAAGTGCGGTATGCATACATTACCCTCCTAGTTCGAACTAGGCGGGGTAGTGTAGACATACCCTTACATCCCTAGTTGGAAGTGAAGTTTGCCTTTTGAAAGTAATGAACACACAGCAGTAAAAGTACACAGTGGCTTTACTCTGTCAAAAAAGAACAGAGAGTTCATTCAAAGGCTCTATCTGCTTAGAGTTCTTGTCCTACTTTTCTTTGTCTCCACCTGCTCTCATTGAACATGCCAAATATTTGATTGCTCAGGACAACTACAGGGAGCACAGTCAAGTACTCATCTGGTTTAGCACTTAAACTGCAATAATCCTAGTTTAAAGTAACATGAATGTTCCCATAGGCTTTTGTGATGGTGTAAGTTAGTTTAAAATGATACCGTTAGCTAAATGATGCAAATATGCCTTTAGAAAAGCCCTAATACACACTGAGTTGAATCAAAATTTGGTTGACTATCAGCTGAGTAAAATCTGAGTGACTCTGAGATGTTCAGGACTTTTATAATTTGAGAGTGAATTTGGCACTTGAACTAACCATGTTACTCAAATGATGAATTAAAATTTAAAGTGCCCAGGTCCACCAACACCTTACCTTTTTTTGCTTCCCCAAATGGTTGTTCCTTTAGCTTGTCTCCTACTCAGCCATCTTACTTTTCTTGCAGTTTATTTAGGTCCAACACGTTGGTGTATGAGCCTATATCTTTTCCACATCAAAGTGTAGAGCTTGCTGAGTGGAAGTCAGGCTGGTGCTGGCCATCTGCTGCCTGAAATGGGTTGTTCAACTTTGACGTAGCTCAGTTAATTACTAGTACAGGCAGTCCCCGGGTTACGTACAAGATAGGGACTGTAGGTTTGTTCTTAAGTTGAATCTGTATGTAAGTCGGAACTGGCGTCCAGATTCAGCCGCTGCTGAAACTGACCGCCAGTTCTGACTTACATACAGATTCAACTTAAGAACCCCAAGTGTCCCCAAGTCAGCTGCTGCTGAAATTGATCAGCAACTGGTTCCAGGAAGCCGGGGGCAGAGCAACTCTGCCTCGGGCTTCCGGTAGTCAGCGCTGGTCAGTTTCAGCAGCAGCTGACTTGGGGACGCCTGGGGCAGAGCAGCTGGGGTGCTGCTGGGTTGCTCCAGTAGCGCCGCTCCTCGGCGCTACTGGACCAACCCAGCAGCACCCCAGCTGCTCTGCCCCAGGCGTCCTGATTCAGCCGCTGCTGAAACTGACCAGCAGTGGCTGAATCAGGACTCCTGGGGCAGAGCAGCTGGGGCGCTGCCGGTTGGTCCCGGGGCGCTGCCGGTTGAACCAGCAGCGCCCCAGCTGCTCTGCCACAGGCGTCTGGAGAAAAGCCTAGTCTGCTGGTGGGGGGGGTGTACTAGCTGCGCCCCCCACCCCCACCCCAGCAGACCAGGAAGACGCGGGCGGCGGACCGAGACGCACCACGGTCCCGCCTCCTGGGTCCTTTGCGGCTTTGCTCCCAGTCTCTCTGGTCTGCTGGAGACCAGCAGAACAGGGAGACGGGGAGCAAAGCCTCTGAGGACGCCAGCAGCGGGACAGCTGCGGGGCGCCTGGGCTGCTCCGCTGCCGGCTTCCCCGAGGCTTTGCAAAGCTCCGCTGCCGGCTTCCCCGCGGCTTTGCAAAGCCGGCAGCGGAGCAGCCCAGGCGCGCCTGGGCGGCCTCGCTGCCCGAGCCCCCCCGCAGCTTTGCAAAGCCTCGGGGAAGCCGGCAGTGGAGCAGCCCAGGCATGCCTGGGCTGCCTCGCTGCCCGAGCCCCTCCGCGGCTTTGCTCCGCGTCTTCCTGGTCTGCAGACCAGGGAGACGCGGAGAAAGCCCCGGAGTACGCGGGCGGCAGGACCACGAGGTCCCACAGTCTGTGTCCTCCAGGGTGAGCCCCGTTCGTAACTGCGGATCCGACATAAGTCGGATCCGCGTAAGTCGGGGACTGCCTGTATTCATATGGTGAGTAGAGATGTATATTGAGAAACATGATAAATTTACTTTCTGATCAGTCTTAGAGGTGATTAAATAGTGGAAATAAATCTTTCAATATAACGTATTGCGTAATAACTGACAGGGAAAGATGACTGATTATTTTGTAAATGAACATTAGTCTACGTGTGCTAGTTCTTCGAGAGCTTGTTTATGTCCATTCCACCTAGGTGTGTAAGCTCTGTGTGCATGAGTTCCAGAAGCTTTTTACCTTTAGCAGTACCTGTTGGGCCAGTCAGGGAACCTCCTGGAGTGCTGCTGCTATATAGGCGCATATACCCCTGCTGGCCCTTCAGCACCTCAGTAGTTCTTACTGCCCATGATGGTTGGTGGAACACTTGGCTTGCTACTCTGCAAATGCTCCCTTAGCGCCCCTTTTTCTCTTAATCACTTGTGAATAGTTCAATCTCTTGTAAATAGTATTAATAGTTTCTTGACATTTTAGTGTAGAGTTAGTTTGCACCTCATTTCCCCCTGTGAGATGAATGCGGGGGGGGGGGGAGAGACGGGGAGACCCTGACTTCAAGCCCTGCACATGGTGCCAGAAACCCCTCATCCTGTGGGAATCCCCATGAGTACTGCCTTAAGGGCCTTGGAGGGACATCTGACTTACTCCTGCAAAATCTGCAGGTCATTCAAGCCTAGGACCAAAAAAGAGCATGATTCTAGGCTGAAACTGCTCTTAATGGAGTCGGTGCTCCAAACCACAGCACCAGGCCCTGAGCCATCTGTGAGAAGTGCACTGGTGTCCGTGTACAAGGCAGGCATCATGCTGAGGCACTCTGCTTCATGTGGCTGCTCTGCAGGATCACAGCACTGGTTCCAGTCCCCAGTACCAAAGATGTCCCAAAAATTGGGGGGGGGGGGGGGGGGGAGATCTCCGTCAAGATGGGAACACTGGGTGCATCCACAGAGGGGACACCCAAAGGCTCTAGCCCGACCAAGGTGCGACATTACTCCCATGCCGTGGAGGTGGAGGTGAAGCTCTGTGTGGGCAAGTATCTAGAGGTCCAGAACCTGTCACTGGAAGAGCTCCCTGAACAATCACTCATGGCACCAGTCACTATCAGGTCACCTCTCCAGACATGCCAATCCAGACATGGCCACCACAGTGGCAACCACCAGCCCTGTGGCCCTTTTGGGCCCCCTGGGCATACCCTCAGGCCCTGAGTCGGGGGGGTGTCGAGGTCTGCCTTAGCTTCAGCATTGGTGTATTTGGGCCATAGGGGCACCCCATAGGCCACCCAACTTTCCCGAGCACCAGCATCAGAGTCCAGGGATAGTCCTCCAGAGGACTCGAAGCCCAACCAGAATCACCAGCCCTTCAGTTGGCCACTATGGCCCTTCCCCAGCCTCTCCCTCCTCTGGCCCAGCAGGTGATGCTCCCCTGAGGAGTTGGCCATGCCTAGGGACTCCTCATCCTCTTCCCCTGATGAGGCATTGGCAGATCCATCCTCAGCCATACCAGTCACGGACATGCACACCCACCAGGAGTGCCTCATGAGACTTGCCCAAAACCTGGGGGTGCAGATGGAGGAGGAGATGGAGGAGTCTGACCCTACAGTGGACATCCTGACAGCAGATGCACCGCCTCTTAATAAGATGGTGGCCAAAATCTCACAGACATTATGGTAGACACCAGCATCCATCCCCCGATGCAGAAGGGGGTTGAGACACGGTGCTTCATGCCACAGTCAGGGCAAGAACACCTGTTTTCCCACTCACCACCTGGCTCCACTGTTGTGGCATGCAGCCTGTACCAGGAGAGGCAGGGCCAGCCAGGGTCTATCCCAAGAGTAAAGAGTCCAGGAAGCTCAACCCTTTGGGGAGGAAGGCCTATCCACCACAGGGCTTCAACTGAGGATTGTGAGCCAATGAGCAATGCTCAGTAGATACACTTATAACTCCTGGGTGGCTGTCAATAAATTTAAGGACCACCTCCCCAGGGAGTCACAGCTGGAGTTCAGTCTGATGGACAACACAACAGCGATGTTTTACATCAATTGAGAAGGTGGAGTTCAATCCTGTCCACTCTGTCAGGAAGCTCTAGCCCTCTGGGACCTCTGCATCATGCAGGGGATCCACTTACTTGCTGGGAACCTACAACATCTTGGCAGATTGGCTCAGCAGGTCATTCTCAGCCCACAAGTTGTCTCTCAGGGAGGATGTGGTACACCATCTTTTCCACAGGTGAGGGACTTCCTAGCTCGACCCGTTCACTTCAGAGGCCAAGAAATGCGACCACTTCTGCTCTTACCTGTGTACCAGTGCCCAGGGTTGGTGGCAGATGCCATGATAATGCAGTGGCCTCCTGTATGCCTTTTCCCCTTTCCCACTCATAGATGAGGTCCTCCTAAGGGAGCAAAGGTACAGTGCATCAGTGATTCTGGTGGCCTCGGCGTGGCCATGGCAGAACTGGTATACCACTCTGGTGGTGCTGTCAGTGGTGGACCTCTTCACTCTACCGCTCCTGCCAGACCTGTTGACTCGAGCTGGATCAGGATCGTATAGGCCATCCAAACCTGTGATCCCTCCACAGTGTGGAAGATCTGTGGTTGAGTGATGGAGAGCTGCTTTGTTCAGACTGGTCCTGATAGAAAGTAGGAAACTTTCCACCAGGGCAACCTATTGGGCCAAGTGGAAGTGGTTCTCAGCTTGGTCATTTCAGAGGGGAGTGGTCTCTCTTGGGACCTCCATACCAATAATCCTTGATTAACCTCCTTGAGCTGAGGAAACAAGGTTGACCACCTCCTCGTTGAGGGTGCAGTTTGCAGCTAGTTCTGTTTTCCACCTGGGTGATGGCGGAGTGGACAGTGTTTGTGAATGCTGTAGTTAAGCATTTCCTGAAGGGCATGGACAGACTCTATCCCTAGATTAGGCAACCCATTCCTCAGTGGGATCTGAATCTTGGGCTCATGGGTCTTCAGCGCGGTCCGCCCACTCTGCCCTGCATTGTGCCTAAAGTCACATTTTCTCTGTCTCCTCTCTCCTGGAAGGTAGCCTTCCTTATGGCCATTACATTGGCCAGAAGGGTCTCTTAACTGAGGATCCTTATTTCAGAGTCCCCACCATGCTCTTCAAGGACAAGGCGAAGCTGCGCTCACACCTGGCCTTTTTGCCTAAGGCGGTTTCCTCGTTCCGCATGTCTCAGGACATTTCCTTACCGATCTTCTACCCCAAACCCTATGCGGATTGGAAGTAGTGGGCACTTCACTCGTTGGCTATAAGGAGAGCTCTTACATTTTATTTAGACAGGACAAAGCCATTCCGTAAGTCCATAGTGGGTAGGATAAAGGGCCTTCTAGTGTCAGCTCAGTGTCTCTTCATGGATCATGGCATGGATTAGGGTTCGCTATGACCAAGTGGGGAAACTGGATGCTCCTATCACTCCTAATTCCACCAGAGTCCAGGCCTCCTCTACCACCTTTTTTAGTGCAGGTACCGATCCTGAACATCTGTAGGGAGGCTTCCTGGTCATCTGTCCATACCTTTACTAACCACTATACGATTACTCAGCAAGCTAGAGAGGAAACAGCCATTGGCAGGGCTGTGTTGCAATCTGTCTCCTCTTATGTCCATTCCACCTAGGTTCCTATGCTGTACCTAAGTAAGCACTCTAAGAATTGAAAGTGGTTACTTACATCTCAAGGAACAACAGTTAAGAGGTGTTGCTCATGTCCATTCCAAATCCCGCCCACCTCCCCTTCATCGGAATGTCCAGCAAGAAGGAACTGAGAGGTGGGGGGCCAGCAAGGATAGTTATGTGCTGATATAGCGGCGCCGCTCGAGGGGGCTCCCTGCTGGCACAACGAGTACTGCTTAGGGTAAAAAGCTTCCAGGACTCATGCACGTGGCGGAATGGACATAAGCAACACATCTCAACAACAGTTATGAGGTAAGTCACTGACTTCTGACAGGTAGAGCAAAGACGGTTAATATTGTCATGAGCACCAGTAGTCTACATGTCATTTATTCCACATTTTGATGGTAACATGGAGCATAGAATTTATGTTACCAGACTTTGCTCCTGCCCCCCCTTGAAAGCACGCGTATTTTTTAAGCAAAGAACCTCTCTTCTGCATACTTTGTGCATCAGGTCAGTGGTGGCTGAGGAGCAGCCATATGTATGACCATGTTTAATTTATTCTCCAAATAGCATTCAAGGCCATTTCTCCCTCTCAGAGTTCTGAGTGACTGTGCCACAAGTGCTCCTTAAACACATGAGACCTACTTGCTAAACTATCACACACTGTTCCCTTAAGGCTCTGTGTCTGCTTTTTCGGAACAGTTTCCAAAAAAGTGGATGTGTTCGTTCAAGATCCCTGTATTCCTCTTGGTGAGAGGAATGGGGATGTTCTGAAAGCGGTTTTTTCCTAAATTTGGACCCGTGTTGATGGCCCAAATTTTAGAAAAGCCTCTTTTGGGGGAAAAAAAGCAGAAAAAGATATGTAAATTGCGGTTTGTAATTTGCGGATCTTTTTCTGACTTTTCTCTGCAGTGTAGACATAGCCTTAGAGCTGTGGTCCCCAACCTGGTGCCCGCGGAGCAATCTGGGCTGGCCCCACTCCTGGGCGTGCGGCAGGTGCCAGCCCCGGGCGCATGGCCGGCCCTGCCCCCGTGTGCGCCATGCGTGCCGCCCCTGACCCCCGCCCCTGGGGGTGCCGCGCCAGACCCGGCCCCAACCCCGGCCCAGGAGGCGCCATGCGGAACCTGGGCAGCCCCTGCCCAGGATCGCGGCACATGCCGGTGCCGACCTCAGGTGTGTGGTGCATGCTTGGCCCCGCCCCCAGTCACGTGGCCTATGAGCGGCCCCGCCCCTAGGCGCCCAGCAGCCCCAAAACGTTGGGGACCACTGCCTTAGAGTAAGAAGGCTGTTTAGAGTAAGCCTGTTTTGTTTTACTCAGGAAGTTCACATGCTAGTGACGAACAAGTAAAATAGGCTGCTGCTGCAAAATTCAGACTTAGTTCTTACTTACATTTTCCCAGAGTTTGGGTTGATGCAGGTCCAGGGATTTGGATCAGGTCCATCCCTAAGATAATTAATCTAACCAACAGATAAAAAATACAGTCTTCTGTGGCTGAGAGAGAAATAATGAATGAACCGTGCTAATTAAGCCCTAACTTGCAAGTGCAAATCGGGTTAATTAAAAATAAACTTGGACACATCCCTTTTGCTAATTCAAATACAAATGAATGGAGATGACAAATTTGATCTCTGTCCAGTCACTGGGTTAATTAAAAGTCAGACATTGACATGCATTACTAAAAAGAAGCTTGATTCCTACAAAGGCTGTTGGGCATACAAATTTAAAAAGTCTCACCCTGGAAATTGAAAGAGGATATCTGACCTCAATTAAAGTTCAAAAGTTCTTTTGACCGGGAATGCTAAAAACCCATCGTGCATTAAAATTTATGTGAAACAAGCTTATGCTCTTTGCCTACAGAACTTTGCCCAGTCGATCTTTGTAATAGCAAGTACAGAATACTTGTACTAGTCTTTCTTCCAGGACTTTGCAAATTGGCTTTGTTCAGACTTTAGTGCAGGTCTAATGCAAAATTGGCCTTCTTTAACTACCATGACCCAGTGGGCCTTTGCTGGAATTACACCAACCTTGCATCTGTCTGTTGTCAGTCCCTTGTCTTAAGAGGCCATCAGTTAGTGGATGCAAATCGGTGGACCAGATTTGCGTCCAATTATCAGGTTAATTAGGTTGGCAGAAGGCTTTAAATATATTATCTCATTATGTCTTATTTTCCTGGCAATACATTTTAACTACAAATTGACACATTCTTTAATGTGGTACATGAACTCTTTCTAAGGGGCCTGTGTGTAAGCAAAAATGTCTAGCAGACTTCTTATGTAGGAGTCCCATACACTTCTCTGTTGAGCAAAAATTCAGATACAACTATTTCTTAGTCTGCTTTACAGAGACAGTACAATAGACAATAATCCAACAAATAGAAATTATATTAGAATACCTGTGCTGCCCTACATCTTGCTCTTGCCTTCTCCTTCTACCTGCATGAAATAATAATCCAGATCCCTTAGACATGGAATCTCAACTTATGCAGCCAGGTCTCTTGCGCCAATCTTTCCTCTATAACAATTATAAATTAATACCACATGCATCTTTTTTCATGAACACATCTGTTGATATTTAACCAGTGCCAAAGCAGTATACCTGAACAGTATGAGACAGGAAAGCAGAGCTTGAAGTTGAAAGATAAATAAACTGTGCTATTGCGTGAATGTCTTGGGAAATTAATAATTTCCCCAAATCAATACTGCTCAATGTATCTGGTAAACAGGCCAAAATACATTTCCCTACGAGGATGCCAACATTCCAGGGGACAAATAGAGAGAGCAATGAAGATGACATGTGGAAAGTGGAAACATATATATAATATGCTCACAAGCTCTTACTAGGAGAAAAAATGACACTTGGGAACTCAAAATTTCATCAGATGAGCTACTCTATAAAAACATGAACAATAGTTGTGGGTGACAAATATCCATTCTGGAAATTGTACAAAATGTGTGTTCTATTCATAAAGTTGAGCTATTAGGTAGTAATTCCTTGTATATTTCAATCACTGCTTTGCTTGTAAACTTGGTTGTAATTTAAACATTCTGTAGCTCAGAACAGAGTTGCTCCTTTGAAGCCATATCCCTTAGGGATGTAAAAATTTGTTTAACAAGGTAACTGTGTAACTGCCAGAAAGCTTAAGTATGCTTTATACTGCAGAGCTTGCAGAAAAGCCTCCCCAGCAGCCCCTGTTTCTCTCAAGGCTTTGTTGTGGGCCCAGGGAGTTAGCATGTAAACTGTGCTGGGGGGTGGCTTGGGAGAGGGCGAGGCTGGGCCTGCCATGGACAGGCTGCTTTGGCCAGCAAGCTGGAGTACTGTATTTTCCGGCGTATAAGACGACTTTTTATGCTAAAAAACATCCCCCAAAAATCGGGGACCATGCAGACCAGGAAGACGCGGAGTAAAGCCGCGGAGGGGCTCGGGCAGCGGGGCAGCCCAGGTTTTTAACAATACATTTAACCACAGGTTTTTAACAATACATTGGTGTGGGTTTGGGGGAGACACTGATAGCCAGTCCCTCTATGTTGTGAAATATCAATATGTAACCTTCACTAGGCTAGACAGCTTGGATAGTTTTAAAAATATGTACATATAATATTTGCAAAAGTATTTGTTGCTCACCAGGCAAGTTTTTCACATGGCTAATGAGGACTTCCAATGGAGCTACGTGGTCTTTTTAAAGGCTTGAAGTAGAGGAGAATGCCAGTAGAGGCAAAGTAATTAGGTCCTTGGTGTGAAATTAGTTGTTAGAACTATAGTCATGGAACAAAAATGAAAATGAAAGTTCTTAAGAAAACTAATTGCCTCTCATAAGCCACAGTTCTGGACATAAACTATGTGTCATTAGTGACAGGAAACCTATAGTGAGTTGGAGCAAAAATTATAAGGCTAATAAGCTCTAATATCATGTCATCCACTGTATATGACAAACAATCACTACCAGAAATATAACCTGACAGTATTGCACTCTAGGGAACTATAAAGTCTCCTAGTACTATCTACCCACTTTACATGCCTGAGTCTCTTGTGTATATATTTTAAGAACATCAACAAAGCTTTCTGCAAGCTGTTTGCTTTGGCAAAACAGGTTCGCTTTGCTGACTATGGACTTTTATAGATTTCTGCGCCACTGCACACGTTGATCCATGGTGGAGTTAGATAAGTGACAGTCTTGATAGTCTTTGGATTTCTAAGAGCTGTGAGCAAAAAAATGTAGGGGACACAGCAGCTAAAAAACTGTACTGATCTTTAGGGAATTATCCTACACAGCTGGAGAAGACAGGATATTCTCACAGATCCCGTGCACCTCCGACTGTATGACCTAGGCTAACCAGTGTAAAGTTATTCTGTGCACAGCTTGTGGAGCTCAGTGAACATAAAAATGTTGATTATCATGTTTGAGCTGCTAAGTGTACAGTACAGGTTGGACCTCCCTGATCCCTCACTCCCAGGACCTGAACTATCCGGGACCAGGGAGTTTGCTGGACCAGGGGAGGTCAATGCTTCACTGCTGGCTGCCCTGCCGCTAGCTCTTGTCCCTGGGGCTCTCAAGGCTGGGGTTTCCCACTCTGCCATTGCCCCAGCCGAGGCTCCTGGCCTGCTGCTGCTAAGAGCTCAGCCAGGGCTGCCTGGCCACTACCAGCCCCATTCAGCCACTGCCGACCTTGGTACCTCCAGGGGTTCCTTGGGGTTTCCCGGCCCCAAGACCATCCAGCCGCTGCCTGCCCTGCTGCTGCGGCCTGGCTTCACTGCTGCTGGGAGGTTGCTGGAGTTTTCTGGCCAGAGCCGCCAAGCCAGCCCCACTGTCACTGGGGATTCCCCTTAGAGTTTCCTGGCCAGGGCTGCTCCATCCACTTGACCTCACTGATGCCGGAGGATTCCCCTGCCTCACTGCTGCTAGTCCAGCCAGAACTCTTCAGATCCGTTCTTCTGCGGCTCTTTGGTCCAGCAGAATCTTTGGCTTTGCCAGACCATGGATGTTGCTGGACCAGAGAGTCCTGGATTTGGGAAATTCAACTGGTACTATAATAAAAAAGACAGACCAGGCCTATTGGTCATCCAGAGCACTTATGTCTATCATAAGGATATCAGAACACTTAGCACTACAGATCCTTTGTAACTAGTTTGGTGGCACAAAAAGGCCATCATGTTAATTTAGTCAGCCAGCAGAGGAGTCTCTTAGCATGGGGAATCCAAGGGTTGCACAGAACCCACATGACTATGAGATGTTGGGATGTTGCTGGAGTGTTGCTGCGTTCCGCAGCCAGCACAATTTTAAGCAGTCACAGAGCTGCACTGTTAGACCCTATCTGGCCACCACAAAGGTGGCTGAACTTTCCTTTACTCCTTTCTTTGACCTCCTGTCTGTTTGTAGCCGAAATTAAGACAAGACACTTCTACTCAGGCAGAATAAGCCAGGGATTTACAGCCATATCAAGAAAGAAAATACTAGAGGTTTTTCTGTGAAAAGCTCAAAGGGTGGAAAGATGAAAGAAGTTCCAGAAGAGTGAAGCTCTTAGGGATTGCTGAATGGATTTAAATCCAGACGGTCACGTAGTCATTCTCTCTCTCTCTCGCTTCAAACTAGAGGCCAGGTTTTTTTTTTTAAATCATGTCTCACAATAGATATCTAGAACTTAACCTTAACTTCCCAAGGCTCTGATAGCAACTGCTGCCTAACCTCAGTGAAGTATTCCTGAGAGTGACTGACTTATACATACAGATTGAATCTCTCTAGTCTAGCACTCCCTGGCCTGACATGATTTTAGTTTGCCATACCCATGATAAGTGGGCATGCAACTCAGTTTCCATGGCCCATAAAGTTTGTTTACAGCTACCAGTCCTGGCTTTCAGTGCTCTGTGATGTTATTTAGCCCTACATCTCTTCATTAATGGCATGTCTACAGTAGGAAATTATTTCAATAACTTATTTTGAAATAATGCCCAAAATAACGATTTTGAAATGAACATTGTTTCTCATGGAAACCACGAGTTACTATTTCAAAATAACCAGCCCCTTATTTCAAAATAACGGTGTTGGTCGTGTGGACGCTCCACTTATTTCAAAATAAGGGGAGTTACACTGGGGCTTAGAGCCCAGTAAGCCATGAAAATATTGGTAATGCTGCTAAACAATATTGACCTCCCATGCAAACTCTGGTTCGGCCCTGGTCAGGTCCAGAGCGTAATGGACTGGAGCGGTTCAACCTGTATTTAAAAAAAAAAAAAATCGATAGGACAGGGGAGTTTCGATGCACTAGTGTATCTATTTTTATCCAAAACTTGACCCTAAACTCTGGTAACTTCAGTTAATTGCGAATTTTGGTTGTCTGCTAGTTTCATAGTACATGTCATACTGCTGGAGCTGTGTCATACTGATTTAATGTACTGTATAGGTGGGAGAAAAGGCATTGCTACATAAAGTTAAACATTTATGAAATGCTGTTGCCTGAATAAGCATGTTATGTAGGTTTTACATTTGATTTGTCAGCTATGTATTCACCTGAGGCATGTATCAAGCAAAAGTGAAGGAATATGGGTAATTGTGTACAAAATCCAAATTCCCTGTCAGGCATTGTTAACTAGCTTATAGAAAGTTGAGATCCAAAGACCACTGATGCTAGCAGAGTGAGAGAGAGAGCTGGTTTAATTAGTGGAATAAAATAAAGGGCATTTTGGTTTTGATGAAGTGGTTATATGAAAGGTTAGCAATAAAATAATATTTAACCTACTGTATTTGCTGAAAAATGACAATATATTTCAAAAGTCTAGATCACAATTGTAACAATCAGTAGCAGAAAAAACTACCCAACAGTGTGAGCCAGAAGTCTTTATGTAGCCCCAAACTACCTTTGAATTGACTGGAAGTATAGATGAGTAAGCAATGCAGAATCCCAAATTCAGTTCTATCACTATCTGGTTTATGCAGTTGCCAATTATAATAGGAACACTGTTGTCAGTACCTATCTGTTTTTAGGGAACTCAAATAAATGGGACCTAGTTGTAAAAATAGATACATTTTCATTTTTAAACACAATGTTTAATAATGGCTTCTTCCCGTTTCCAAGTAGGTTTTGTATATGCAGGTTACTACAAATGTTTTAAAAGTATTTCCAGTGTAATTATAGTGCTTATACATTATAGAAACACCAGGTGAGGTAGAAATATTTTCCATGATTACCTTCTGATTCAGCAGCTATATCGCAAGAAAATCCATTAGGTCCAGAACACTGAGCAAAATTTGTTAGCTACATGGGCTGAATTTTTAATATCCAATGAATTTACATATTGTGCTGCTGAAATCTGCACAGCTTCTAATCTGTACTGGCTAAATAGTTTTTCTCTTTTTCCTCATAAAAGGATGTGGAAAAAAGATATTAAAAGGCACAAATTTAGCTTTAATCTATTGCTGGGATTGCAAAATCAAGGATGAAAAGTCAGAAAATTCCTAATAGTAAGATTTTTCCTATAATGTAAACTTGACCAACTTGTACCAGTAAGGCTGGGGCAGATTCATCCCAGATGGTGCAGAGAGGACCGCTGAACTGAAATGTCCCTTTTCCTGCAGTTCCTTCCAGATAGTACTGGGCCACTGCAGTTGACTTTAGTATAAATCTGGTTACAGTCCTTTTTAACAATTTGGTTCTAAATGTAAGCTTCTGTGCAGTCTTGTTTGTTATTGATATAGATTGCAACACATATAGACTGTGCAATAGAGCAGTGTTAATTCTATGAGAGTGCCTGGCCTGTTGGGTTTTTCTGATTACTGAGTGTTTGAGTTTGCAGCCTTACTGTTTTATTAGCGTAATAGATGATCAGTTCAGTGCTTGTGCTGGTCATGCCTGGAGCTGATGTGCTCTGTGGGAGAGTATCCCCTCTGGCTGGGCATTTTTTGTGCTTTGCCCTGCTTGTTCATGTTTCCTTCTGGCCAGTGCATAAAAATAGCACTGATGAGCTACCAAAAAGGAATCATGCATCATTGCCTTCACTTGGGGGAAGGTTACCACAATGTGGAACAGGGTGAGGATGAAGAAGAGACTAACGAACTAAAAAGGAAGATCCTGGAGGACAATCCTAACTTACCACTAATAGATGCAGTGGTCTTTCCTGGCAGGGGATTCAGCAAAACACTTTTTTAATGGCAGTTAAACACTTAGTGTTAGAGATGTTAAATTTATATTAACTAATCGAATAGTCTATAGGATTTCCATTGACTATTTGATTACTCTATATAAGGGTGCCTCCACCTCTGAACGGTAGCAAGGGCACTGATAGGCTCTTGCTACAGTTCAAAAACGGAAGCCCTTCAGGGAGCGTGGGGCTTCCTCTTGAAATGGAAGCCTCTATATCCCCTGCCCCCACCGAGATGGTGCTGGGGGGGAACTGGCTTTTAAGCTGGTACCCCTGCACTGGCTCCTGTTCTCCCCCCCCCCCCCTGCTGCCTCTTTCTGATAGAGGACACTGGGGGGATAACTGTCCCTTTCCTGACCTCTCTACCTTCCCACCCCCCTTCAGTGACCCCTCTCATGAGCGCCTCCATCAGGAGGTCTACTCACTCCTCCCATAGGGGGTGGTAGAAGTTGTTCCACATGAGCTTCTGAGGAAAGGGTTCTACTCCTGGTACTTCCTCATCCCAAAATCCAAAGGGGTCCTTTGCCCCATCCTAGATCTCAGAAGACACAATGCCATAACGACTATGCTCAGGATGGTGACCCTAGCCTCCATCACTCCCTCCCTAGATGTAGGGGACAGGTACGCTGCCCTCAACTTGAAGGACGCATACTACCACATTTCCATCTTCTCTTCCCACAGAAGGTGCCTCCGTTTTACAGTTGGCACAAACCACTACTAGTTCACAGTCCTCCTGTTTTGGCCTGTCCACTGCCGCTGGAGTATTTACCAAATGCAGGGCAGTGGTGGCTGCCTTCCTAAGGAAACCAGGTGTTGGCTCACATAGAAACCGTTTCCCACTTAGGGCTCATGCTGAATGAGGAAAAGTCAATCTTGACCCACGCAAGTAACAGAGTTTTGAGAGCAAGGCTGGATGCCATGACAGGACGGGTGTCTCTGCCAAGTGCCAGGTTCGTGGCAATGAGGGACATCATTCTGAGGCTTCAAGCCACACTTTTGACCATGGCAAGAAACTGCATGATATTTCTGGGCCATATGGTGGCCTGCATGTATGTAATGCAGCACGCTAGGCTACGCCTGTGCCCATTACAGACCTGGCTAGTGGGGGTCTTCAGGTTGGCCCACAATCACATCAACATGTTGGTGGCCATCCCACCAGAGGTCCAGTCTACTTTGGCCTGGTGGGTGCAGGAAAGGGAGGTGTGTGGAGGAGTCCTCTTTGTCCAGCAGCAGTAGTAAAGGAAGTGGAATGAAGTGTGTCCTTCCTTCGACTTCCTGCTTTGTAGATCACTCCAAAAGCTGAATTAAATTATTTGATGTAGCTGAAGTTGTGTATCTTAATTTGACTTTTGTCCTGCTGTGTAGACCTACCCATCTGAGGGAAGGCCAGTGGTCCAGAATCCATAACACTGATTTCCTTAGGGAGCGAAAGTGATGACATTCTACTCTAGCCTTTGACCAGTCTCTCTCACCGCTAGTAGTAAGAAATGCTCTAGAGAAGAACAACACTTGTCTGGCTCCTTGACCATGGTCCCAGCTCCAATGCTTCTAGAGTCCAGGAACCAGAGTTGAAGAGTTTGCTGTTGCCATGCTAACTTAGGTATTTTAGTTTTCCTTTTTTCTATGTTTGTATATAATTAATAGCCCCCCACCTTTTAATTTTAGGTTGTGAACGTGTGACTGTGTGCATGCATGAGCACTCAAAGCCCACATGGGGGAAGGAAAGAAAAGAAGGTTCCCAAGGTTTAAATAGTCCTAGAAATTGTCAAAAAGATATTCACTGAAGTGGGTTCTGTGTTAAAGTTCTGAGAGAGAGATTTCTTGTCATATGTAGTTTCTGATAAACAAGAGCTGTCAAACTTTTGCGCAGCAAAATACTTTTTGTTCAAGTTTGTACTGTAATGTCATTGTGGGGAGAGAGGGAGGAAGAATGGGTTAGCAACATATAAGCAGAGAATTCTAAGTAGGGAGTTGAATTGGCTCTGAAGTTGTAGTTTAGACATTAGATCATTTGGATTTGGTATTAGGCTGTTAGCCAGCTCTAAGTCACAAAATTGATTAAAGATGGTAAAAATATTTACCTTCTGTGTTGAACTTCATTGCTATTTCTCTTCATTTTGGCTTTTCAGTAATATATTGCATTAATAGAAGATATGACAACGCATTTTCTTGTCATACAGTCTTGCACTGAGTATTGTACCATGTAGAAAATGGTTGAGCAGATTGCTGAAGTATAAAAAAGGCTTCATCTGTTTGCAGGAAGGCTGAGCTGCTATTATATAACTATGCTGCTGTGTACTAGTTTTTAAGTCCCAAGTATATTAATCAAAGTGCCAACACTCAGAATACTTAATGATTTCTTGTTAATTTTCTTGGCTGTTCTTTTTTCCCCTAATTGCTTCCAAATGAAATCAGAAGAAATGGGGCTTCATGCAAATAAGAAGTTTGCTATGGAATGCATTGACCTATGACCCTTTTACATAAATTAAAATAATGATGCTTCCCTAAAAAGGCAATTCACAATGAAAAAATCATCTGGAGAGCGCCTAACTACTTTGAGTGAACAATGTTTGTGTACATGTGTGTCACTGCTTGAGTTCTTAAGGGGGGGATGTCTTGAAGAAATGACAATAAGAAAGAAAGGTTTCTCACCTTGTGCAGGAACTGGAGTTCAAGATGTGTTCCTCATAAAGGTGCCCCTACATCTTCAGTCAAAGACTTTTGTTAGCAGTGCCTCTTCGGCTCATGCATGTTCCTAACACATCCTTGTGCCCTTTACCAAGGCTAAATAGAGGCTGCACAAGTGAACTTCTCTCAGTTCTCTCTCTACTGCAAAGCTAACAGACAACTCTGAAGCACAGGGAAGAATGGCAGGAAGGGGTATAGTTTCAAAGATAATATGCCTCTCGAATAACTCCAATTACTGCACAGGGTGAGTAACCTCTCCATTGTCTTTGGATAATGTCCCTGTGGGTGCACCTTTTTAAGTGACTCCCTAGCCATAGCCTTTTAAGGAGATGAAAGTTTGGGACAGAGTCTATCAGTGAAGAAAGAGCTGCATTGTCTGCTGTAACATCTGATCTTGCAGCATTAATTAGGGAATAGCTGTCCAACTCTGTGCTCTAAGGATGGAATACAGCTAGTTCATAGACTGTGTTTTAGTAGTGTGTGTAGTCCTTCTTGTGACTGTGTAACCTCAGCAAAACCATAAGGCAATATTACATCCAGAGAGCCACTTAGAAAATATCTGAATGGTGATGGGCACTCCCTTATTTAAATTTGCAATAGGAACTAAGTGAGTAGGAGCCTTCATGAAGGGTCTAGTCCTGTCCAGGTAATAGGTTAATGTTCTCCTAATATCTAGTATCTGAAAAGCATATTGTTATGTAGAATGATTCAGGAAAAAAAAACACCATCCTGGAAGGCTAATAGGTTGGTTGATATGAAATTCAGAGGACACCTTAGGTAAGAACTTTGAATGAGGTTGTAAAGATAACTTCTCTTTGAAGAAAAAAGTAAAAGGAGAGTCTTTCATTAGAGACTCCCATTTTAGCAATTTTTTTGAGCAGAAGTGATGGCTGTCAGAAAGGAAGTCTTCCTAGACAGATGTAGCTATTGGCTCAAATGTTGTTTCATGAGATGTTTAAGAACCAGATTAAAATCCAAAGTGGTGTAAGGGCTCTAATCTGCAAAAAAAATTTTGATAAGTCTTTTTAGGAATGTCACTGAAATTTCCTACTGGTACAAGGAAACTATTGTGCTGTTTACACAATAAATGAACCTTGATGGAACTTAAAGGCCTAAATTTTTCAATTCCAACTGGTAATCCAAGATTGAGAGAAGAGATAGATGACATTAGTTACACCAAAGTTTATATCGTCTCCATTTCTGAAGGAAAGTACATCTAGTAGATTCCCTTCTGCTATTTAACAGTATTTTTGTACTTCCAATGAACAGATCTTCTAGAGAATGGGGATTGCGTCCCTCTCTGAAACAGAATTTCCTGCACTTTGTGTTCACTGCTGTGGCAAAAGGTTGATCTGTGGAAATTTTAAAGTTAGGAATATTTTGTTGAGGACTCTTATTAGTAATTTAGGGAGAAATGTCCTCAGGTCACCCTCATGGTATACCCTCAAGATAAGAAGCTAAAATGATTAATGGGCTATGCGTCAGTTCCAAAGCTTTATCACTTAGTACAGCGAGGGAGAACATGCTCTTCTCTGACTGTTGATGTGTTATGCAAACCTATGTTGTCTGTCATGATCTTGATGGTCTTGTGTTTAAATGGGGAAGAAAGTGGAGATCAGCATTTCTGATCACCATTCATTGATGTTCAGATTGAAGTACAAGCTCTGTTCCTGTTGTCACCATTTGCCTTGGACCATGTGAGAACCCCAGTGTGCTCCTCCTCTCAAAAGGGGAGTATTCAATGTTAATGTGATGCAGTGGGATTTCTCCATAAACTTTGGATTGGTTCATCCACCAAGTGACTGACTGTATGACCTGTTTAGGTCCAGACACCTACTTGTTGAGAGACTGTTTACTGGGTACATAAATAGTCCTGAGCCATCTATTAAGATGCAGTATAGACATTTGTGTCACAAAAGCACGAGCAGCCATGTGCCACAGCAATTACAGACAAATCTCTGCTGGAACTCGAAGATAGAAGCTGTACTCTCTGTAAAAGTTTCCTTAGAGCAAGGAACCTGTGGTAAGAGAAACAAGTTCTTCTACTTCTCAAATCCGGAAGAGATCCTATAAAGATAAATCATTGCGTAGGGTAAAGATTGATTTCTCAATACTTGTTAGCAGGTCTGGATTTCAGAATAGTGAAGTTGTTTGAACCAGCAACCATACCAACCCTTGAGGAGCCAGTTCCTGAAGAAGGGAAAAGTAGTTATTCCTAGATGATGGAGGACGGGTCAAAGGGCAGGTGCTGGTACCTATAACAGAAAGTGAAACCTGTTATGAGAAGAACGAATAGTTATGTGGAAGGACAGGTTGGACCTCCCTGGTCTGGCACCCTTGGGACTTGACCCACCCCCAATGAGGGAGTTTGCTGGATCAGGGAAAGTCAATCCTGGCTCCTTCCTAATGGCTTTCATGCTCTCCTGGGGGTCATCCAGCCCCCTGCTATACTCCCTGGCCCTGAGCTCCCCTGCTACTGGCTCTGTGCCCTGGTCCCTAGCTGTGCAACCCAGTCCCCAGCCGGCCTCTGCTCCCAGCTGCTTGGGCTCTCTGGTCTGGACTACGGATGTTGCTGGACCAGTGTCTCCTGGATGAGAGAGGTCCTACCTGTGGCATCTTTGAGGTCAAGGATCACAAACCAGTCCCTTAAATGCAGGGAGGGAATGATAGCTGCTAGAGACACCATCCTGAATTTCAGTAGTTTGAGGGTCTTATGCATTCCTTTTGTCGATTTTCAAACTTTAATATACCTTAAGTGCTGTCTTCAAGACCCAAATATGAAATTAGGTGTGGCAAATAGGATATTCATGGTAAAATTGCTCTCTTCGTATAGCAATCAATGTGGTACTAAAAACCGTAGGGTTTTTCAATTAAGACTACACTCAAAATGTATATTGCTGCATGATCAGTAATGGAAACACTATTCCCAGAAATGTGCAGCATTTGTATACTAGATACTTATGACAGGGTTTGAATATTAAACTGAACAAAAAAATCTATAATCAGCTAAGTACTACCTTCAGGGCACTAATCTCAATAATGGGTAAACAATAAGTATTTGCATCATTGTAATTATAAGAAAATGAAGTTGACAACGATTAGTGCTTCATTCCCTATCAAAATCTGCCCCTTAATAAAAGATACTGCTTCTCTAGCTCCTGAATGGCTATGCCAGTTTAGGGTACACTTTTCAATGTGGAAATTGGTGGAAGCTTTTTGCAATATTGGTTTTGAGAAAGTCAATAACAAATGTATAGTTTTCTCTGTATTTCCCTTTTAACAGCACAGGTCAGAGTTTTGCTAACTCAAACTTCTTTTGGTTTGTTTTTGCAGTAAGGCATAGGCAGGTCAGTGCTTTATTACTGCTAGAAGTTGTAATATTTTCTTTTTAAATGTCTGAACAAATTAACTGTTAAAAATAAACTGCAGGATAGCACAGTGGGAAGTGGAATTTAGCAGACTGAAGATCAAAAGGAATTAAATGCCAGAGCTCTAGCCTATGTGCCAGTAAAAACTGATGTGACTTAGTAAGTTTAATGAAAAAGGGAATTTTACTGTATGAGATGCATCCGTGGATTCTAAAAAAAGTCAGTGCACATATTTCCTGCTGATGTCCATTCACTATGTCCACGAATACATACATATAAATTGAGTGTTGCTTCTTTTGTAAACCAACACTTATCTGCAATTTGTAGTCAAGCTTGCTAGCTGAGTTACACAAAACAATTGCTAGCAACTTCTATTTTTCATTCATCTGAAATGTTCAGTCTTACCTTATTTTTCCCCATCAAGAAGAAAAAAATGCCCTGAAAATGTTGTTGCAGTACCTTCCAGTCTCAACAAAGTTTGTAAGTGGCCTTTAGTAACCCAATAAGTTATCTTATATCTCTGTGTATTTGTCAGATCCTTCTCATGTGTGCTGTCATTATTGAAACATCCCAGCTGTTAAATACATAGATGAATGTTATTAGTATTTCATCATGTCACTCTTCCCAGAGTGTTGACAATTACCATACATTTTATCAAAAGTTCCCAAGAAAATGATACTTCTGTCTAAATCTACAGGACGGCTTTTCTCTCTGCTAGTTAAGTCTTTTCTTAGTCTCCTGTAAATTTACAGTGATTTGTTCTTTGGATTCCAAATACAGAAAAAGGCAGTACTTGTAATATTTTCTTATGGTGTCTAATAAAGTGACCTGTACTCCTTTCATACCCTTTTAATTATTTTACAAGTTGCTCCTCTAACATACATCATCCAATTTAAAAAACTCGGTGCTGAACATTTCTCTGTAAAATCACTTGTCTCTATGTGTATGTATATGTAGCTGCTCGGGTGTTTCACAGTGGGGACACAGATTTAATTACAGTCCAGAGTTTACAATGTCAATTCAGCTCAGGTGAAGGCAACCCCCATACCCTCCCTGTTCCAGATCACTCAGATCTCATCACTCTCAGGGCCTATTTTATAACTATAGCGCTAGTTGACTCTTCAGCTGATTCAATGCTGCTTTGTAATTTGTGTTTTTTTTAATCTTGTCACTTCCAAAAGGACTGAAATGTCATACATGTGATTGGTCAGTACATTGAGATGAGATTTTTACAAGTAACTTAAGGGAATTAGATGCCTAACTACCATTCTTGAATCTCATGAAAGCTGGGCACCTTAGCACTCTTTGAAAGTCCCAGTATCAGTGGATGCACATTTTGGGATTCTTGAACCTTGAGTACTCAACATTAGAACACTTCAGAAGTCAGTAGAACCCAGCTGGAAGGTCTCTTGCCAGATACCCATATAAAAGTCTGGCCTCTGTCAGACAACACAGATTTAGCTTGATACACATCAGTCTTCAGAATAGTTAGTCAGGTTACTTGACATGTCAACATCCTTTTGACAGATATCACTGCTTCACAGCACTGACTAAAGTCATGGTCTTGTTCTGAAAAATGTTCAGAGCTACCTTATACTGTCTAGTGACTCTCCCTCAACTCTGAACATCAGCACAGTATTAAATAGTGAACTGGTATCAAGATTGAAAATCATGAACATTTACATTACATGACTCATCTAATCCAGGTGATAGACCTATACAGCAGGGGCTTTAGTGTCTGGTAGCTGCCGAGTGCCTCGGTCGATTCTTACACTACAGTGGCTTCAATAGTACAACTGATGGCAGTACAGATACAGGTCAACATTTCAAAAGTGCCTAAGTAATTTAAGAGCTTAAGTCCCACTGAAAGTCAGTGACTCCAAAGTTAGTTTAGGTGTCATTGAAAATTTTGCTCTACTTCTCCCTTTTAAGGTTACAACTCATAACAGAAGTCACTCACTGAGGGCACACATTTTCTTGCATGTGCAAATTCATTGTACATTAAAGTTATTTTATTATAATCCATTTGTTATTTGCATTGCAATAGTACCTCGGAACCCAAAGATGGTTAACAGGGATCCATTAAACAAAAGCAGACCAAAAAGAGATTTGATTTCACACTTTCAAAGCTAATAATATGTATACTTTCTGACTCCTCTATACAACCCTGATCTTACTGTCAGTTTATCATCAGAATGGTCACATTCAGTGATTATTCTCATGTAAATAAGGAAATCTGGATCAGCCCTTAATCTTTTTTCCATTTTGAAATATTTTAAGCTTTTGACAACAAATCTCTTATGTGGAATACAATTTAAAGGCAAGTTCTGCTGTACCAGTCAGGATATGGATGAAATTTGTTTTGATTTGTATTCAAGTCAGCTATTTAAATCATTTCATCATGTGAATTACAATGACCACTGATAGGAAAAAAAGTGCAAGCAGAAATCCAAGGAAATGCATAGGCAGGATGTATAACTAGAGAAAGTGAAGGATATGACTAAAAAGAGGAACTTGAAGAGAAAATATTTTTTCCTGTAAGTATTAACCATCCAAAATTAACAGTACAAAATTGATGTCAAACAAGTTTGGCTGTTTAAGTTGTATTTGAATCCTTAACTTTTGTAGCCAGCTTTTCCCCACCAATCCCATCCTTATGATAGTTTTAAAACTGCCAAGAGCTAACAATTTGTATGTACTTAATCATAAGCCCATTCGTTCATAAGCCAATGCTCCCAAGTTTAAAAAAAAAAAGTAAAAATTGCAATCACCTGTTCATAAGTTGACTATCAGTTGTTGGCAAACTTCTTGTTCCAGCTAGTCTGTGTAAACCTCTGGCATATTAGAACGTTTTGTTTTACCTGGAACATCTGCAGGCATTGCGTCCTGCAGGTCCTACTGTCTGAGATTCACTGTTTCTGGCCAAAAGGAACAGCGGGAAGTGGCAGCCAGCAAATCCCTCGGCCTGTGCCGCTTCCTGCAGCTCCCAGTGCTCGGAACAGCAAACAGCAGCCAGTGGGAGCTGAGGGGCTCTATGCCTGTAGAAACTCCAGGTACATACAGTGTCTTAGGGAGTCAGTGGTTAGTCCTTCTGGGCTAGGAACTGAAGTTTGCCAAATCCCCCAACTTAAAGAATTGATTAAACACCGGGGCTTATTGCTCTTTACTGCATCATTTTTACCAGTAAAATTCAGCTTACGATTGAGTATATATGGTATGTGAAATAAATAATTGCACTATCTTGGATAGCCTTTAAATTCCATTTCTTATCCTGATTTCCATAGGGACAAATTGTATCCCTTCCTCTACAAGTGTCAAAGATTCTCTTGTAGAAGAATGTGTATGCAAGGGGCTTGAGCAGGATTTAGAGAGCCCACATAGCAATCAGTGGGTCTGCTCACTTGTGTAAGATGAGCACATTGTGGTGATTTAGAAATTGTATTGTGCACTAGGAGCTACAACATGTTCCTTTCATTCATGTTAATAGTATCTCTGAAGTCAAAGGAACTAGCTGCTCTCGTGAACAATCTGAGCAGGACAGTAAGGCTCAGTAAGCTTCCCATTGAAATAAGTGGCAAAACTCCTGCTAACTTTACTAGGATCAGGTCCATATTGTCTTCAGTCAATGCAAATCATTTCTAACCGTTATCAGTGGGAATTCCATTACAGACCCAGGGCAGCTTTTGGTTCAAACACCTCACATCACTTGTAAATTCTTTTTGAATGCATATAAATAGAAGTACAAATGAGACGTGGCAAGAACACTTTAATTTTTTACTATCTCATTACAGCCTTTTAGAAAGATGAATCATATCCCCCCTTTCTATATGTTACATTCTCTCTCATGAAAAGCATGATAAGTCTGTGCTGTGGCAAGGTAACATATAAAATAAAGATACTTATGTTTATTAGTAATGTACAAAATTCTTCGAGTTAACAGTAACAGCTATTTTGTAACATATTACCACAACAAGTAGTGTAAGTATCTGGCACTTTCTAAAGGTAGTTAAGAAAGTTGCAGATAATTAATCTCTCTCTGGATTTTCCATTGTACAGAAACAAAATGTCAATTTATAAAGAAAATTAGTTCCAAAATGAAACAACCATACTTTTTAGGAATGTGGGAGACAATTTTTGTTAGCAGGTAAATCAACCATTTAATCCTATGCAGTAATCAAAACAGGATAAAATAAGATTTCAGCCAACCATGGAGGACTTACCTTTCACTGTGGAAACAAATCACATAAATTTGTTTCCTCCATTACTGAAGCTAAGTATTAACTAAAGCAAACCTTATTTATTTACTTGGGTTGACAATTCAACAGGAAGCACTGAACCGATGGATCTGAAAAACCAATTACAGCACAGGGACTCAACTGTTTGACTTTTGGGGGCTCTGTATTGCAAAAGGAAGTTCATTTCCTGTCTACCACCTAGAATAAATTCCCCTATATGTCAGCAGTGATACCACTCTTTATTAGTTATTACTAGCAAATATAAAACCCATCTTATTCTTGGGTTAAAATTGGCAAAAAGTAGGGATTAAGAACCATTAATTCACCATCATTGGTGTTGCTTGTATTATATTCTGGACATCCTTGGATGCTACGTGCTCTCTGAGCCTGATCTTGGAAAGTATGCAGCATCCTCAGCCCCTCTGGGAACTAAAGCCCTCCTTAAAGGATCTGGCCCTTAGACACTGGTACTTTTATGGAAATGAAAAATGAAACAAACACAAAGTCTGAAACAAAAAATAAAAGTTACATTTATTTAAATAAAACTATACACACAGTGTACAATGGATATGGCTTACAAACAGCAAACACACAAAAATGATAGTTCCCTAAGTACAAAAGTAAAAGGAGCTGGGGCAGCCTACCTGTGTTTCAGTTTCTCTCAATACACATTACATTAGTCTTGCTCATAAAAGAAGTCACAGTGATTTGAGAGAACAGGATTTGGCCATTACACATATACTGGAATAGCTACACAAAAGGAAAACAAGTACCAATATAACCTGTGATTGTACAATTATTTTCACAAAATTTTGATATGTTTAATTTTAAAGCACATAAGGCAAAACTATATGCATGCCAAGTGGAAAAAGTACAAACACCATCTGCCTTGTTCCCACCCCTTCCCCAAATACAAAAACAAATACCTCCAACTCCCAGTCAATGCATTACCTTGCCCTTATCACCATTCTTCCCTCCCAGCTCTACAGATATCTGGTGCTTTCTGTATGTGCTCTTTGAGATGTAACGAAAGACAGGACTATGCAGCACTTTAAAGATTAACAAGATGGTTTATTAGTCTTTAAAGTGTTGCATAGTCCTGTCTTTTGTTTCAGCTAGACCAGACTAATACGGCTGCATCTCTATCACTCTTTGAGATGTGTGTGTATTATTTCACAATTTTTTTAAGGTACTGTTTCCAGAGCATGTGTGGGGTCAATACAATTTTCCAGTCAGATTTTTTTTAGAATTTATGAAGGTTTTAGAGAATAAGCTGCATTCTCTAGCAACATAAAGCAAAGAACAGCTGATAGTGGTTCTCTAACTTTTGTATTGATGACCTTTTTCACATAGCAAGCCTCTTCCCTTATAACTTAAAAACACTTTTTATTATATTTAACACTATTGTAAATGCTGGAGGGGAAGAACCATTTGGAGGTGGAGGCTGACTGTTCTCCCCCTTCTTCTCCCCCCCCCCCGTGTAATAAACTTCATGACCTCCAGCTTGAGAACTGCTGTGTTGTATGATTAAAGAAAAACAGAATACCAGTCAATACTGTAAAGCCACTGGAAAACCATTTCTCTTGTACTGTATATAAAAAAAATTGTGATTATTTTTAAAATATTTGATCTTCCAGACCCATTTTATTTTTTCCCCTTTAAACAATAAAATTAAGGCCATCTCTTAAAACTGGAAATGACTATCAGTTATTTCTTGAAGAATAATAAAAGTCACACTATATAGACTTTGATAAGCTTAAAATAATAATTTTGGAAGTTGGGCCAAAGAATATGAGAGAGAGAGAGAGAGAGAGAGAGAGATTCCTGCTTATATATGCAGCCAAAAATTTTTGCAAAGAATTTTTACTGTTGTTGGCTTCAGCTTGCATCTTATATTGATGGTTCATTACAGTACATGTATTGCTAATGTTTTATGAACTTAAAGCACACCATTTAGACCTAATGGCATTTTCTCTATACTGTAATCGCATTTCATAAAAGCTAAACTATAAACATCTGATATTAAAAGTATGTTCTTACTACACTCCCTAAAGAGTGCAGAAGACCTGCCTGTATACAATTCATCAGTCCTATACATATACTGAATAGAAGTTTTACATATATCATTGAGAAATATCTTAAGGTTGCGTTTAGCTTTTCCCTTTTCTTACAGTTTAAACTCGTTTGCTCCTAGTGCACTTTTTCCTCAAGTTTCACTAAGATGAATCCTACTGATCATATTCAACCAATAGGTACCAATAACTTCAGTGACACTATTCACATGAATAAGGCAAGCAGAATTTAGCTTTAAATGACAGATACTCATTAAACATGGCTGTTTTCTATCAAAAATATAAAACATGGCTGCTTTCAATCCTTCTCAAAATAGAAGCTTTCACTCCTCTCAAAAGTTTTACAATGTTAAGGCTGAACATTGTAGTGACTCTACATTAAGATCAGTTACTTCTCTTAAATAATGTTAGCAAATGGTAAAGTTCATAAAAATAAATTCTTGGGATTACTCCAATATGTAATGGGAGCCCTCTGTTAATGGTGAACTGGGCTTTGGGTGGGGCCTTCTATCCAGTTTTTGTAAGCTGTCATAGGTCCACTGCTGTCTGTGAACCATTAACAGTTAACACCAGGTCAGGATCTACCCGGTGGAATCTAAATCAGAGGAAATATTTCCAACATTAAAGTAGCAATGTGTATGTTGATGTACATGTTGCTATGTCAGCATGTTTTCTGTAGGCCTTCTGTAACTGTAAATATTTGTTCCATAAATGTTTGTTCCAATCAAAAACTTGGCATGCAGAGCTTCTACCTTGCTTAAAAAAACCAAACATCATTATGTCCAATTCTATTTCAATGCAGAGTACTGTGTGGGTCTTTTAAAAAAGTATTTGGGGAAACAAACTGGTAACAAAACACCCAGTTGGAAGTAATGTTTTTTAAGGTTAAAAAGTATGTAAAAATGTTTATTACAGCAGCCTAAGTCCTTGCTTGCACATGACTACTATAGCTTCATTTTTAAAAATTACATAATTAATCACAATATGATCACAGCACAGTAGTAATTCAGAGGCAAAATGTTCTTACAAGGTCACAAGATTGTGATGTAAAAATCTAGAGTTAAAGATTTTGAAACATTCCTTTGTCTGTAGAATTTAATGTGGATAATGTCTGTGAGGTTGTTTCTAAACTACTCAAACCTATAGAATGTAACAGAATTATTTTCTCTCATAGAATTTTGCAGATTGATTTAAAATACTATTAAAAACAAGATTTCATTCTCCAGGATTATTTTACAGAGATGCATGAGAATGCAGCCTCAATCCCCGAATTTATAGATACACTAACTTTTTCTGGGGGATAACTGTCAAGTAACAAAAAGGATGTTGAGATTGTAATAAATGTGGCAGCTAGACTGGCAGGCTAGATTGTAACATTTCTAGGAAGACTTTGGTTCGGTAAATCCAAAATTAAGACTTTATATGGCTCAATTCTATAATCATTAAAATCTATATACAAATACAGATTTACAGGTTAGAATGCAATGGCTAACTCCGTTAGTAAATTATATAGTATTAAAAGGAACACAAGGCTTTCAGTTCACATCTGCCTGATTTTTATCTCCATACTGTGTTTATGGAAGATGCTGAGACAGCTACAAAAGGCTCCTGTGGTCTATTGGGGATTTAATGTCTAATAAAAAATGATAAATACATATCTAATGATTGCACAGGACAGTGCTAAAGTAGTCATATGTGAGTAAATCATAAAAGTTCCAAAATATTATTTAAATGTCAGTTACCTGCTTTGAATAAGCTGTGTCAGGTTCATCAAGTACACTTATGGTATGGGTGAGTTCTTGGCTCTTCTGAAGTCAGTGGAAGGTGGGGCCCGGATTTCAGCACATTACAGATTTATAAAATGTAGCAATGGATTGAAAGGTTCATTTTATAATTCATTATCCCCCAGTACTACTTTGACTTTTACAACAGCAGGAATGGCAGGATTCACCTCTCTGTCTTGACCAGAATCTGAATTTGATAATTATACTTTGCCTAAGGTATCTTCAAGTTCTTATTTAGTTTTGCTTAGATAAAATTCTTATCTTATCCTGTCCTAAATATTTTATTTCCGAAGTGAAGGTGCCAAACAAATGTGATTGTTTTGTTTTTGGTTGGGAGGGGATAGAATTAACTGATACTATCAATAACCCTGTGATGTCTAGCAGATAAATTGAGGAGTGACACAAGCTGGCAAAAGTACTAAAATTCACAGTTAAGACTAAAGAGTATCCTTTGCCTATATATTACATTATACATGTGATAGAAAATCAGCTAACTGGCCACAAAGTAACAGGTCAAGGCGTACTTACCCTCATTTTTATGTTTATTTTGGGTTTAGTGCTAGAAAAATTATTACCAAACTATACATGTTTATAATTCCACCCTGAAGAGCTATATTGTCTCTACTGTATAGGTGGTATATCAGTCAGCACTAAAATAAAGACACATTTTAGGCTTCACTGTGCACTGAAACCATCAGTAAAGTCTAAGGGGCAATTAGGGGTCACTTTACTCACACGGGTAATCCCTCTGATTCCACTGAACCTAACAAATTGGAATAAATTGCCAAGGGAATCTCCCTCTCTGGAGATATTTAAGAACAGGTTAGACAGACATCTGTCAGGGATGGTGTAGACGGAGCTTGATCCTGCCTTGAGGCGGGGGGCTGGACTCGATGCCTCTCGAGGTCCCTTCCAGTCCTATTATTCTATGATTCTATGAAATAAATAAAATGAGTAGACTTGACTCTAGCACAAAATGCCAAGAATAATACATCCAACTGAAACTGCAGATAGAATGCATTTACCAAATTACAAACTGTAGTTACTAAAATTACATTATGTAATTACCAAACTTCAAATTATAATCTACAATTACCAAGCTTCTATAGAGAAGCAGAATGGAATTACCGAACTTAAGTTTGGCCAAGAGACCAAGATTAACGTTCCTTGTAATGAATACCACAGGGTCTTTGACCACAAGGCACAGGGATCTCTGTTTTACACCTGATGTAAAGACATTATCTCAAGTAGGATGGTGCCCCTTCACCAGGTATCGTATCAATACAGACCCACAGTGCCCCCTGTGGAATCTATTAACACCATTACTGCAGCAATCTGCATTCTCCTTTTTGGTCTTCTATCAAGCTACTTACGAGGCCCAATTCTACTATTTTATGGAATCTGAATAAATTACAGCCTAGCACTGAAGGCTGTACATACTTGGTTTTGAGAACTCGCAAGCATTAATTGAGGTTTTCTCTTTTATAATAACTGACTTCTGGTAATTTAAAATAGATCCACCGATAGTCGACCAAGAGAATTCCTAGTTTTGTTACACACGCTCAGTTCATGACACACAAACAGCAATTTTTATATATCTGCTTAGTATCGATGTGTGTTTCTTATTACACTTAGGTATCAGCTTTTCCATATGTCCCTTCGGGTGGTCTGTAGTACTTTGGGAAAGCCATCAGCTGTATCATGTTGAATGCATACTTTCTGCATTTGATATTCTTCAGTACATTCTCTATGCGGCATCCTTCTCTGGTGAAAGGGGAAAAAGTACAACTTCATGAAACACAGAATAAATAAATATGTTTTATTTCTTCATTGCAGCATTTCAGCAACAGTTGAAGTAAAAATAACAAAAGATTCAACTCTACATTTTTGTTTTTCCACAAGTGATGATACATCTTACAAAATTAAATCCAAGGCCAGCCCCAAAACAGTTATTGCCCTCAGAAATACACAATGAGAATATTTTATATTTGACCTTAAGGTTTAAATAAAGTTTCATAAAAATTTTTAAATCATTTATTTAAGGATACATTTTCACGCTAACTTTAGAAATATATTTGCCTTTTAAATTCTTTCACGATATTTCTCCAGACTTTTTACTGTACATGTTAAAGTCTACATGTAGCCCTAAGTACACAGGTTCTGGGAGTAAGGCATTTTATTAAGTCTGGCGCTGTAGATTTGTAAAGGAAATTTTCATCTCTAGTTTATTTCAATATGTTTAGCTTTGCAATGAAAAAAGAGAGAATGGCTCTCCGAACAGATTAACCCAATTCTCTTCTTTACAAAGAAAGGATGCTTGTTCACATACAGTACAAAAGTCACAAGTGCCAAAGTGGTGCTTCAAGACACAAACAAGACTTTGTTAAAAATAATATAAAAGTGTCTTGAAAGCAAAAGCAGCAAATGCAACCAAAGCAACAGTTACAAACAGGTTAATTTAATTACAAAACAGAATTCTATCTCCATATAGTTACTTGACAGAGAAGGGTTAGTTGAAGCAATGTAGTAACATAACCTGGTTGTTAAACAAAACAGAAGATTCCATCAGTGAATAAATAACAATGAAAGTAGCACAATGAAAATTAGTCCAACAAACTGTCCCATTCATTATCCTTGGTTCAGGGTTAGTTTGTATTGTGCAAAATCACTTTTGATCTTTATAATGAATAAATTGAATTAGAGGTTCAAGCTTTCAGGATCCTTAATATGTCCTTTATAGAACTAGTTACAGCGGGAAAGTGTTACGGTGACCCAAAAGAGGAAATTAACTCAATGCATAGTATACTACTTAGATTTCAGGAAGAAAAAAAAGAAAAAAGAAAACACAATACAGTTCAGACATTTGTATGCTAAAGACAAATCCTGTGGGTCTGGAAAATGTAGAAATATTACAGCATAATTCTTTTATTTTTAAGTTAGTTTGTTGCTGTTTGTAGAAAAGAAAGGAACACAAGTGAGTTTATTGATATTTGGCTAATAGTAAAGCAAGACTTAAGATAAGCCACACAACCAGCAAGTGTGAGCTGACAAGCAGCAAGGCGACAGGATAGAAGTGACGAGAAGTTGGCTTGTTATCAGTTAGACAGCCTGTCTCGGGATCATCCGACTCATTCAGTGCTCCCTGGGTTTGTCTGCTGTTAAACAGGGGAAGTTAGGAACAAATAGAATAGCATTTAAATTGCAAAGAAAGCCAATATGTAGGTATTATGAGAACAAAGAAACACTAAATATGGCCAATAGATATAGTGGATTTATGCTAAATAATTCCAAATATTTTTACTCTGTTCTCCAACTGGATGCATAAAACTAGCTATTGTTTTTAAAAAGTGTTAAAAGCGTGTTTAAATGACATTCACAGGTTACAGGCACTTAAAAATGCAATGAACTTGGCTGTGACTAAGACAAACATGAAATTGATCTGTAGAGAAATAAATGAACGAGTTAGGAAAAGAAGACAAGAACACAATATGTCACAATGGGACCAGGCAAAGTGATGTCTCTGTGGTGCTCACAGTTTTTAGTCCACTCCAGCTTCACTGCCTGCTTCTTGTACATGGGATCTTTTTGAAACAATTCAGTTATTTTATGTTTTTGGCTCTTTAAAAATTATTGGAACAAATTTAACATTTTTTAACAAGTCAGCCTCACTGCTCACTCAGCCTTATCAGCTAAATCAACACAGATTTTTAATTCAAAGTGTAAGACTGATGTAAAAAAAAAGACATTGTAACTTGTTCAGCCAAATCAAGTGTAGGTTAACCTGTACTACAGTGAAGTTCTTCTGAGTCTTTAAAAGTTGTGTTGTGCCTGTATTGGAGCAGTAAGCATACCTTCAAATGACTTTTAAACTTTTCAGTTGTAAACATGGTAGTTATTCCAGATATTTTCCATCTAAGTGGAATTATGGACACTTTAGCTAAACCCTTCAGCCCATTAAAAGTTATATATGCATGTGCTCAAGACTCCTGGTAAGGGCTTTCCCTTGGGCAGTCATAACTGATATAGTTAGTGGAATTAGTGCTTTTGCTATTACCAGGAAGTGCAATTTTTCTGACAGGAGTTTCAAGTGAAATGGATGGATGGTCAAAAAAAGCCAGATGTGTCAGATTTCACTGGAACATTTGACACATCTGCCACTGCTTTGTTGTTTATCATTAAAAAAATACTGAAAAGAAAATACCATTATGACACTATACTGAATGTGATGAAAACAATGCAGCCATTGCACCATGCCTTAGAAAAGTACAGCAAGCAGGGCCACCAACAGGGAAGGAAATGGGGGCAGCTGTTCCAGGACCCAGTGATTTTAACAAGGACTGGGGCTCCTGGTTGTAGCTAGAGTCCTGGGCCCTTTAAATTGGCTGCCGGAGCCCTGGGCAGTGCTAAGAGCGGGCTAGGAGAGGCTAGTCCCCAGCCTGGGCCCTTCTAGTTGAGGCCCCACTACCTTCCAGGGGCCCAGAGCTGAGGCTCCTCTCTACCACCTTGCCCAGGGCCCTGGCAAGTTAGTTACTGGCCCGGGCAGCCTGCATTCCTTTTTGCAACTGACTTGTGCATTGGGATAGCATAGTCAAGTCCCTGTTTTCTTGCTGACTTACTAAAGCAAGCCAAGGCAGGTAAAGTAATACTATAGTACATACAAAAATTATTAGACTAATACACTGAAGGGGAGGCAAAGACTGAAATTATGGCTGAATACCACGAAAGAGGCTAGCCAAATTTTGTCACAAAATAATTATGCTTGATAAATCCAAAGAAACAATTAAATCTTCCAGTTCCCCTTCACATAAATACAGGCAGTCCCCGGGTTACGTACAAGATAGGGACTGTAGGTTTGTTCTTAAGTTGAATCTGTATGTAAGTCGGAACTGGCATCCAGATTCAGCCGCTGCTGAAACTGATCAGTTTCAACAGCAGCTGAATCTGGACACCAGTTCCGACTTACATACAGATTCAACTTAAGAACCCCCAGGCGTCCCCAAGTCAGCTGCTGCTGAAACTGATCAGCAGCTGATTCCAGGAAGCCCGGGGCAGAGCAACTCTGCCTCGGGCTTCCTGTAGTCAGCCGCTGGTCAGTTTCAGCAGTGGCTGAATTGGGGACGCCTGAGGCAGAGCAGCTCGGGTGCTGCTGGGTTGGTCCAGTAGCATGGCCGCTCCTCGGCGCTACTGGACCAACCCAGCAGCACCCCAGCTGCTCTGTCCCAGGAGTCCTGATTCAGCCACTGCTGAAACTGATCAGCAGCGGCTGAATCAGGACTCCTGGGGCAGAGCAGCTGGGGTGCTGACAGGTTGGTCCAGTAGCGCCAAAGAGCAGTGCTGCGGGACCAACCGGCAGCGCCCCACCTGCTCTACCACAGACCCCAAGCTTTGCTCCACATCTCCCTGGTCTACTGGGGGGGGGGGGGGGCACTAGCTGTGTCCCCCCCCCAGCAGATCAGGGAGACGCGGAGCAAAGCGGTGGAGGACCTGGGCCGGACCGTGGTGCTTCCAGATCAGCTGGAAGCGCCGCGGGTCCGGCCCCGGGTCCTCCGCCGCTTTGCTCCGCGTCTCCCTGGTCTGCTGGCTCCCCAGCAGACCAGTGAGACGGGGAGCAGCTTTTCTCGCCCCGGAGGAGGCAGGCAGCGGGACCAGGCGTCCTGCCGCTCCAGTCCTCCGGGGTGAGAAAATCCCCGTTCGTAACTGCGGATCTGACATAAGTCGGATCCGCGTAACTGGGGGACTGCCTGTATTCAATTGTATACTTTGTGACAATGGATAAAAAGTATTCTCAAAACTATTCTAATAGCAAAAGGTAAAAGCCCAAATTCCCAAACTTTAATGAGAGAAGGATAGAGGACCCTTAATGCTATTAGTCTTTCAATATAAAATGCCCTAAATTACTTTCTTCCCTTTTGTCTGGTGCTTTCAAGTATCTATGAATGGCACTTAATGGAAGCAAAAAGTTCTAAATCTAAATTTATACAGAAACACAAAATAAAGTAAATTTATGCTAATTTAGCCCATTCTTCGACTTGGATTTATATAGAGCATTCATTCTTGGGAAAATGCTGTCTTAATTTATCTTCCCTTTTTATAACTTCCATGGAGCCCCACCAATCCTCTGCAATCCCCTCCCCTTTGTCTCTGGGTGCATTTGCTGGAGACCTGTGTGTTTCAATTATCATTTTCATGCCAGTACTTTTTATTTCTGTCCAGTCCCCTGCTACCCGAACTTACATCTCAGCCAGTCTCTCCTGTATATCTCACCATCATCTTCGTAACTAGCTCTAATTATCAATCTCAACAGAAAGGCTGAAGACAGAGACTAGATTACATTCTATTCATTTTAAGTGGAACAAAGCTGAAGTACATTGGTGGGCCCATTAACACTGACACTACCCATACTTGAGGAGTTCTATGGTATAAAATCTTCATTCTCCAGAACTGCCAAACATCTCCTATTGTAGTGCTTCATTTAAAAAAAAAGTATTTTAAATGGGTTTGGATGAAGTGATTTTCATGTTCTAATCTCAGGAATGTGACTCCTTTATTCATTTTGTATGTTTTGCTCTATTTATTGCTCTGCACCTCAGTAGCAGAGTTTTGGTCTTTCATCTCGGCGTATATAGCTCCCTCTTGAATCAATAGGATTCGGCTGTATGAATCAACAGGAATCTAGATGAAATCCATTTGTTGGGTTATTCAAAAGATACAAAGCTCCACTGTACATTTGTTCTTTGATATATCGAAAAGCACAATCAGTGGCTAGTTTTTGTGTATCAAGAGTCATTTCACCCCACAGAATACACTGTGAACTGCTGACGCATTGGAATTTCTATTTCAAGGAATTAGTGATTAGTTCATAGTCGCGACTTTGAATGTGTGTAGCTAGGAGTTGTGTCCTTTAAGCTGACCTTTCAAGTCTAATATTGGCCTGGCTCTGTGAAATACAGCACACCGACACGTGTGTCAGCATGGACAGTGCTGTCAGTGTGAGAGCATCTCCTGCTGCCATAAGTACTGTGGCAGCGGGCTGGAGCAATAAAGCTTATGGGAGAGCTCTTTCAGTGGTTAAGTGTCTACACAGACATTTTACAGCAGTGCTGTGCAACTGTACATTCTCTAAGCCAGGAGTGGGCAATAATTTTTAATGGTGGGCCACTCCAAGATTTTGGCAAGTTGTCAAGGGCCGCACTTCTATAGAGGGGATGTGCAGTCTGGGACAGAGGTTGGGTGCAGAAGGGAGCTTGGCATAGAGGATGTGGGTGCAGGAGGGAGTGAGGAGTCAGAGGGGGCTGTTATCTGGGGCAGGAGTTTGGGGTAAACAGTCTAGGAGGGGTTATGAGTGCAGGAGAGGATTCTGGCCTGGGGGAGGAGTGTTAGAGGGGGTGCAGGGTCTGGGACTGAGTTGTGACCTGGGTAAGGGGGAGGGGGAGAGAAAGAAGTACAGAGGGTTTGGGTGGTGGCCTGGGCAGATAGAGAGGAGAGAGGGGTTGGGGTGCCAGAAGCAGGCTCTGGCTAGGAGGTGCTTACCTAGGCAGTTCCCAGCCAGCAGCCCTGCAGAAACCTGAGGCAGACTGTCTGCTGCAGGCTGCTCCATGTGGCTCCACTCCAGGCATCGGGGAGGGGAGGGGGGCGGAGGAGAAAGGGGGAAGAAAGAAGGCTTCTCGCACTGCCCGTGCCCAGCAAAATTTCTCAGCTCCTGTTTGCTGGAAACCAGCCAATTAATGGGAACTGAGAGGTTTTGCTGGAGTGTGAAAACTCCCTCCTCCCTCCCCAGCTATCCAGAGCGGAAAACAGCTGGCTTTTTAAAAAGTGTGAGCTCCTCTCTACTTAAGGGCTCTGGAGAGGTGGCTGCAGGCTGGAACGGATCTGGCCCACTGGCAGCCTCTTGCCCACCCCTGTTCTAAGCCATGTCTATATGAGCTGTGCTGCTGCAGGGCATCTGTTGAACACACTATCATAGGCATGCACACGGGGTGTGCCCAGGCCCACCCTAATGTCTGGGGCTAGCCAGCCGCTGCTGGAGGAAAAGGGGGATTTGTGATGGAACGCCACAGCCCCTCACTTTAAATTCCCCACAGCCATCGACTGGGCACTCTGGGGCAGAGAGAGCGCATGCTCAGCGTCCTCAAACGCCACGCAAGAGCGGAGAGGGGCAACGCCGGGAACTTTAAAAGACAGTGGCCCAGCTCCAAAAGCAGCTGGGGCCCGACTACAGATGGCGGCCTGAGCCATTTTTGCAGCTCAGGCCCCGCCCTACAGCACCACGCGGTGGCTCCCCAGGGGTACTTCCGCCCATCCCGGCAGCACCGTGCAGTGCCCTGGGGGCACCCCCGCCCATCACAGCAGCACCGTGCAGCGCCCAGCACCGCACGGCACCCGGGGGTGACCCTCCCCGGCCCTGTAGCTTGGGCTGGCTCTGACTCCAGCCCTGCAACCCTGTAAAGCAGAAGCTGAAGGTAAGGGGGAGGGGGGAAATAAGAGGAAGGGGTGGGAGAGGAAGGGGCTTTTGAGGTGGGGGAGGGTGGAGGAGGAAGAAAGAGGAAGAGGTGGAAGGGGCTTGTACGGAGGAGGAGGAGAGAGGGGGAAGAAAGGGGAAGGCACTGAAGGGACAGGGTAGAGGAGAGACAAATGCTAGGGGGAAAGTGGAGACAATGAGGAAAAGGGCAGGAGGGGAGGTGTCAGTGGGAGGGGGGACAGGGTGATGCTGGCACAGGAGAAGATAAGGGCATTGGGGATTGGAGGGGGAGGTGCTGGGAGGCGGCTTGACAGAAGGGGTAGGAATGAGGAAAGTGGGGTTGGAGCAAGTCATGTGTGAGGGCACAGGGGCATGAGGGGAATGGGGGCAGAGGCTGGTGAGGGGATGGGAATCGGAAAAAAGGGCAAAGGGGGCAGGGGCAGTGAGAAAAGGGGGAGGCATCAGGAGGGTGCAGGTGCCAGGGGATTCTGGGGGTGAAGCAGAAGGGCAGACACCTGCAGGGGAGGGACCAGCACCAGAGGTGAGAGGTGAGGGAAGTGTTAGACGAGGGGATGAGGAGGGGTAGCTCACATGATCAAAGTGGGGATACTAGAGGAGTGGGCACAGGGGAGAGAGAAGAGCTGGTGGAGGGGGGGCAGGTCTCACTGCTGAGGACAGTGAGAAGGGCAGGAGTCAGGATACCAGAGGAAGGTGAGGGGTTGGGGGGCAGTAGGCACCAGGGGAGTTGATGGAGTAAGGGGAGGAGACATAGCAGCAGAGTGGAAAGGTATTTTATTAATAACTTGGGTGCCATAATGGCACATCCAAACAAGCCACATGAATTCAGTACTGGTGTACAACACAAAATTCATTCTGCTCATGGGAGGAAACTCTCAGAGGGAACACTCCCCCCCCCCCGCCCAGCCTCTCCAGCCCCCCATTAGTATCACACACATTGGGTTAATGCAATTGCAGGATAGTTGCATGGGAGGGAGGGTTGGTGGGTGCCAAACTAATCCCTATTGGTAGGAGGATGGTGGGAAAAGTCCTTGGGGGGTTCACAACACTTTTTACCTCCAAGGGCGTGGCTAATGGGGGCCAGGGGCATGGTTAACAGGGATCAGGGGTGTGGCTAATGGGGAGGTCAAAGTACATTAAAAAAATTATTTGGGTGCACACCCTAATGAAATGTGCTGCACACACCTATGCTCTCTATACCAGCAGGAAAGAGGTCTCCTGTCCCGTGAAATAGGCTGTAGTGTAGACATAGTACTAGTATACCTGTGTCTTAAGGCCATTTAAATGAAGTTGCCAACTGCACAGTTAATACCTTGGAATGAAAGATTTCACTCCCCTCTGTTACAGCAAATGTAACTGGCCGAGTGAAGCAAAGCCCTGCTCTAAATTCAATAGTATTTCTCTGTCAGAAACATGGTAACTTTTGAACATGGCATCCACTCCCATTGTAGCTACTGGCTCATTGAAACCCCATGGAAAATAACACAGCACCTTAATATTCCAGTATATAAGTACTCATGCACTAGTGGCCACAGAACACTAGATTAGATATTCTATACTTCTCTCACTTACCCTCTTTTCAAAGCCTGGACTCTCGGCTCACATGACATATATGGTGAAATGATGTCAGTGATGTAAGAGAAGATTCAGTTTTCCCCCAAGGTGAATGGCCATGAGTCAATCAGATGAAAACTAAAGACCTCTCCAAAGCCCACTGACATCAAAGGTGTACTCTATAATGCACATTTCTGAGCTGCTATAACTTCATAGCAGAAAGTAACTGAGCAGACTGGAGAATCCAGTTCTAGATAATTAAAGATACAATTTTAAAGAGCGAGTAGTTATTAAGACTGTAAAAGTATGATTTTTTTTTGTTACTAGTTACTACTATATCACCAACTCCCAAGGAGAAGTGTATTACTCTTCCCAATTGAAAATTCCTCTCAGACAAGAGATGTGAGCTTCAATATACATTCAAAAATTGAATCTGTCAGTGGCTCTTGAATTTTACTGCCAGAAACTGAAATGATCAGACTCTTCAATTTTGGCTCCACCTTGCATGAGGGCATTGTTTTGAGGTTTCAGATTTAAATCCTCCCTCCCCGCCACCAACCTGAATTCTCAGTGTAACACACAACCCATGCTGACTTGAGCACTTCTGAATAAGTGCCTAAGAGCAGAGAAGAGGGCTCCCAAAAAGCACTAGTAAAGCTGAGTTAAGATGCAACATTGTTTTTTAAGATGAGGATGATGCTCATTAATCAGTGACAACTTAGGCTGTGAATAACTTCTCAGCCTTATAATTCTATTTGATATTTCAAATTGTTTTAATTGAGATTTACCATGCTGAGGATCCATCAAGCCATCCAACACTCCTTTAAGCCTATGCTTTATTCATAGTTTGAATTTCCAGCTTCTTCATCTTCCACCCATTGGCTCACCTTTCTCTGTTGGCTGAAGAGCCCATTATCTAATATTTGTTCCCTTTAATCAAGTCACCCCTTTAAATTTCTCTTTGTTAAGATAAATAGATTGAACTCTGAATTGATCCCTATTAGGCATGTTTTCTAATCCTTTAATCATGTTTGTATCTTTTCTCTGAACCCTCTCCACTTTGTCAGCTTCCTGAATTATAGACACCAGAACAGGATATAAAATCCAGCGATGGGTCACATCAGTGACCAATACATAGAATAACCTTCATACTCTTACTTGAGATTCACTTGGCAACAATCAGAATCCAGACACCCGAAAGAAAGTACAGGGGGTTGACCCCAAAGAATAAATAGATCAACAGTATACAACATGAACCTGCTATAAACAAATCAAGTAAGATTGTTTGTGAAAGCTTGTAATGTTCTAAACAATCAGGCTATAGTGATGGATTTGTTTGTTTATACAGGCAGTCCCTGGGTTACGTACAAGATAGGGACTGTAGGTTTGGTCTTAAGTTGAATCTGTATGTAAGTCGGATCAGCGGCTGAATCTGGACACCAGTTCTGACTTACATACAGATTCAACTTAAGAACCCCAGGCGTCCCCAAGTCAGCTGCTGCTGAAACTGATCAGCAGCTGATTCCAGGAAGCCCGGGGCAGAGCAACTCTGCCTCGGGCTTCCTGTAGTCAGCCGCTGGTCAGTTTCAGCAGCGGCTAACTTGGGGACGCCTGGGGCAGAGCAGCTCAGGTGCTGCTGGGTTGGTCCAGTAGCGCGGCCGCTCCTCGGTGCTACTGGACCAACCCAGCAGCACCCCAGCTGCTCTGCCCCAGGCGTCCTGATTCAGCCACTGCTGAAACTGATCAGCAGCAGCTGAATCAGGACTCCTGGGGCAGAGCAGCTGGGGTGCTGCCTGGTTGGTCCAGTAGTGCCAAGGAGCAGTGCTGCAGGACAAACCGGCAGCGCCCCACCTGCTCTACCACAGGCCCCAGGCTTTGCTCCACATCTCCCTGGTCTTCCGGGGGGGGGGGGGGCACTAGCTGCATCCCCCCCCCAGCAGACCAGGGAGACGCCGAGCAAAGCGGAGGAGGACCCGGGGCCGGACCCGCGGCCGCTTCCAGATCAGCTGGAAGCGCCGCGGGTCCGGCCCTGGGTCCTCCGCGGCTTTGCTCATCATCTCCCTGGTCTGCTGGCTCCCCCAGCAGACCAGGGAGACGGGGAGCAGCTTTTCTTGCCCCGGAGGAGACAGGCAGCGGGACCAGGCGTCCCGCCGCTCCAGTCCTCCGGGGCGAGAAAATCCCCGTTTGTAACTGCGGATCCGACATAAGTCGGATCCGCGTAACTTGGGGACTGCCAGTACAGAGAACTGGTCTCAGAAACTTTGTTTCTACTCAAATCAGGACAAGGAGCAACAAGACAGGGAAGAGCATCTCTTAAGCCAGATGTTTAAGGATGGGGCATTAGAGTTAAAGAAAAGACATTGAGACATTCCAACTTTGGAATCGGGTTTGACATACTAAATGAACGTGAGTCTCCCTGGACTCCAGAGGTTTGGGGGGGGGGAGGGGGAGAGAAGAGAAAGCAGGATTTTGCCTGAGGGTGTTCATCCAGAAATTTAGAGGCAGCTCTAGGCAGAAATCTGTCACTGAAATGATGGATCCCCACTATAATTAGGGAAGAAACTTGTTCAAACTTAAGAGTAATCTTGTATTAGAAAAGGGATTTGATCCAATATGGAAATGTAAAGCCTGAAGTTGCATCTTTTATGTTTATTTGACGTGAAACTCGTATACGTTTGCTCTCCCTTAATCTGTATTTTTTTCTGACACATTACTGAAACAGATCTCTGTTTTGCAGACTGTATGGAGCATGGGGGCCAAAGCAAGATGGTATTTGGGGGACAGGTTTCACATTTTTAGGGTTGATAATAAAGAGGAGAAAATTCGGTGCCTGATGGTTAAGAACTCTGGAAGGATGAATTTGGGGGATTTGTGATAGGGATGTTAAATTTAGTTTAATCAACTAATCGACTAGTCGATGGAATTTCCATCAACTACTTGATTGGGTAATTAGGGGAGCCGCAGCTCTTAATATATTTAAAAAGCAGAAGCACAGTGTGGGAATCTGGTGCGAGCCAGTACAGCCGATTCCCAGCTTGTGCTGCATCCTCCCTGTGTGCACCAGCTACTCTTAATACACAGGCTCTTAATACATTTAGAAAGCCGAGCTGCAGTGTCTGGAACTAGACACAAGCTGGTAATCAGTGCCTAGCTTCCACTACCGCTCTACCTTCCCTACCTGCCCTCTGCCTTCTCTGCCCCTCCACTGCCATGGTGCTCAGGGGAACTGGCTTTGAAGCTAGCTCCCCTCAGCACCGGCTTCTGCTCCCGCCCTTGCTGCCTCGGATAGAGGTAGCAGCAACAGGGGAGCAAGCATCTACTCAAGGGACATGTCGACTATCTGATAAGCTTATGCTTACATCCCTAAGGAGTAACATCCCAAGGAGTAAGTAGGCGGGCGGAAGCCAGGGTGCTGCTAGGCAGGCTACTGAGCAGCACAGCATTGCTGCATTTCAGAGTCACAGGACACATGCTCCTGACTGGTCTGGTTGATTCCCAAAATGTCACATCCCTGCTTATGCATCTAAGGATCACATTAGCAAGGAGTTCCACAGGTTGACTACACACTGTGTGATGAAGAAGAACTTTCTTTTATTAGTTTTAAACCTGCTACCCATTAATTTAATTTGGTGTACTCTAGTTCTTCTATTTAGGGAACTAATAAATAACTTTTCTTTATCTGCCCTCTCCACACCACTCATGATTTTATATACCTCTATCATATCCCCCCTCAGTCTCCTCTTTTCTAAACTGAAAAGTCCCAGTTGCTTTAACCTCTCCTCATATGGAACCCGTTCCAAACCCCTAATCATTTTAGTTGCCCTTTTCTGAACCATTTCCAAGGCCAAAATATCTTTTTTGAGGTGAGGAGACCACATCTGTACACAGTATTCAAGATGTGGGCGTACCATAGTTTTATACAGGGGCAGTAAGATATTCTGTGTATTATTTTCTATCCCTTTCCTAATAATTCCTAGCATCCTATTTGCCTTTTTGACCGCCGCTGCACACTGTGTGGAAGTTTTCAGAGAACTGTCCACGATAACTCCAAGATCTCTTTCCTGATTTGTTGTAGCCAAATTAGCCCCCATCATACTGTACGTATAGTTGGGGTTATTTTTCCCAATGTGCGTTATTTTACACTTATCCACATTAAATTTCATTTGCCATTTTATTTCCCAATCACTCAGTTTGGTGAGATCTTCTTGGAATCCCTCACAGTCTGCTTCTGTCTTGACTATCCTAAACAGTTTTGTATCATCCGCAAACTTTACTACCTCACTGCTTACCCCTTTCTCCAGATCATTTATGAATAAATTGAAAAGGATTGGTCCCAGGACTGACCGTTGGGGTACAACTCTAGTTACTCCTCTCCAATCTGAAAATTTACCATTTATTCCTACCCTTTGTTTCCTGTCTTTTAACCAGTTCTCAATCCAAGAAAGGACCTTCTCTCTTATCCCATGACCATGTAATTTACACAAGAGCCTTTGGTGAGGGACCTTGTCAAAGGCTTTCTGAAAATCCAAGTATACTATATCTACTGGATCCCCCTTGTCTGCATGTTTGTTAACCCCTTCAAAGGACTCTAACAGATTAGTAAGACAGGATTTCCCTTTACAGAAACCATGTTGACTTTTGTCCAACAAATTATGTTCTTCTACATGCTTCACAATTTTATTCTTTACTATTGTTTCGACTAATTTGCCCGGTACTGAAGTTAGACTTACCGGTCTGTAATTGCCAGGATCACCTCTAGAGCCCTTTTTAAATATTCGTGTCACATTGGCTACCTTCCAGTCATTAGGTACGGAAGCCGATTTAAGGGATAGGTTACAAACCACAGATAATAGCTCAGCAATTTCCCATTTAAGTTCTTTTAGAACCCTTGGATGAATGCCATCCGGTTCCGGAGATTTGTTAACATTAAGTTTTTCTATTTGTTCCAAAACCTCTCTAATGACACTTCAATCCAGGACAAAGGAGGCTGTGAAGGCTAGGACTATAATAGAGTTTAAAGAGAAGCTAGATAATTTCATGGAGGTTAGGTCCATAAAAGGCTATTAGCCAGGGGATAAAATGGTGCCCTTGACCTCTGTTTGTCAGAGGTTGGAGAAGGATGGCAGGAGACAAATCGCTTAATCATTGTCTTTGGTCCACCCTCTCTGGGGCACCTGGTGCTGGCCACTGGCAGTAGACAGGATACTGGGCTAGATGGACCTTTGGTCTGAGCCAGTACGGCCGTTCTTATGTTCTTAGCAGTGTTGCTACATTGCACACAAGTAACTCATGTTCAGATGATTATCTGCTATGACCCCTAAGTCTTTTTCAGAGTCACTGCTTCCTAGGATTGAGCCCCTTCTCCTGGAAGTATGGCTGGATGATGATGTGAGTTCATAGATGTACACAGTCAACCAGACTAAAATGCACATCATTGCCTATGCCTAGTTTATCAAGCAATCCAGATTGCTCGGTATCAGTAACATGCTCTCCATCATTTACCATCCCCTCAAAGTTTGAAGTAGTTTAGAACTAAGAACTGATCCATAAGAGGCACCACAAGAAATACACCCATTTGATTATTCTCAATTAATAATTGCATTTTAAACCTATCAGTTAGCCAATTTTTAATGTGCTTAGTGCATGCCACTGTTACTTCTATATCCTTCTAAGTTTTTAAGCAAAATGTCATGCATGTCACGAAGCTCAAATATGTTACATCCACATTCTTCCCTTTATCAAGTTTATAATCTAAAATATAAATATAAAGTTAGACAACCTATTTTCTACAATCCATGGTGATTGGCATTAATTATATTACCTCCCTTTATCCAATCCTGTATCAGCCACTCTACTACTTTGCCTGGAATGATGTCAGACTGATAGGCCTAGGATTACCTAGTTAGCCAGTTGACCCTTTTTAAATATGGGCATATCATTAACTTTCTCCTGGCCTCCTGGAACTTTCCCTGTGTTCCAAGATTTATAGAGAATTAACAAGACAGTTCAGTGAACTCCTCAACCAGTCCTTTCAGATCCCTTAGATGCACACTATCTGGACCTAATGATTTAAAAATATCTTACTTTTTTAGCTATTGATTAACAACCTCTTGAGATACTAGTGGAATACAGCATTATCACTATGGATGCATCTAGATTACATTCCTCTTTCAAAAGAGGAATGTAAATGAAGGAAATAAAAAATGCAAATGAAGTGCAGATTTCTAAATCTCATGCTACATTTGCATAATCGCGTCTGATAATTTTGAAAGTTTTTTCGAAAAAAAGCAGTCTAGACACAGTTTTCAAAAAAACTTTCCTTTTTCGAAAGAACACTTATTCCTGAAAAAATGAGGTTTACAGGGTTCTTTCGGAAAAGGGATTTTTTTTTAAAGAACTACATCTGGACGGCTTTTTTTTGAAAAAGCGATTGGACACGATTATACAAATAAAGCAAGAGATTTATAAATCCGCACTTCATTTGCATTTTCAATTTCCTTCATTTACATTCCTCTTTCGAAAGAGGAATGTAGTCTAGACACACCCTTAATGATTACATAATCTGTCCCTCCCCTCAGCCCCAAAATACAAAACTATGGATGTTCCTGGACCAGAGAGTCTGAGGGAAGGAGGGCCAGCCGGGCATTAGGGTCAGCAGCCCAGCTGGGGACAACACGGGATGGGGATGGAGCCCCACAGCAGCCCCCCGGGAGTGTGGGTTTGAGGCCGAAGCCCTAGTATGGGGTAGGAGTCCCTGTAGCAACTCCTAGGAGCACAGTGCAGAGTCAGGGCTGGGGCTGTGCAGGGATGGGGTTGGAGCCCCACAGCTTCACTTGGGTGTGTGGGGTCAGGGTTGGAGCTCCAGCTCTATGGCTGCCCCCAGCTGCATGGGCCAGAGCCCTGCGACAGGAGCTGGAGCCTAAGTCACCCAGGGAACCAGCAGTAGCTGGGCAAGCAGTCCAGACAGGTTGGCAGGGGCAGGGAAGCAGGGTTACCTCTTGGAGCAGCCTGCCAGCAGCAGTTGATGGACTTGGGGGCTGGTGGCAGGAGACCTCCCTGGTCCAGCAAATTCTCTTGTTAAAGACCAGTGAGGTCCAACTTGTACACAAAACAGGTATGTTATAGCTTCTCCCCCAATTACACTGTTTTATCAAAACTGTTTATAAGGCTGAAGAAAATTTTTCAACAGCGAATCATGAAGGCAGGAACCATTGCATCAAATTGCCAATTATTTCAATCTCAGAATGTAAAACAATCCCCATTTAACAAGTTATTTTTGACCAGTGCACTGATGCTGCTTTCTTTTTAAATGTTATAAACATGACTATGTAGAGCTTTGAGAACTGATCTTATCTGGTAGCAGTCTGCCTAACAGCTTTAGCACTAAACTTAGTGCACAAATCTGTTTACAAAAGAGAAATAAGCAAACACATAATTACTTCATAACAGAACCTAACATCAAAACACTTCTGCATATCCTTCCTTCCTTCCTACCTACTCCCCCCCCCCCCGAAGCAAATGATAGGATTGAGTTGTTAAGGACTGAGATTCTCCTGATGTGCTAAGTGTTTTTATTTGCCCTACCCTCTGTTAATAGGCAGATAACAATTGTAAGGAACAGCAATGCTTTATGGGAAATTAGAAGAATGGCTGTGCCTGCCTCTTGCTATTTATCTATTTTCTTTATTGTACATGTCTTGGGAGCTGATGCCCGTGTTTACAAGAAAGACAACATTTCTCCAAATAGCAGCCAGTGCTTTAAAAATATCTGAACTTTTGAGTAAGGTGTTTGCATGACTCTCTCAACACGGTTTTCCTGCCTATGGTCACCATCATCCTTGCTCACATTTGTGGTCCCTTATCCGGCACCCAGGGTGATACTAGCTACAGGAATAAAGGGAAACAAGTCGACTTTTTATAAATACATTAGAAGCAAGAGGAAGACCAAGGACAGGGTAGGCCCTCTGGTCAGTGAGGAGGGAGAAACAGTAACAGGAAACTTGGAAATGGCAGAGATGCTTAATGACTTCTTTGTTTCGGTCTTCACCGAGAAGTCTGAAGGAATGCCTAACATAGTGAATGCTAGTGGGAAGGGGGTAGGTTTAGAAGATAAAATAAAAAAACAAGTTAAAAATCACCTAGAAAAGTTAGATGCCTGCAAGTCACCAGGGCCTGGTGAAATGCATCCTAGAATACTCAAGGAGCTGATATAGGAGGTATCTGAGTCTCTAACTATCATCTTTGGAAAATCATAGGAGACAGGAGAGATTCCAGAAGACAGGAAAAGGGCAAATATAGTGCCCACTTATTAAAAGGGAAATAAAAACAACCCGGGAAACTACAGACCAGTCAGTTTAACTTCTGTGTCAGGGAAGATAATGGAGCAAGTAATTAAGGAAATCATCTGTAAACACTTGGAAGGTGGCAAGATGATAGGGAACAGCTAGCATGGATTTGTAAAGAACAAATCATGTCAAACCAATCTGATAGCTTTCTTTGATAGGATAACGAGTCTTGTGGATAAGGGAGAAGCAGAGGATGTGGTATACCTAGACTTTAGTAAGGCATTTGATACGGTCTCGCATGATATTCTTATCAATAAACTAGGCAAATACAACTTAGATGGGGCTACTATAAGGTGGGTGCATAACTGGCTGGATAACCATTCTCAGAGTAGTTAATGGTTCACAATTCTGCTGGAAAGGTGTAACAAGTGGGGTTCCTCAGTGGTCTGTTTTGGGACTGGCTCTGTTCCATATCTTCATCAACTTTTTAGATATTGGCATAGAAAGTACGCTTATTAAGTTTGCGGATGATACCAAGCTGGAAGGGGTTGCAACTAATCTGGAGGATAGGGTCATAATTCAAAATGATCTGGACAAATTGGAGAAATGGTCTGAGGTAAACAGGATGAAGTTTAATAAAGACAAATGCAAAGTGCTCCACTTAGGAAGGAACAATCAGTTTTACACATACAGAATGGGAAGCGACTGTATAGGAAGGAGTATGGCAAAAAGGAATCTAGGGGTTATAGTGGACAACAAGCTGAATATGAGTCAGTAGTGTGATGCTGTTGCAAAAAAAGAAAACATGATTCTGAGATGCATTAACAGGTGTGTTGTGAGCAAGACATGAGAAGTCATTATTCCACTCTACTCTGCGCTGATTAGGCCTCAGTTGGAGTATTGTGTCCAGTTCTGGGCACAGGAAAGATGTGGAGAAATTGGAGAGGGTCCAGAGAAGAGCAACAAGAATGATTAAAGGTCTAGAGAACATGAGCTATGAAGAAAGGATGAAAGAATTGGGTTTGTTTAGTTTGGAAGAAGAGAAGATTGAGGGGACATGATAGCAGTTTTCAAATATCTAAAGGTGCCATAAGGAGGAGGAAAACTTGTTCATCTTGGCCTCTGAGGACAGAACAAGAAGCAATGGGCTTAAACTGCAGCAAGGGTGGTTTAGGTTGGACTTTAGAAAAAAGTTGCTGTCAGGGTAGTCAAACACTGGAATAAATTGCCCAGGGAGGTTGTGGAATCTCCATCTCTGGAGATATTTAAGAGGAGGTTAGATAAATGTCTATCAGGGATGGTCTAGACAGTATTTGGTTCTGCCATGAAGGCAGGGGAGTGGACTCAATGATCTCTCGAGGTCCCTTCCAGTCCTAGTATTCTATGATTCTATACACAGAATTTCAATGGGATTCTGCTGAGCCAGTTTCAAATAGGTTCCTCACACTCCATCTTCCTATCCCAATTATTGCTACTACTTTGCACTACAAAGGTATATTAGCTTCATCAAAAGCCTACAGGCTATCACCAGGTACACAGAAAAAAAAATGGTGGAATTCTATACTTTTTTACTTCTGCAGCTCTCCCAAGGTTATAGAGGAATAGCTGTAGCACCCACAGATTTAAGACCCAGTGTCCAGCATCTTTTCCATATTCTCATACTTGTCTGGACTTTGGAAACATTTGGAATAAAGAAAGAGGCAAAATATAACGTTTAGTTATCATGTACTATCTCCAACATCCAACTTATTATGGATGATTTTGGGGCACTGAAAGGTATTTTGGAATTGAGAATCCCTTCTGTTCCTTGCTCATGGTCAATAAGCTATGAAAATGTGTATCCATCTGTTCTTGTCTGAGCAGATTGCTTTTTCTTGTCCCCTTGTTTAATACTATGTATTTTGTAGCTATCACAGCAATAAAGTCTTCTCTTGTTATCCATATACATTATGCACAGTTGGGCTTATGTACGTTTTATGTATTATTAGATTAATTGTATTTTTAGCTACCCCACAACATAGGCAAAGCAAATGCTCTAAACTATACTAATACAATATTCTTGGCAAATACATAGGTATAGAGGCTATGTTAATTAAAACAAAGTTGGTAGTGTATGTTCGCTGTCCAACTATTCTGCTTGCCAGATAGCAATCTAAATTAACGTAGAAGGGACTTTTTTGATGCCGGAAATAAGATTGGTCCTTGTTCCAAGTATGGTATATTAATGAAGTCTGCAATATAAAATTTTAAAAAATATCTGTACCAGCTGAGACTCTGACTCTGTGTTTTTGAATTTCATAAAAAAGAATTAACAATTATGAAATAGGAAGCTACTAAATTGGAAATAAGGTAACAATTACCTACCAAAATTGTTTTCTTCAAGAATAAAATTTATATACATTCAAATAATTGGCTCCACTTTCAGTCTCCACTGTGAGACCTGATTTCCTGTTAAGAAATACTAGGAAAATTGTATCTCTTAAGAAGAGACCACACTTACAGAAAACCCAAAATACAGTAAAACTCCAGTGGTCTGGCATCCAATGGTCCAGCACCATCTGGAGCCCGGAAGTGCTCCAGGCAGCTAGACAATTGGAGCTGCTCTGTCCCTGACTTCCCCGAGTCAGCCGCTGGTCAGTTTCAGCAGCAGCTGACTTGGGGATGCCTGGGGCAGAGTAGCTGGGGTGCTGCCGGGTTGGTCCCACAGCGCCAAGGGGCGCATCCCCCCCACTCCATCCCAGACCCCTCATAGCTCCCCCTTCCAATAGTCTGGCATATTTGATAATCCGGCATCCCCTGGGTCCTAAAGGTGCTGGATTATTGGAAGTTTATTATAATGTGAAATCTTCTTAAAAACTAAAAGAAGGGTAACTGAAGACTATGTATACATGGACAGCAGTTTGGATAATGTCTTGAATTTCTAAATAATTTTACCTCAGTATTTTTCATAAGGTAACCCCTATAATAAATTAAAGTTATATACAATTTAATATTGTAAATACTGAAGTAGCATCTGTTTCTCTCAGGAAAGGTTGTCAAAGTTTCAAAATTAGCCATGCTATACATAACAAATATATAGAGATCATATAATTTGCTATCTATACCACAAGGGGCTTTTAAGTATGAGTTTGTATTCACTGTGACCTTTACCCAACTGTGGTGTTAGGTATTTTTCCATAGAATACAGAGGAAACAACTGTTTTTGTTTATCAGGAAATAAATAAGATTTTTTTTTATGTTAAGTTTACAAAAATATAATGAGGTTTCACTGTGGGGCTATCACCAAAATAAATCTTCATACAAGATTTTTAAGTAATAAAGAGGGTGAATTCTAAATAAGGAGAATAGGTTGGCCTTTTTATTATATGTTTAATCAAAGGTTGGCTAATATTTGCCCCTTTACTACAGTGGGTAAGTGGGAGGTAAAGGGTATACCACTGATTTCGTCAATAAGACATTAAAGGCAGTTAAGCCGTATTAGATCATTACCTTGTATAGGGCAAGATACAAGTTCCCAGGTAGCAAACATCAACTTAAAAGATACTACATGAACATTGCCAAAAGGTTGAAAAATCTCTCAAATTGCACACGAAAAAAAGCCAAAGCTTCTGGAGTGTACTTATTAGTGGTTTATGCTACCATAAATTCAGCCAGAGTTCCCCAGTAGCATGGATTCCTGCAGGAGAGCAGTCTGCAGCAATTTGAAGTACCAAAATGGGGCAGAGGGCAAGAACAGGCCTGCTCATAAGACAAAAAGGAGACATAGAATCCTCATCTGCTCTGGACAGGAGGCTCTTTCCTCCCTGGTACCACTGTTTTTCACAGGATGGACTTTGCTCTAAAGAAAGTCTGGGCAATACTTTTTGATGGGGGTGGGAAGCCACTCCAAGATTTTGGAAATTGGTCCAGGGCCACCCTTTTCCATGATATTAATGGAGGAAGTGTGCGGTCTGGGATGGGGGTTGAGTATGGAAAGGAGCTTTGGGGTAAGGGATTAAGGTTCAGGAGGGTGTGTGGGGTCTGAGAGGGAGTTTAGGTGAAAGAGGCCTGTGTCCTGGGGTGCAGGGTTGTGACCTAGGGCAGGAGGGGGTTGTGACTTGGGGCAGGTTCTGGGAGGAAATATGGGTGCAGGAGGGGGCAGAGGGTTTGTATTATGTGAGGTAAGGAGATAGGAGTGGGGGCAGAGGGAGGGAGAGGCTGTAGTACCTGGGTAACTCCTGGCCAGCAGCCCAGCCTGTTTTAGAGGCAGCTTCTCTACCTGCCCCACCCCTGCACAAGCTGCAGGGGCCCTGTGTGTGTGAATAACCAGGAGCCAGAGAGGAGCAGGTGCGGTGCTTTTCAAACAGGCGACTCCAATTGGCCAGAAACCAGCCAATAGGATTGTGCTGAGGGGGAAAGGCAGCTAATGAATCCTCCTCCTCCCCAGCTCACAGTTGTGAAGGAGAAAGAGCTGTAGCAGCTGCTTCTCTGAGCAGTGTGCAAGTAGGAGCTTGTCTGAGGCTCTCTGCTGCATCTGTGGGCCAGTTTCTGCTCATTTTTGCCCAGCCCTGCTCTAAGTAGTATAGAATATTACAGGCACAGGGCAGTTCAATTTACAACCACTAGTTTACAGGATGTACATTTGATTATTTGTGTGTCTATTATTTGAATCACACATTTCTGCCAATTGCTAGACCTTATGTTTCTCTTATCTTTATCTATTTTTATTATTTCATCAGAACTAAGCTGCATATCTACTTACCCCAGCCAAGCAAGCATTAAAAATCCTTTCTAGCACAATATTGTAAAACAAGATAGGTAGCAGCACAGTCTTCCAAGCTTATTTGACTAATAATTCACCGGCATATTTTTAAAAGGGCTAATTTGATCTCTTCAATAAAAATTAAAGGAGAAGAGAAGAATTAAGAAGTAAGCAATGGTCAGTTAAACCTGTGATTTGGACTGTCACAATATGGTACATTACATTAAAATTAACAAGACTAAATATCTACTTCTCTTTAGGCATTTCCTGCCCAACAGAGTGCACGGCAAGCTTAAAGTTTTTATTTTTGCCATAACTGATCATTTGACTTGCTTCTCCACTGTTGTATGCATTTCATTTAATAAACTTTATAATAAAAAAACCTACTGAAATTATTTCTCCATTCCAGGATTACAATGCAGAGGAGGTTCATATAGTTCATTAGCTTTACCACCTGTGTTTTGAGTAGTAGACAGCTTCAAAAGTACATGCTGTGGTAACAATGAGCTTCTACTATGTATTAATTTAGCAAAGAAATTAGACACAATGCATTTTACACTACAACAGTAGCAGACTGGCACCATTTGCATACAGCACTCCACCATGTTAGAAGGTACTGAACCTTGGAAAAGGTCATCTGAGTTCTGATAACTGGGCATAAGGGAAGTGGCAGTGGTTGTCTGGTGACAGGATCAAGGGCAGTCATGGTCAATAATTTTTGATGGGGTGGGAGGGGCACTAAGAATTTAGAAAGTAGTCAAAGGTCGCACTATTGCATATCAGTGGAGTAGGTATGGGGTTTGGGATGGAGGTTGGGTGCAGAAGGGAATTCAAGGTAGGGGGCTGAAGTGCAGGACAGGATGTGGGGTCTAGAACGAGTTTGGATGTAGGAGGAGGTTAAGACCTGCGGCAGTAGATTGGAGTGCATGAGGGGGTTCAGAAACAAAAAATATTTAGGAGATTGAACCTGACTGTATATCTACCTTGCCTTATGCATATGCTACTGTAACTGTGATTTCACTTCTGGTTAAACCTGAAAAATCCTTTGGTATTTAAAAAAAATCTAATATGACTGCATCTACAGCTACCAAGAAAATATACCACTATTCTTGCTTAGTACAGTGTCCTCTTCTCCACAGTATTGCAATGCAGTGTCAACATCTGGTCATATCCTAGTGAAGGGCTTGATGAAGCAATATAATTTTCACTTTGAGACCGACCAACCAAGCTGCAATGACAGTGGGAGAGAATTTCTCTTACAGTGCAACAACTGAGGGAAGTAGCATAAAAGCTAATTCACTGAATGTACCAAGGTAAGATAAATGCCCTCCCATTAATAAGCAACCTCAGGCAGCAGCTCGCTCCAAGGGCCATTCATAATTGCTATGGTCAATGGATAGTTTCTATGAATTGATGAAATTTTTTGTGGAAAAAATAGGCTAGTTTTCAACTAAACAGTGGAGTCCCACACATACAAACTGATTTTTCAAGATATCACTAACTTTGGCCTGTGGCACACTGTGTTAATATGTATAACAGATGTGCCATTTTATAATTGAAAAGAAATTTTTATAAATGTGCTTAGTCATTCTAAGAGCAAATTCCTAAAGAGCAATAAAATACAGGGAGCCCCCTCCTCCCCAGGGCAGCAACAAGGCAGGATTCCAAACTAGCTCTCTAGATAGCATTACACTGAAGATCTGGCTAACCGTCCTCGTCACTCTTATCATTCTCTGCGAGCAACGCAATGTGCAGGAGGGCGTAACCTGTGCCTCTATCGTCCCATGATCCCAAATGGTATAATCAAAAGAGCGTGTGTACGTAAAATACTGCAAAACAGTAAGTAAGAGGCTGGGCCTTTCCCTGGCAACTTTTGAGCACTGAAGGATAGCACTTCCTTTTACCCTCTGGAGATAGAACAGAAGGTAATATAATTAATTTCAAGCATGTGGGGGAGTACAGCAGAAAGGTGCTAGTTAGGTAGAGCAAGAAGACTGATTGATTGGAGACCCCACTGGACAAGATGATGTCTGGAGAATAAACTGAGTTAGAAAAATGGGAAGATTAATGAAGCCTGAAATGAAAGGAAAAAATAACGTTTACAAAGTTTCCCTAAACTCTAGGCTGTCCATATGCAGACAAAGAAGGTTACATCATGACACTGGATCACCACACAATAACACTCCACTCATATGTAGACTCAGACTTCCATGATTCCAGAAAGGACCATCATGATTATCTAGTCTAATCTGCACATTGCAGGCCACACAACCTTGCCCATCTAGTCCTGTAACCGACTCAACCTCTGGCTGAGTTCCTGGAATACTCAATTCATGGGTTAAAGACTTCTAGTTACAGGGCATCTTCCATTAACACTAGTTTAGACCTGCAAGTTACCTATGCCCCTGCTGCAGGAGGCGGCAAAATGCCCTCAAGGTCAAATCTCTCGTTATATAGAAACTGTTCCATATCCCTCATCATTTTGCTGTCCTTTTCTCTGCTTGTTCAAATTCTGACATACCTTTCTTGAGATGGGGTGACCAGACTTGCACACAGTATTGTAGATGTGATGTCCCATGGATTTATATACAAGAATTATGAAATTTTCTTATTGGTCTCTTTCCCAATGGTTCATAATGTTAGGTTTTTTTGACTGCTGCTGCATATTGAGTGGATGTTTTCAGAGAACTACCCACAATGTCTCCAAGATCTTTCTTCAGAAGCAAAACTAATTTAGACTCCAATTTGTATGTATAGTTTGAATTATGTTTTCCAATGCATTACTTTGCATTTATCAATGATTAATTTCATCTGCCACTTGGTTGCTCAGTCCTCCAGTTTTGTGAGATCCCTTTGTAACTCTTTGCAATTGATTTTGGACTTAACTATATTAAAAAATTGTATATAGTCTGCAAATTTTGCCACCTCTCTAAGTTTACTCCCTTTCCCAAATAATTTATGAATATGGTGACAGCACCGGTCCCTGTACAGATCCCTAGGGGACACCAGTATTTACCTCTCCATTCTGATCATTCATTCCTGTCCTTTGTTTCCCATCTTTTAATCAGTTACCAGTCCATGAGAGGGCTTTTCCTCTTTTCCCATGACTGTTTACTTTGCTTGAGTGCCTTTGGTGAAGCACCTTGTCAAAGGATTTCAGAAAAAGTTTGACTACATTATATCCATGGAATTGCCTTTGTCCACATGTTTTTTGAAACCCTGAAAGAACTCTTAATAGATTGGTGAAATAGGACCTTCTTTTACAAAAGGTATGCTGACTCTTCCTCCCCAACAAGTCATGTTCATATCTGTGTACAGTAAATTTCCGATAATCTGGCACCTTTAGGACCCAGGGGGTGCTGGATTATCAAATATGCCGGATTATCAGAAGAGGGGAGCTATGAGGAGTCTGGGGTGGGTTGGGGGATGCCACCCCAGATCCCTCATAGCCCCCCCTTCCGATAATCCAGCTCTGCCCCAGGCATCCCCGATTCAGCCGCTGCTGGTCAGTTTCAGCAGCAGATGAATTGGGGACACCTGGAGTAGAGCAGCCGGAGTGCTGCCAGGTTGGTCCCGCAGCAGTGAGGGGCGGCGCTATGGGACCAACCCCAGCAGCACCCCAGCTGCTCTGCCCCAGGCATCCCTGAGTCAGCCGCTGGTCAGTTTCAGCAGCGGCTGAATAGGGGTGCCTGGGGCAGAGCAGCTGGGGTACTGCTGGGTTGGTCCCGTAGCGCCGCCCCTCAGCACTGCAGGACCAACCTGGCAGCACTCCAGCTGCTCTGCTCCAGGTGTCCCCAAGAGCAGCTGGGGTGCTGCTAGGTTGGTCCTGCAGCCCCGAGGGGCGGCGCTACGGGACCAACCCGGCAGCACCCCAGCTGCTCTGCCCCTGGCCGCAGCGGCTGAATTGGGGAAGCCGGGCGCAGAGCAGCTCCAATTGTTCAGCTGCCCTGATCACTTCAGGGTTCCTGATGGTGCCGGACCATCAGGAGTGCCAGAGCATTGGATGCTGGACTAATAGACTTTTACTGTACTTGAGAATTTTGTTTTCTACTACAGACTGAACCAATTTGCCCTATACTGAAGTTAATTTTATCAGCCTGTAATTGCTAACATGGTCCCTAGAGCCTTAAAAAAAAAAAGACACCTCATTAGCTATCCTTTATCAACAGCAGCTGATTTAAATGATACGCTACATACTGCAGTTAGTAGTTCTGTAATTTCACATTTGAGTTTCTTCAGAACTCTGGGGTTAATCCCATCTGGTCCTGGCGAGCTATTTACTGCTTACTTTATCAAGACACTGCAACATCATGTTATCTTCTTCCACAAGTCAAGTCACATAGAACCTTCTTCATATTAGTTGCTGCTTCTGAATTCCCTCCAATTTGTCAACAGTTTGCAACTGTGCAGAACTAGAGTAAGAAATTTACTAAGCACTCCTGTCCATGCAAAAACAATATTGATAATATAGTATTTGAAATCATAGTTTGATCTGGGCAATCACAATTACTAATGTTTCTAGTAACAGTACATCTTCAGCTTTCTGGTCTTGCTTTTTTTCTTACTTTCTATCTAAGTTTCATGCTGGACAGTGCTGTTTTTGCTGAGAGTTTTAGTTTGCTTTGCCTCTGACTATGCCTCAGATCAAGATCTTATACAACAGAATAAATATGCCATGCAGTGCACCTCGGAAACAATATCTCCTAGTGCTTAATTGAATCTGCTCCTTTCTAATTATTCTACAGAGCTGAGCTACAATATATGAATAAACAAAAAGTCCAGTGGCACCTTACAGACTAACAGATTTATTGGAGCATAAGCTTTCATAGGCAAAGACCCACTTCGTGGGATGCATCATATATGAATATGAATGAGATGGTTTTTGAAGTGTCTCAGTGATGAACAGAATCTTAAAGTTAACACTAGAAACTACTGGATGCTAAATTAAAGATGTTAGGAAAAGAGTAATGTGGTGGTGACCTGACGTGCTTAATGCCTATAGTTTACATATGACTAAGTGTGGTAAAGAACAGTTCAATTCCTTGTTCTCTTATGTGGCAATACTAATATCTACCAGCAAGTTGCTGGATATTAATGTGCTAAATGAAACATCATTTATCATGTCAGTGTCTCTGCGGGAGAGTAAAAAAGTATCACAGCAGACAAAAGTTACACATGGCAGTGAAACCTTGACTGGCAACAACATGCTTTAGGGAAGCATATCAGATAGCCTGCCTAGTCAAGTGGCAAGAATCCCCTTAAGTTTCCTGTGGCCATCCAGCTAAAGTCTTTTCTTGTAGCCATATAGTGAAGAATTCAGATGACAGTGGCTAAATATGATTTTGTAGTGGAGTGTGACGGGTGCATACCCCACACAGGACCTGATGGCATTAACGTGGGCTTAAGAGTGGGAATATATTATCAGTTTTCAAAGAGGGAGGGGTAAACAAAGGGGTGACCGTAGGATTTGTACTGAGACTGTTGAACATATTCATAAATGATCTAGAAAAATGTGTAAACAATGAGAGAGAAAAGTTTACACACAAAATTATTTCAACACACAACTCCAAAGATGACTGAACAGTTTCAAAAGGATCTCACTAAACTGGATGAGTGGGAACAAAATAGCAGAAGATTAGTGTCGATAAATTTAAGGTACCACGCTCCGGAAAACAATGCCAAAACGATGAGGTTTAAAGTAGCTGTTACCACTCAGGAAAGATCTTTGAGTCACTGTGAATAGTTCTCTGAAAACATCTGATTAATCTGGAGCAGAGGTCAAAAAAGCCATCAGCATTTTAGAAAGTAATAGAAAAGTGTTAGAAAGTTCAACAGATAATTTCTAAATGACACTACCCTATACCCACCCTTAAAATACCGCATGTAATTTTGGTCTCCATCTCAACAAGGTGTGTTAAAATTGGGAAAGTATATATAGAGAAGGGCAACAAAAATGATTAGGAGTATGAGGAGAGATTAAAAAAGACTAGGACTGTTCAGCTTAGAAAAAAAGAGTCAACTAAATGGGGACATGATAGAAGTCTGTAAAATCCTGAGTGAGGTGAAAAAAGGGACTATGATAAGTGCTATTTACCTCTTCACCTGACACACAAACCAGGGATCACCCAAAGAAATTAAGTTACAAAAAAAAGATAAGGAAGTATTACTTCATATAACTCACTGTCCTTAGACCTGGGGATGTTGTGAAAGCCAAAAGTATTATTTTTTAAAAAAAATGTTGCTATAAGTTAATGAGAATGTTTCTGTTAATGGCTATTAACCAAGATGGTCAGGTGTGCAACTATGTTCTAAGCATCCCTAAAACTCTGATTGTCAGAAGCTGAAGCTGGACTACAGGTGGTGGATCAGTTGAAAACTGCTCAGCTCCAATCAGGGTCTTTAAAGCATCTGTTGCCAGTCACTGATGCAAGACAAGAAACTGGGTTAGGTGGACCACTGATCTGACCCAGTAAAGCCATTTTTATGTTCTTAAGACATGGTCTTTAATTACAACATCACATACTATTTGTTCCACATTTTCCCCCTGACTTCTTTCTCTTCTTCCCTTCCCCTCCTATTTTCCATGGAGGAAAACAGATTTTTACCTTGGAAACCATACAAGATCTGGATTTTTAAAAATGACTATTGTCATTCACACTGGTGCCTATGCTGGAAACCCCTTCCTGAACTGGTTCACTCTGAGTCAAACCATTTACTTATTCAAGTTATTCCTTTAGATGAACTTCTTCCAAAAGATCTATAAAACATTAGACCTCCATAATGAGCATAACCAGACACTTAAAAATCCCAATAAAAATAATGAATGCTAACAAGATGTATGTAGACTGGTCAATCACACTGCTGTAGATTACATACCATTCTCCAGTCTCATTCTTTGGCTTTCCTCTTGTCTGAAAGGCATTATGCAGATTGCTGCTGCTACCAAAACAACTTTTTTTTTTAAATCAAATAGATGTCAATCACACTCCATTCACAAAAAACAGACCTTGCTATTGTTCAGTACTGAGGTCCTTTTCAGCTAATTAATAGGCCTAATGTTCACTTCTCTCTCCTCTTAATATTCCTACTCTCAGATTCCAAAAACGTTATGACTTCAAAGAATACCCATGGCACGTCTATATCACAGGCTCTTCCAGTAGGTTTAGTATACATTGATGAGCCTTGAACTAGGATTCTGGCCTGGACAGAGAGGAATACCAGGGTCCAACTGCTTCCTCTTTGTGCAGGTGAAAAAAAGGCAGGTACAAAACCGTGAGATAGTGACAGGGCCAAGAAGCAGCTGTATGGATCCGGTCCTAAGTGACAAATTCCAAACCTAAAAGAGGCCATTGTGACCATCTGGTTGGCCCGCCTGACTAAACAACACAGAACAATATCAAGAACATATCTCACCATTACGAGACCTGTGGGTTATCCAACTTTTAAACCATTTATTGTGTGCAAGGCCAATACTTTTGTTCTGCTTCTGAGTCTGTGGCAATCACAAAACTGTCTGGTTCGGGACTACCTTTGCAGATCTAGAATCCCTCTCTCGCTGCTTTAACTCATCCCTATATATATGTATTAGGAAGGAGCCAACTATCTTTTGACAGAGCTATTACAACTATTTTTTCTTCTACTAACCTCAAGGAGTCGTATCCTGGAGCTCAAACATTTTTTTAATGAATTTATTTTGCCATTGAGTGTAATTTCTGTATCTCTGCGCAGTAATGCTCTTCAGAAGCTCTCTGAATAGGGCCATTTGCTACACAACTGGGCCCTCAAACAGCCATACTTTATTGCTCAGACCACTCACTCTTTGCACTGTATAGACAGACAGTAGGATCCTAAAGATAGACAATTTATCTGAAATCTCCTCAGCTGGTGTTTCAAGTGAAAACAACCAGTCCTTCACTGAATCAGATTTTGTGTTCACTGGCTCAAACATCTGACAGTTACTACTGCCTATTAAGAATGATGATTGGGGGAGACAGCCCTGAGGATTTACTGAAGTGAGTAGATATGTCGTATCTATTTTTTATTTCTGAGCTTTACTGAAGACATTCTGAATGTAAAGGACTCTGTTATTTACTCTTCTAGACTTCCAAAATGGGAATAGGCCAGTTCACTGAAAAAACTTTTAATATGCTAGAAAGAAAATGCAGGTCTAAAAAAACTAAAACGTTCTAAAAAAGGGAGAGAAATCTAGGTGGCAGAAGACATAAAAATGGCCAAATTGGGTCAGATCAAAGGCCCATCTAGCCCAGTATCCTGTCTTCTGACATTGGACAATATCAGGTGTCCCAGAAGGAAGGGACAGAACTGGTAATCACCATCCCATGTTGTCCATTCCCTGATTTTGACAAACAGAAGCTAACACCACCATTCCTGCCTATCCTGGCTAATAGCAACTGATGGACCTAATTCCATGAATTCATCTAGTTCTTTTGAACCCTGTTATAGTTAAAGAGCTTCACCCACAGGAGATAAGAAAACCAGATGACATCATCTGAAAAAAGGCTATTGAGAAATCAGAAGTGTGATTTCAGTAATATGTGAAATCAGACCACTGGATGCACAGGGAAACAGACCACTTGAAGTATTGGTCACGTGCGCCCCACAACAAGCACAGAACTTTGACTAAGATCAATAAGAATCATGCCCACAAATCAAGGCTTGAATATCACATATACAATATTTATTAAATCTGTATATGCATTTCAACTGCAAAAATTTAATGGTTTGAGATACATCAAGATGGCAAAACACTGCATTGGGTATACATAGCGCAAAGTCTATATTCCTGTAGTCAATTTGCAACATCTTTTGTAAGTTAAAAAGTTCGCAAGCAAACCAATCTTTAAAGCACTATACTTTATAAATGATACATATCTGATGTTTCAGTTTAAGCCTCTTCTTCTTCTTACTGATGGCTTACTTCTCCATAGCATACAAACTATTTGCAGAATTTGCACATCATCACACAGCATATGCAAAAATCAACTATAATTTAAATGTGCATGGGGGGTAGATTGTGCTTAGCCCTTCAAGTAGATGGAGTTGGCACAAGCATTAGTAGAGTTTAGAATCACCATAAAGCTTTCCAAAAGAGCAAAGCAAGGATGGGGCCAGGTACATCTCTCTCTCTTTAAATAGCAATCACAGCCTTGCCAGAATAGGCATGTGAGAAACTAGCATTAAGAACACCAAGTTTTCTTGTGATTGTAGCATCTCGAGTCTGAGAAAGGCTTCTCCAAAATCTCAGTTTACTTTTACCAATCAAATGCTTTCACACCAGTATATATGTCTTAATGTTAACTCTTAAAAGTACCCTTTTGAAGTTCAGTCCAGCCTCTTAAGGTTTTTGTTTGTTTGTCAAAATCTGTTTTTTTTTTTTGGAGGAGGAAGGAGGATCTACTGTTTATTTTCAGAGACTTTACAAGTGTCTCAGGGTAATCATTAAAAAAAAAGTCAGATTGACATGGTGCTCAACAAAGCGACCTACTGAGAATTCATGAGAGTAAAACTGTCCTAACTATATAAATTAAGAAATGCATTAACATTGTGCCTCTCCCTATACTCATAAAATAAGATGTTATTTTCAGAGGCAGAGACCATCTGAAAAGATTCTGCATCTAGAGAACAAAGCTTTCAGAAATGCATAGCACAACCTTTTAAAACACTTTACAGTACTAATAAAAGGGATCAAGCCCATTAACCTTATTTAGACAAAACTCAAAAGCATAGCTGCCAACTTCCCTCAAAGTGAACTGTTTGTTAGAAGGCCATTAGATTTCTCCTTGGGGAAAACTGTAGGTTAGCTCTCCTTTCTATATTTACATAATTTTACATGAAAGCAAAAATCCCCTCATTTAAAAAAAAAAAGGTTTAATTAACAGCAGAACATATTCAGTTCTAATTTACACCAATGTAAACCAAATAAAACTCAGCTGGTTCCACTGAATAGAGAGAGATTATTACCACTTGGCTTCACAAGCAATTCTTGTATATACCAGGGTATATACACCAGATTTGCCTTTTTATTGTATTTCATACTGCAAATTAATATGTAATACTGTCAGAAAATGTGGTGGATGCTGACACCAAGATCACCAGAGATGACCAGAACCATGAACTGGGGATGTTAAATTTCAGTCAGCTAATTGAGTAATCAATGGAATTTTTATCGACTACTCAATTAGTCCATAAGGAGGAGGTGGGGTGCTTGCTATCCCAGCTGCACCTCTGCCTTTTAAATATAGCAGGAACGCAGGGCTCATATTACATTTCAAATGCAGAGGCGCAATAGGAATTGGGGTGAGCGGGGACTCAAGCATGGGTCCCGACTGTGGCATTTCTGCCTTTGAAATGTAGCAAGAGACCTGTGGAGCTCCTGCTACATTTCAAAGGCAGGGGCACAGCACGTAGGACCCGTCATGTGTGGGGACTCCTTGAGTTCCCCCGCTTGAGCTGTTTTCCCTGTGCCTCTGCCACCCTCTCCCAGTGGAGACCGTGTGGCTCCCCTTGCCCAGCACCGGCTCCCCCTTTGCTGCCTCTGATACAGAGTAGGGATGTTAAATTTAATGAACTATTAGATGTAATTTCATCAACTAGTTGATTAGTCGATAAGTGAGGGAGCCACAGCACAATTAGCTTCCGGCCCTGGGGCTCTGCCTTTTAAATGTGTTAAGATGTGGCAGGATCTTAATATGTTTAAAAATCAGAGGTGCAGTGAAGGGGCCCCAGCACAAGCCAGGAATCAGCTGTCCCGGCTCATGCCCGATTCTCTTTGCTGCACCTCTGCTTTTTAAATGTATTAAGAGCAGCCACCTGGTCCCTGCTACCCTGATGCCTCCCCTGCCCGCTGCGGACACCATGCTGGGGGGAAGCTGGCTTCCAAGCTGGCTCCCCCCCAGCATCGGCTCCTGATTCCCCCCCCTCCCCCCTCGACTGCCTCTGTTAGAGACAGCAAGTGTGTGTGTGGGGAAAACAACTAGTCAAGCTTATGCTTAACGGACAGTTGACCAGTCGCTTACATCCCTACCTAGAACCTTCAGCACTAGGAGCAAAAGGTTGCAACTACTCAACCTATCACCTGGGCCTAAGGAATCACTCCATTAGCTATCAATAAGCAGTAGGCTATTCTGGTCACAGGTGCCAATCCCTAGGGGAAAACATGAGCACACTCACTGAGCCAATCCATTACACTAGAATCCTAAATAATCTTCAGCATTACTGTGCCATCTGTTCAACATACTTCATTTTTTAAAGCATTTAGTAGTGTTCTTCTGTAATGTCCCGATCCATGAAAGCACTTAAGAAAATGAACTTTAAGTATGAGTTTAAAGTTTAGCAGGTGTTTAAGTGCCCTTCCTAAATAGGAATGCTTTCCTGAGTTGGGGCCTACATTTTAATTTTGTCTCTTACTAAATTAACATTTTATTAATTGCCCAATACTCTAAATGTTCTCCATGTCTATTTGCATTTTCTGCTACTACCTATCTCCAATTTTAGTACCATCTGCAAATTTTATCCGTGCATTACTCATTTCATTCTCCAAATCAATTATAATGACATTAGACACTACTAGTTCCAGTGCAAGGAGCATTTAGTCTGCAAAAACCTACAATACTTTTGTGCTGACAAGTTAGTTTGTACAATATACAAAATCCTATTTATAGAGTTTCTAATGGCTGAATTTTTCCATTCATCCTATGAGTCTTACTCGTCATAATTTATTTTATATGGTTGAGATACTTATATCCACTATTTAGGGTAGCTTTTTAAAAGTCACATTTATTGATTGCTTATGAAAGAAAAACAGAACTGAAATGCCAACAGACAAGTGTTCAATGTAGAAAATTCAGGAATAGCTCATTAGGGGTAAAACATGAAGGTATGAAAGATAGTGCATGCAAGTGTCACTCACTAACTGAAAAAACTGTAGTGGTCCAAGAGTTTGGGGTACTAATGATATATATGAAATGGTACTTTAGTATATCATCACAGTAAATAAGCAACTTGGAAGTTGGCAATACATGTCAATCCTCAGACTGCTTCGCTGAATTATCCTTTCTAGCAATTACATATGTTATTTAAAAAGAAACAAGTTATCTACTGAAGGAGAGGGATAAGTTTAGATTTAACTGCTTCTGAAATTAATCCATAAAAACAACTTCTTGCAGCAGGATATGAAATTATCTGTTTGGACCGTTACTAAAACTTTAAAACAATGTGTAACTTAGTTTTGAGTTGCACAAATCCAATTTAAACAAATTAAGGAAGAAATTCTAATAATACGTTGCACAGTGTAGTAGAGGACAATTTATTACATCTTAAGAGGCTGTGCTGAAATTTATGGTTTTGCAAATATTCTTGTAAAATATTCATTAAGGATCCTACATGCAAAATGTTTTTATTTTAAAAGTCCTACTGTATTCATAAAAATTTGGGCTCTCAAACTATTAAAAATGAATCAATTTATTATGCAATTAAAAAATTAATCATGATTATTTACACTGTTAATAACAGGATGCCAATTTAAATTTTGTGGATGTTTTCTATATTTTCCAATATATTCATTTCAATTACTACCCAGAATACAAAGTGTACAATGTTAACTTTATATTCATACACGATTAAAAATATTTGCACTGTAACCCTCCCAAAAGTAAAAGCATTTTTCAATTCACCTAATATAAGTACTGTAATGCAGTCTCTTTACCATGAAAGATGACCTTGAAATTATAGACTTTTGTAAAAAAATTGCATTAAAAAACAATGTAAAACTAGAATCTACAGTCCACTCAGTCCTACTTCTTGTTTCAGCCAGCCGCTCAAACACATTTGTTTGCATTTATGGGAAATAATGCTGCCTGATTCTTTTTTTACAATGTCACCTAAAAGTGAGAATAGGTGTTCATATGACAGTTTCATAGCCAGAATTGCAAGGTATTTTTATGTTCCAGATATGCTAACCACTTGTATTGCCCCTTTTTGTTTTGGCCACAATTCCAGAGGACATGCTTCTATACTGGTACTTGATTAATTAAATCTGTAGCTGAACTCCTTCAGGGAGAATTGTGTGTTTCCTGCTCTGTTTTATCTGTATTCTGCCATATTTTTATTTTATTTTAGCAGTCTTGGATGATGACCCAGCACGTTTTTTTTTTAAAACAGTCTCAGACTTGACAAAACACAAAGAAAGTACCAATGAGAGATTTCTAAAAATAGCCATACTACTTCAGTCAAGATCTAAGAATCTGAAGTGCCATCCCAAAATCTGAGAGGGATGAGACACAGAGCATACCTTCAGAAGTCTTGAAAGAGCAACACTCTGATTTGGAAACTAAAGAATCCCAACCACCTTAAAAGAAAAATCAAACCTTCTGGTGGCATCTGACTCAGATGATGAAAATGAACATGCACTGGTCCGTGCTGCTTTGGATCATTATCGAGCATAAACCATTATCAGCATGGCCACATGTTCTCTGGAACAGTGATTGAAGCATGAAAAGACATATGAACCTTTGGTGCATCTGGCAGGCAAATATCTTGAAACACCAGCTAGAACAGTGTCACATGAACAACTTTGTTCACTTTCAGTTGACATTGTAAACAAGAAGTAGGAAGCATTATCTCCTGCAAATGTAAATAAACTTGTTTGTCTGAAGGATTGGCTGAACAAGAAAAAGGATTGAGTGAACTTGTAGGCTCTAAAGTTTTACATTGTTTTAGTTTTGAGTGCATATTATGTAATACAAATATTTTAAGTTGCATTTTTCACAATAAAGAGATTGCACAATAGTAGTTGCGTAAGATGAACTGCAAAATACTCAGTCCTGGGGGAAGCTGCAATTGTTGTAATTTGGAGCCATAGTAAAATTACAGAATTCCCCCAGGGTTAAAATACAACTTGTATTTATTGTTTTTACAGTGCAAATATTTATAATAAAAACAATAACCTAAGCATTGTACACTGAAATAAATATATTTCAAAATGCATAAAAACACCCAAAATATTTCATTAATTTCAGTTGGTATTCTATTGTTTGACAGTGTGATTAAAACTGATTAAGTTTATTTAAATACAATTTTTAGTTAATCATGTGAGTTAACTGAGATTAATTGTTAGACCTACTTAAAATAATTATCTATGAAATATCTGTTCTTATAGGAGTGATAGATAACACAGTGTAGGGACCAGATTAATTTTATCTAAATTTTTTCACTAGAAATTATTTCCTGAGACCAACATGCAAATATTAAAAAAACTCTAACACCTTTTAATTACACATTCTTAATTATTACTGTCTTCATGTTTGCACAGCTATACTTAATGCAATGTTAAATTCCTAAAAAATGACAATTTAATCTATTACAAACATCAATCTAAACTTGCTTGACCATCCTTTTTAACTTGGATAACTACCAATTATAACAAATACGTATCCTGATTTAGGTTATGTTTGGTCCAGCTAAATTGTATTGAAACAACAAGATATTAAACATCTTGGAAAGTTTTTATAGAGTATTTTTTTCTTTCTTAGATGTGTGGGCATGTTGCTACAATTGTGTCTCTTATGGAAGCCTATACAAAAATTAAAAATGAACTGCTAAGTAACTAGGTCAAAATACTGCAGTCCTCACTCCTCAATAAAGCAAGTTTTAGCCTGCAACACATTTATTACAGGTTGAACCTCTCTTGTCTGGGACTCTCTGGTCCAATAGGACCACTGATGTTGCTGGACCAGAGAGCCCCTGTACCAGCAAGCTCCCTCATTTGGGACCAGTCTGGTCCTGAGGGTGCTGGACCAGGGAGGTCCAACCTATACTACCTAGTACTAAGGCAATTTAGTCTATACATGTGTTTGAAACAAAACGCAACAGCAACAAAAACACAATAAAAAAACAAAAACATACCTTCTCATACAGTCCAGTGCCCGGATAAAGAAGTCCTTGTGTAGCTGATGTTCATCTCTCAAGATTGAGCACTGTTCTAGTGTCACTGACATGGATGTCCTGTCTTTGGCACTTTTGCAACAGGTAAAACGGATTCCATTTAGCTTGCGGCAAATCTATAAAACAGACAAACCAAACTATTACTTTTCAGCATCACATACACTGTAAAGGATAGCACAAAGTAACTCATGTTTTATTAGAGAATTCCCACCCAGGAAGGCTTACTTTTTTTTTGGTAACCATTTTCATCTTTTTTTTTTTTTGGCTGCTTCAGGGGGTAGCTGAGTTAGTCTGTACAGAAAAAAACAACAAACGGTCTGGTAGCACTTTATAGACTAACAAAACATGTAGATGGTATCATGAGCTTTCATGGACACAGCTCACTTCTTCAGATGACTGGAATTCTCTCCAAAATAAACAGGAGAGAAGTGAGGGGGCAGGGGAGAGCTGGGAGAGGGGAAGACAAAAAAGGAGGGGGTGGGTGACAGGGAGCAGAGGGCAGAGTGAATGAGAAAGAATCTGAAGTTTAGATAGTTAAAATGAAACAGATAAGAATCAAAGTCAATTGATAGTATCCTTCCTGACATAGGAATCTACACAAAGAGCAGTTTGTACCTTCATTGACTGTTAGGTAGATAGTGTCCCAACCATCCTTCGTCATGATTGAGTCCATTAATATGAGAATTTAATTTGCGGATGAACTCTAATTCCAATGCAGGACAATGTAGCACTTTAAAGACTAACAAGATGGTTTATTAGATGATGAGCTTTCGTGGGCCAGACCCACTTCCTCAGATCAAATAGTGGAAGAAAGTAGTCACAACCATATTTGATCCACTATTTGATCTGAGGAAGTGGGTCTGGCCCACGAAAGCTCATCATCTAATAAACCATCTTGTTAGTCTTTAAAGTGCTACATTGTCCTGCATTTTGCTTCAACTACCCCAGACTAACACGGCTACATTTCTATCACTATTCTAATTCCAATGATTCTCTGTGTATCTGGCTAGTAGAATTGGTTTGTGACAAGACAGCCACTTGAAGATCTTTTAAACAGTGATTAGGAAAATTAAAGTGTTCCCCAATAGATTTCTGTATGTTTCCTTTACATATATCTGATTTGTATCCATTGATTCTTTCCTGCAGAGACTGTCCAGTTTGTCTAAAATATATACCAGTGGGGCATTGCTGGCATTTGATGGCATAGATCAAATTACCAGCTGTGCAGTCAAATGACCTTTTGATTTGGTAGCTTATGTTATTGGCTCCAGTGATGAATTCGCTAGTATAGATATATGGGCAGAGTTGGCATTGCGTTTGGTTGCCAGACTTTAACACCAGATTACAGAGAGAAACTTCAGAACTTTCATTCATGCTTAAATGCAACACATTACAAATGGGCCTTAATAAAGATGCTAATTACCTTACACATTACAAAGACCTACTGATAGTCCTAGTAACTCCAGATTAGCCATTCATTGATTTACAATAAGCTATTTCCTCCTTCCCTCTCTCTCTCTCATACCACCTTCTGTTCTAAAATCTGATGTTAGTTTATAATGTGTTCACTTTCTTCATTGTATTCCTTTGTTATGTTTGGTCATGCCAGTTCTTCAAGTCATATTCTGAAAGAGAAGTGGGTCTGGCCCACAAAAGCTCATCACCTAATAAACTATCTTGTTAGTCTTTAAAGTGCTACATATTTTTTCCTTTTATTTTACCAAAATCAGACTAACATGGCTACTGCTCTATTACTCCTTGTACAATAGGAGTTACAGGCTCCAGAGTAAGAAGTCCTCCAGCTTGACAGCATTTCGACATTACAGTAGAGTCCCTATCATCTGACCTAAATGGGACTGACACATGGTCGGATTACCGAATATGTCGGATGATACAGACTCTACTGTAGAGCGCAATGGAACAGCTGATGCCGCTCCTGCCGGGGACGAAGTCCCTGCAGAACAGCATCAGCTGTTCCCTTGCTCTCTAGGAGAAGCTGCTGCTGCTGCCGCTCCTGCCTGGAAGCGTCCTGGCAGCAGCAGCAGCTTCTCCTAGAGAGTGACGGGGCAGCAAGCGGGGCCATTCTCTCGGCCCGCGCTGTATCCGACAAAGTCCCCGGGAGCTGCAGGGTCTGATAAAGCGGAGTGTCAGATTACCGGGTGTCGGTTAATCTGGACTCCATTGTATTTTGAAATAACTGCCTGCTGTGTAGATGCAGACTAAGTTATTTCGAAATAATGCTAGTTATTTTGAAATAATGTTGCTGTGTAGACGTACCCATAGTGGTTACCTTTACATTGTCAGCATCTGCTAACATTTGCCTTTCAATGGAATCAAAGATGACCCGTTTTCCTCCGGTCTCCAATATTTAGAATAAGAAATGTCTATGGTAACACATAGCAAATGTAGACTTTAAATGTACATTAAATGTAGTCCCATTATAATGAGCAATAATATATTTATTACAATAATCTAATTAATCCATTACAGCAGGAAATTGTGATTTCACAATATAAATATGCTAACATATTACGGTATCAACATCAAGAGCTCCAGACTTGACAATTGCAGGGGGTTAATTGAAAAATAGGGTAGTATAAGGGCAAACTTTGAAGGGGTTGTAAAGTAGAAAAATGCTTTTTTTCCCCCCTGAAGTATTTTAAAGATTCACTGAATGGATGACAAAAGAATTCTCTGGAGATGTGAATTGAAAATAAACCCTATTCTGTTCTTTGTTGATTATTTTAGAGTCCCATGCTGATTTATCTTTTTACTTCTTTTGAGAGTAATGTTGTATGATAATTGCAGAATTCCTATCAGAAAAAGACTTACCTTTTTACACACAATGAATTTACATTGTAATAAATGTTGTTACATTTATTACCCTATTACAAAAAGCATGAGCAATATATAAAACTGTAAAAACTTTACTGCTAAAACAGTCTGTGATGTGCCACTGAAATCTGATTGTTTCCACTGTTTAAAAAAAGGTAAAACCCTTTGCCCTGTATAGTTTTGTGTATTTGAAAATGCAGAGAAAGAAAAAGGGTTGCCTTTATACTACAACATATAAGGGAATTTTTCTGCTAGTAGGAACTTCCATAACTCCACTGAAATCCATGGTGTTGTTCCTGTTTACACTGGCAGAGAATTTGGTTCCAACCTTTAGACTACCAAGCAAGTTATAAATTGCACCCCTTTGGATACCAATACTAAACATCCTAATTTCAAAAATCTATACAGGGTGAGGTCATGTGTTCCACAGGCTCACTGGATTTATTCAGATACTGGGGTTGCAAGAGGACCCTCTGACAGCAACCGCAAGCTATGTTCCATGGCTACCCAACCATGCTCCCTCCCTCCGATGTGTTGTGTTAGCAGGAAACGATACTGGTGTTCAGGTTGATGTTCTTGACTGACAGTCATAGAACCCCTCCATCTACATAGCTGACTGACAGTTACAAAAGTAAGCTATCATTTGGGAAAGATGGGACCTCTTGATACAGACTCTGTCTCCACCGCTCCCCAATAGTCAATGGAAGGCAGAGAGAACATCAGGGACCTTTAGTCTTTATTTTTTAAGGAAATGTTTCAGAGACCCCCTGCTTCAGGAGACACCTCTCTCTTGTATGCAGATTGTTATTCAGGAGTTTACTATGTAGTAGCCCTGTAGTCCAGCCACAGAAGTGATGGAGCAGAATCAGTGCCTTCTCTTCCCTCTGCAGGCTCTACCAATAGAGGAATAATAGACCTGGCACCAGCCAGAATAGAGAGGAAACAGTTTGGACAGAGAGGGTGGAGACATCACACCAGTATTTGGTTATTATAGCATGAGATGGAGGAGATTCTGGGGAGCATATTTAGTGCTAAGGAAATCTGTGAGGAGGCTCAGTGCAGACAGAAGGTATTTTTTTTAAGCACCAACCTTGTCTCAAGCTCTGTGGAGCATAGCATGGATTGAAAATAGTGGCCTTGGATAGCTTGTAACTCATTCAAATCTGAATAGATTTTCACACAGCCAGCAAAGGACACCAGTGGGACCTCTGGATAAATCCCCTTCCAAATTTCATGTTCCTACTGTAAGAGCTCTTCAAAAAAAATAGGTGTTTTATTTATTAATTTATTTTTCTCGGAGGATTTCCTTTGTTCAATTTACCTTTTTTGTTTTTTATTTCCTTAGTTTGTATTTCTTCAAATACAATATCTAGTTGATCGGTGCTTTAATCACTGTAGTTGGAATGCATAACTGTCATGGTGACAGTAGCTACAAAAATGAAATATGTGTAATTTACTTAAAGGTGATTTGTAGAGTGCCTATCTCAGTAGCAGCTAGATATTCATTTACAAATTAAAGTACCTTCATATTTAAAACTATGAACAAGAGAGTCTGTGTACAGAAATATTCAACTGGAGCTAAACCAAGTAATTATGTTTTGCAACAGGCCCTGAGGCTCGTTGTACTCTTAAGAATAAAAGCAGGGTACTTATGAATAACCAAAGTTCAGTATGCCACAATAATGAATTTATTTCAAATTAGATAAAGATTCACTGTATAAACCAGTGATGGGTGACCTCCAGCCTGCAGGCCACGTGCAATCCCTCTGGGTTCTATGCAGACAGAAACCAGCAGAATCTGGCAACCCTGTGCATAGGCCTATGAGACATTTTGTTTACACATAGAGTTGCCAGATTCTGTTGGTTTCTGTCCATGTGGTTATTTTTCTACCAGTATTGCTAGAGTGACAAGCATAAAAGGAAGGGCACATGAAGTGGAGTTCCTCAAGGATCTGTTTTGGGACCCGTACTGTTCAATATCTTCATCAATGATGTAGATATTGGGATAGAGAGTACGCTTATTAAGTTTGCAGATGATACCAAACTGGGTGGGGTTGCGACTTCTTTGGAGGATAGGGACATAATTCAAAATGACCTTAGCAAGTTAGAGAAATGGTCAGAGGTAAACAGGATGAGGTTTAATAAAGAGAAATGCAAAGTGCTCCACTTAGGAAGGAACAATCAGTTCCATACATACAAGATGGGAAGCGACTGTCTAGGAAGGAGCATAGCAGAAAGGGATCTAGGGGTCATAGTGGACCACAAGTTGAATATGAGCCAACAGTGTGATGCTGTTGCAAAAAAAGCAAATATGATTCTAGGTTGTATCAACAGGTGTGTTGTAAGCAAAACTCGTGAAGTCATTCTGCCGCTCTACTCTGCACTAGTTAGGCCTCAGCTGGAGTACTGTGTCCAGTTCTGGGCGCCACATTTCAAGAAAGATGTGGAGAAATTGGAAAGGGTACAGAGAAGAGGGACAAGAATGATTAAAGGTTTAGAGAAGATGACCTATGAAGCCAGGCTTCATGAACTGGGCTTGTTTAGTTTGGAAAAAAGAAGATTAAGGGGGGACATGATAGCGGTTTTCAAATATCTAAAAGGGTGTCACAAGGAGGAAGGAGAAAATTTGTTCCTCCTGGTTTCTGAGGACAGGACAAGGAGTAATGGGCTTAAAGTGCAGCAGGGGAGGTTTAGATTGGACATTAGGAAAAAATTCCTAACTGTCAGGGTGGTCAAATATTGGAATAAATTGCCAAGGGAGGTGGTGGAATCTCCCTCTCTGGAGATATTTAAGAACAGGTTAGATAGACATCTGTCAGGGATGGTGTAGACGGAGCTTGGTCCTGCCTTGAGGGCGGGGGGCTGGACTCGATGACCTCTTGAGGTCCCTTCCAGTCCTATTATTCTATGATTCTATGAAGTCTAGTGTGTGCTGACTGCACATAGCACTGACCGTGAGAGCTGTATATGCTCCCTCTGCATCCAAAGTGCTGCTACATTTCAATGGGCACACCTCCGCAAATTCCAAGTACACAAGTGCAGTAAGCAGTACTACCATATCCCAGGAGATTTCTTGATAACAACAATGTTGCAGTCCACTGAGATGAGGGAGGGTCACTCATTAGCTTTGGTTGCCCATTGTTGATATAAACAGTAACTGGATACTGAAGGATAGTGAGAGAGATGCAGCCGTGTTAGTCTGGTCTAGCTGAAACAAACAACAGGACTATGTAGCACTTTAAAGACTAACAAAATGGTATATTAGGTGATGAGCTTTCGTGGGCCAGACCCACTTCCTCAGATCAATTTGTGGAAGAAAATTGGCTCAACCATATATACCAAAGGGATACAATCAAAAAAAAAAAAAAAAGTGAACACATAAAATTGACAAATCAGATTTTAGAACAGAGGGGGTTGAGGGGGGAAGGTTAGTGTCTGTGAGGTAATGATATTAGGGGTGATAAGCGGGGAAGCTATCTTTGTAATGGGTGAGAGAATTAGCATCTTTGTTAAGGCCTATACATATAGTGTCAAATTTAAGCATGAATGACAGATCTGAGGCTTCTCTTTGAAGTCTGGAGTTAAAATCTCTTTGAAGCTATGTATATTGGACAAACTTATCAGACACTTCGTCAAAGAATCAATGCACATAAAACAGACATCAGGCACTTTCACATAGAGAAAACTGTTGCTTGCCATTTTAACCAGACTGACCATTCTCTCAATGACCTTAAAACACGCATATTGTTTCAAAGAGATTTTAACTCCAGACTTCAAAGAGAAACCTCAGAACTGTCATTCATGCTGCATAGTCCTGTCTTTTGGATACTGAAGGGAGTATCTTAAATGTTTTAACATCCTTATGGGCATATATCAGTAACCAAGGTCCTAATACTGTAATATAGGCTACGTCTACACTGCAATGTTTTTGCGCAAAAGCCTGTGGAGCGTCTACACCTCATATGTGCTTTTGCGCAGTAACACAGCAGAACAGAGGGTTTTTTCTGGTGTAGGTAAACCTCCTTCTACAAGGCAGAAATTGGATTTTTTCTTCCCAAATATAATACTTTATACTCATCTTTATTGAATTTTAATCTTGTTGATTTCAGACAATTCTGTAACTTGTCAAGGTAATTGTGAATGCTAATCTTGTTCTCCAAAGAGCTTGCAACCCCTGCCAATATGAGGTCATCTGCAAATTGTATGAGCATACTCACCATTCCAAATTTCAAGTTATTGGAAATATTGAATCGTCCTGGATACAGGGCAGATGCCTATGTGACCCTCACTGAGGCTACATCTAGACTGCAGGCTTCTTTTGGAAGAAGCTTTTCCGGAAGAGATCTTCCGTAAAAACTTCTTCTGGAAGAGCACGTACACATTGCCAAAGTGCCTCAAAAAAGTGATCTGCTTTTTCGAAAGATAGCATCCACACTGAATTGACATGATCTCACATTTAAACTGTGATTACTATGGACACCACGGCACCTATGCTTTTTCCTCTTCCCTCTTCTGTAAGAACTCCCTCTTCCCCATCTACATATGCCTTTTTCTGAAAGAGCTCTTTCGGAAAAAGGCTTCTTCCTCATAGAAAGAGGATTACCAATGCCAGAAAAAACCCTTTGTTCTTTCGATTTTCTTTCAAAAGAACACAATTGCAGTGTGGATGTTAACTGAAGGGTTTTCTCCGGAAAAACAACTGTTTTTCCGAAAAAAAACTCGGTAGTGTAGACATACCCTGAATGTGGCCTCCCAGTTTGATAATGAATCTTTGATAACTATTTTTTGAGTAAGAGCTTTCTACCCATTTTTTCTACCCTCTTTCTACTAATTTTATCTAGACTACATTTCCCTAGTTTGCTCATGCAAGACTGTCAAGTCTACTGCTTCCCTACTATCCAACAGACCAGTAATTCCTGTCACAGAAGGAAATTAGATTTGGCATGATGTGTGTTTGACAAATACATGCTGACTGTTCTATATAACCTAATGAGATATTTACAAACTGATTAATAATTTCTTCCAGTATCTTTCCAGCTATCTGTAATGTCCTGGGTCCAATTTTTCTCCTTTTTAAAGACAGGTACTGATTGTCCACCTCTAGTCCTTTGTGACCTCACTCTTCCTCCAGAAGTTCTCTGTGCCATGTATCTGTGATGAGCTACATAATGAAAAATATTTAAAAAATCAAAAAGCAGAGGATTCAAGTATTGGGAAGCATGAGAGAGATCCATGAGAGGGTCACTTTCTTATAACAACTCAGCAATTGAAAATGACAGAAAATCTACAGAAATTTTTGGAGTGCCTCCTTAAAAATCTCCTTACAGCCCTGATATCAACAGGTATATGGACAATCAGTACACCACATATGAAAGTATTTGGAACAAAGCAGCTTACCGTTGCAGCCACCCACATAATTTCAACATTCTTTCTTTTTTTGGCGTGGATATTTTGATGAAGATTTTCTAGTAATCCTTTTAGGTCATTCTGTTCTTGAATATGTGGTAGGCCTGAAAAGAAAGAAAGAGTCAGTGATAATGTTTATGGGGACTTAAAAGATTTCCTCACTAAAGAAAAGCTCCAACATTTAGAGTCTCATTTTGGATTCATGATTATTTTGAGAGACCGCAGAAGCTAACTGTTTAAAGAATAAGAAAAAATATATTTCCTCTGTAAACAGAGGGCTTTGCTTTCTACAGGCCATATTCTGAGAAATATAAGTGACTAAGCAATTCAAGATTCTGTACTTGATTCTAAGTGCTTCATAGGCACAGACAAAGCACATTACCTTTTTCATATTAGCTGTTTCCAAACCAATAGTGAAAAATATTAGAGATAAATCCAGTCAATTTTTCTGTTTTTTTTTTATAGCTGTGAGATAAAATTAATGTATCAATTGTTAACATTTAAAAAAAGTAGTATCGTATATCCAAAGGAAATTTTATGAAATGCATCACTAAACAGGTGCCTTTCTTTCCTTCAAGTTGGCAAATTGAGTAATTTCGCCTACAATAAACCAGGCAGAGGTATCTTCCAATGATTAAACCAGATTCATTAGAAATAGAAAGATCCAAAATTTATTTCCAAATAAGACAGTGAAAACTAACAAGCACATTGTAATGCAAATTAGATAGCCATTTCCCTGACTTGATCACAAATAGAATGATGCATGCTTGATCTGCAGATTTATCTTTCATTTCTAATAAAGGTGCTAACTATATATTATAAGTGAAAGAAGCTGAGAAGTTATTTTAAAAATACATAAAAAGGAGTATGCTAAAAACTCTCTGAATTTCCCAACCCACATGCAGTACTGCATTGTAAAAAACCATAAAAGCAATAATAAAGGGCACGTTAAAAACTGGTTTTATAATTATATTATTAAAAATAAAACAATTATCTTATTTAAAATTTGCCTATATATTATTTTACCTGCATACTGTGTCTACTTTTTTAACCACACACAGCATACATGAAGTGAATATACAGAAAAGAGTTTCTAAATATTTGGAATCTGTTTTGTATTATTAAAAAAATATGTACGCGCATCATAATATGCTCTTTACTCCAAGACATCACAGAAGATCCTTAATTTTGGGCAGACATGCATTTTACCATGGGTACAGAAATATTTTTAAATAAAATGTGTTGCTAAAACAACTCATATCTTGATTGTGTGTGAAAGACTGTTCAAATCTTTAAATCATAACAGTATTAAGATATCAAATTATATTTGTAGATTATGAATAAATATGTCCTAGAATTACTGTATCCTATCAAAGGGGTCCTATGGTATGGCACCATGGGACTCCAGAACACTTTGCATGCAGCTCTCTTTTCTGATATGAGCGTGGTTGGATTGTTGCCCAAAGATGAAAATGGCAAATTCCAACAGAGATGTGTGTTAATTGGCATTTATAATAGTAGCTTCTTGGCAGGAGTCCTAAAAATAATTCTTACCACATACTGTTACCTTTGTGTATGTGGTGTTCAATTTATTTTTCAATAAGCACGTTACAGTTTCATATCCTTAATATGTTCTGCTCGTTGATATTGTACAAGTGGTAGTCTATATTGGATGAAACAGTGGAGATACATAACTTCATTTGTATGCATTTTTAGTAGGAAACTATCTCCAAACACTTCACTAGTCTATATAGTTTAATAGGAGTAGAGAGTCAAAGGGAATGAGAAATGAAGGTGAGTGGGCAAGTGAAAACTGTTTCCATCGGTGGTTTGAAAAAAAGGTGAAAGGTCAATAAAGCAAGGATGTGCAGAATGGCTGCTCCAGAACTACAGAGGAGGAAGTTTGCCAACCAGAGGTGATGAAAAAGTAGGAGGCGGCCAGTTGAGCAGAGAGTGTGGACAAGAGAGAGAGACAAATAAGGTGTGCTACAGCAGCTGCACAGAAACCTTTATTTTTTCTCTCAAAACAAATCTGAAAAGAATCCAGAAGTGAGAGGATAGTCAGCGTCATAGAAATGACAATGTCCAGTAATGAATACCATCTGTCTTCATAAAGACAGTTACAATGTTCTTAAATAGAACTATCCACTTTGTAGTGGGAACTTCGCACATTGGAAGAAAACTAAGCCTGGAAAATTAAGGGACCATCAGTAGAGAATGGCTCTCACATACTTGAACAATGGGTTCCTATGAGTAGGGCCTTTGCCTTTGAATAGGCTCTCTCTTTGCCAGAACCCTGTTTCAGTGAAAAAGGGGTCAGAGTCCATGGAGACCATGCACCAGTGCATGAGTGGTAGTAACAATGACCAGTTACAACTCAGACCCAGGATGATTAGCAGCATGTGAGTTTCAGCATTCGGATCCTATCACAACACTGCTCTCTCTTCAGAGAGCAGGGCTGGTCATGTAATGTCAGTGCAATGAGGCTCTTTGTACAGCATGTTTAAAATGGTGGAGCCTGAAGAGCTAGGATTTGAGGAGGCCACTGGGAAATCCAACAGTAAAGACAAGAGGGGAATTAGTGGTATAACAAACTGGGACTTAAATCAGTGGTATAGTTGAGCAATTTTGCAGAGGTGCCGATGGGCAGATCAGGATGTGGAAGAATTGATAATGGTCAGTAGGCAAGAGGTGGTTCTGCTTGGTAAGCACCATTAGTCAAGAAAGGAATTTCTGTCTGTAAGACATTTAACTGAAGACAGTTGAAACGAAGCTGAAACTTTACTTGGGGCTTATCTTCACAGCGAGCTGCATCTCAGTAATCCAGGATATGAATCTACAGTGTACCAGTTTGCTGTGCTGTAACTCACAGAGCAGCAGAAGTCCTGGAATGTAGCTGAACACTTACACCTTAAAATGTACTTAAAGCTCTCCAAATGTATGTCTACACAGCAGTGTTCTTTAAGAATAACTAACATTATTTTGAAATACCAAAATGCATGTCTACACAGCAAGTCATTATTTTAAAATAATGTTGATCTGGAGGACTTTTTACTCTGACTCCTGTAACCCTCATTTTACAAGGAATAAGGGAAATTGAAGGAAGAGTGTTCTTCTTTCGACTTCTTGCAGTGTAGACAGCACCAAAAGCCGAATTAAGCTATTTTGACTTCAGTTATGCAACTGATACAGCTGAAGTTGGATATCTTAATAGGGCTTTTGCCTTGCTGTGTAGATGTGCCCCAGCTGTGCAGTAAGAATGTTCATACAGGGAGTAATTGCAGTGTAGATAATGCGCTGTAAATCCACATTCTACCTTAGTGCACATTAAACTTCCCTGTGTAGAGAAATCTCATGTCAAGAGAGCAGAGAAAGGGTAGATGGAGATGAGTTATTAAAAGCTGTTGAATGGTGTCTGTATCTCTTTCTCCTCTCTAGCTGAGTATCAGCATTTGGTATATGCAATTAAAAGATGGAGAGAAAATAAACAGAGGAAAGAATGTAAAGAAAGACCAAGAATTGCACATCTCTATCAGAAATAGAGAAGCTGCAGTAAGAGAAATGTGATGTGATGAAAAATGTGCAGTGAGGCAAGATAAGCCCAGTTCTTGAAGGGAAACATTCTTACACAGAGGTGGTCCAGAAAGATGGTTGTCAATGACTGCAATAAGATCAAGGACACTGAGAAGACAGCAGCAACAGTAAAAATGAGGTGAAAGGAGGAAGACACGTGGGAGAACAGTTACATTTTATCATCAGAATAAACGCATGACAGTAAAAAAAAAAAAAAAAAGAGGGGGGGGGAAGTACCTGTCAATTGTAATGCCTGTGCTAATGAGGCTAACTGAGTGGGCTGGAAGTTCCCCATACATAGCTTTTGATGTCAGATGGGTGTTGAATCAAAGAAAAAGGGATTTTATAATGGGCCATCCAGTTCAGGTCTTTTTTCAAGCCACAAGAGATAGTAGAAGGCCAATTCTGGATTTTATAAAAAGTGTACAGAGTAGAGGCAGATTTGGGGGGAGGAGGGAGGATTGTTGATATGGGTAAAGGAGAAAAGGTTGTTGTCAGTGATACCATATGCATGGAAGAGAGGAGTAAGTAATGGTGGCTTTGAGATGCACACTGCACATTAATGCACATAACAGAGCAACCCAGAATAATACTGTAAGAGATCCAATCTTTAATAAGTAATGTATGATGAAAAATAGAAAGATTTTACAAACTGTGGAAGGAAAAACATTCTAAAACATTAATCTAACAGTGAGTTGTAAGTGTAAGACAAGAACACAGTGAAAAAATGAAGATTTTCTATCTCTTTATAAAAATAAGGAGTTACGGTGTCAGAGATAAAGTCATTTCATGCAGCCATTTGAAAAGCTGAGTTTCTCAGCCTGTCACCTATTTAGATTATTGCTGCAGGCAAATAGAGAGTAAATTCATTAGCAAGAGTCTACTCTCTAGCTAATGCAACAATTCTGGCAACTTCAGACAAGAAAGGCTGTCTTGCATAGTACTTAAAATTATTCATTTGCAGATTAAAGAGATGGCAATTGCAAACATCAAAGTTAGAGAGGAGCAGCAAAAGAAAAAATCTGATTAGCTGTCAAGGTGAAAAAAAGACTAACCCGAATGCCACTAATTCTAGTAAAAATTAAAAAAAACAAAACAAATAGTCTTGCAGCACCTTGGAGACTAACAAAAAATGTAGATGGTATCTCATGAGCTTTCATGGGTACAACCCACTTCTTAACCCCCTTCTCTCTGCTGCATTTAAAAAGCTGGTGTGCAGCAGGGGAGACCTGGCGTGAGCTGGGAATCAGCTGTCGTGGCTTGTACTGGTTTCTCCCTTTCCCCTCACCTGCTGCACTTCTGATTTTAAAATGTATTAAGAGCCAGCAGGCAGTGTCTCGACTGGGTGCAAGCTGAGAATCAGCTGATTCCCGGCTAGTGCCCCTGCCTCCTCTGCCCTCTGCGGAGACTGTGCTTGGGGGGGGGACTGGCTTTTAAGCTAGGTCCCATTCCCTCCCATTGCTTCTAATGGAGGCAGCAAAGGGGGGAGAGGAAGTGACTAGTTGAGGGACTCTGATTATGCTTACCGGATAGTCAACTAGTCCACTAGTCACTTACATCCCTAGTAGTTACCTCTACTTATATTAATAAAATATACAAAACATGATACAGTAATTTACTACATTGCTACTGTTTCACCATTCTGCTTTGGCCTGGGATCCTGCAACTTGTGCTATGCAGCTGGTCCCCAGTGGTATACCATACAGCCATGGGGTTCACCTACTTGGAATACGTTGCAAGATTGACATTTAAACATAAAGCAACTGCACAATAACACTTTTAAAGTTTCAGCATTACAATTTGCTGTGGTCTATCACCTATAACTTGTGTTAAAATCCATTTGAATGTTGTATTATTAATTTTATACTTACAATCAGGAGGCATTTTTTCACTAAACAACTTGTAATATTCTTTAAGAAGTTCAAAATTTTCCTGGTTAACCCTTTCTTGCAACGTGGTGTCTCCAAACCTTAAGAAAAAGAAAAGCACAGAGCAATGTTGGAAATAAAAAAAAATAAATTCTATAAACAAATACATCCCCACTCTACTGACTTACCTGAAACCAAGATGCAACACACATACTTAACTAAGTCTTCGCTATGGCTTCCTTATGCAAATAGAACTGTTTTTTCCTAATATTTGTTTAAAACAGATACAACACAAATCTAAAATATATGACACCATTAAAAACACTAGTTTAAACCACTCCTAAACATCTTTCAAACAAATGAACAAACTAATAGACAAAAAACCCTGCTTACTTGCATCTCATGACTATTAAGTTCCAAATCCAACTTTCCTGTAGACAGGCAGAGTAAATGCAAGGAGTTGCTGTGGAAGTAAATGCCAATCTGCCTTTCTACAAACATCACCAGCTTTTACATCCCATTTACTTGTGATGCAAATAATGCTTTTGCTCAACTATACCAATGTCTAGCTGAACTCAGCAGCTGAAAACAACTCAGACAAGAAAAAGGTAATGTCAGCAGGAAAATATTTTGAACACTTCACCACCACTCTTGCTGCACAATCTACTTACTGTCTGCAGCAAATAATCAAGGTTCATATCCTTGGATCCTTATGGACTCCTCTCTTTGTTCCTCATCAGCTGGACTAAGATTTCAGGCATTCTTTCTTGCATCATCAGCTAGCTAAATGATGTCCTTTGCTGTTAGATAGTGGCCTAGAACTGTGACTCACAACTTTGTGGCCTTCAGTCTAGATAACGGTGGCTGCATTTAAGTGAAGCTAAAAGACACACTTGAAAAAGGCTTCAGTTGTTCCACTATGCTATTGCCTATTTTTTCACCCAAAAGTTCAATAGTCTGACTCCTCACAGGACACCCAGTCAACTTCAGGATGTCTGTTCTCATATCTAAGGCTCTCATGGCATTGGCCTAAGCTGCTTAAGGCTACAACTACACAACAGCAGAAAGCTGACAAAATACGAAACTTCAGCTGAGTAATGTAGCTGGAGTCAACATATCTTAAGTTGAGTTACTACAGGGTTTATACCTCAAGGGGGCAATGGGAGAAACTCTCACATTGCTTTACTGACAACCCTGTTACTCTAACACGGATGAGAAGAGTAAGGAATGTCAATCTGTGGTCCATTTGGCACCTCTTCATGAGATCTGCTAAATCAACTGCCAGTGGATCCATCTCAGTGTGTCAATAACAGGCAGTAGTATAGATGCATTGAAGAGAATTCTTTCTAAGACTATGATTTTCCATGACAGTTAGGATTCACAGATGCTACTCTTCACACCTCTAGAGTGAATTGCTGACAGTGAAAATAGTGTGTTCTTGCAGGAGGTTCAAAACTATAGAACTCTCTTTTTGGAGAGCTGAGAATAGTTTCTGAGGTCACTGCCTCCAGAGAGACATGTAACATCTCCAAGTCTAGCTTTTCCATAAAATCCGAAGCAAAAAGGAAAAGACAACAGAAGAACAAAGGAAGGGCAAAAAGAGCTGGAAGAAGGATATGGAGAAGAGAGAGAGAAAGAGAGAGAGAGAGAGGGGCACATGAGAGGTGAAGAAGTGGAAGAAAAGGAAGGGAAAAAAATCCAGCGATTCACTAGGAATAAGAGAGGAAAATCAGAAGGTCTTTACTGTATGGTGATAATCTATGGAAGGTGCTTTACTATGATAACTGTAGAACAGGTTGAATCTCTGTAATCCTGATTTCCTTGGTCTGGCACCATCCCTGGTCCAGAATCATCAGGATGACCCCATAAGGCTAGGAGCATTGCCAAACTTGGGGGTCAAGGGAGTGGAGCCTTGGCTGGCAGCAGAACTGCCCATTGGAGCACGGAGCCCCTGGTGGCAGCAGGGCCACAGGGTGGAACATGGAACCTCAGGGGGCAGTGGAAGCTGCTGGGGGGAATACAGAGTGCCCCCTGGGTGGCAGCAGAACTGCAGGGCTAAAGCAGACTCCCTGGTGGCAGGAGAGCGGGGGGAAGAGAGTAGAGACCCTGATTCACCATGGGCAGAGCTCCAGGCAGCAGTGGGGCAGCCAAGGAGGAAAAGTGGAGCCATCTCCCCTAGTCTGGGGCCAGGCAGGTCCCAAGGGTGCTGGACCAGCAAGGTTCAACCTAGATCCTTTTATGAGACACAAACTTGACATAATGCACAGTTCACCATAGGTTGGAAGTGAGGACACCATCTAAGGAGAAAGAATTTGGCCTACCTTAGGCAGACAAAAAAACCCAATCTGCACAGCCACAGTGTTACCAATAAGGATATGTGATATTAGTCTGAGTGCCTGTCTCCATATGTTTCTTGGTAGTATTGCTTTACTGATAAGCAGAAATTATGAGTTCTATTTTTTGCTTATGGATGTTAAAATTAGATTAATCAACTAATCAAATAGTCGTTGGAATTTCCATTGACTATTCAATTAGTTGATAAGGGTGCTTCTGCTCTGAAATGTACATTTGTTCCTTTCAAAGACTAAAACACTGCATTTAGCCTGGGGCCAGAGGAGGGACTTAGAGTCCCCTGCTGGTCCCAGGCTCCATGTGGCACTTCCAATTTGAAATGTACAAGAGACCCAAAGCAGGGGGCTCTTGTGCATTTCAAAGATTGAAACACTGGGGCCAGAGGAGGATTCTGAGTCCCACATTGGCCTTGAGCTCCATGCGGCACTTCCACTTTGATATCAACCAGAGCCCCAGCAGGGACTCTTGTACATTTCAAAGGTGGAATGCCACCGCTGCACCCCTGCCCCCTTCCATGGAACTGGAGCCGGGGGGAATGGCTTTTAAGCTAACTCCCCCCAGCACCTTATCCTCTCCCTCCCCCCCGCTGCCTCTTTCTGATAGAGGCAGCGGGGGGTGGGGAGGAAGCGACTAGTCGATTATTCAATAAGCTTTTCCTTATCAGATAGTTGACTAGTCGATTAGTCGCTTACATTCCTACTTTTGCTACAGAAATGGTCAGCCTATATAACTACTTATTCGGAGTGATGCTTTGTTTTCAATTACTTATAAGAAGCTTAGCTAGAGTGCGTACTTTGGAAAAGTTTGAATTTTCTAGGAGCAAAACACGGGCATAAACCTTGATCCTTAGCAGATTTTGAAGTCCATCTTGACAATGCCCTGGCAGGGATGATTTATTTGATGTTGGTCCTGCTTCGAGCAGGGAGCTGAAGTAAATGAGCTCCTGAAGTCTCTCCCAATCCTAATGCTCTAGGATTCCACGATTCACAGCAACTAAGAGGAAGGCTGGGCAGCAGAAACCTGCTGCTGTCACTCAACACCACTTCAGACTTATATTTTGGGTAAACAGATTATTGCTAATTTTGATGTGTTCTTTGTATTCAATAAAAGCAAAGGATTTTTGGAGAGGAAAAAACTCTGCTGTGTACCAATCATTTCTCAGCCAGTGGTTCTCTACCCCCACTGATTTATTTCCTAGCAAACAGACTAGTTACCCTAGCTTTCGGTTCAGATAGCCTGAGGTCACCACCCAGATAAGGAAAAAACATCAAACAATAGTTCCACAGCCACTATTGTATGCAATGGCTGCAGTAGCTTAAGCCACCACTGTGCCCATTACCACAATATGTAAGTGTTGCAATAGAGAAAGTGGATAATCTTTCATGGGTCGTTTGGCTAGCCTGGCTACATTGTTTTTGATAAAATACCATGCCACCACCCTTCCTCTGCATCTTTGCACTGTCCACATCTGTCCCAGCTGAACTGTACTATGGAAGTTGTGTAAATGTGCATGCAGAATTTGGATCTAAATTCTTAAGTTGTGTGATACAGAGAGGGTTAAAGATCTATGTAAACAATTCCTAGATTGTAATGCTGTACTTTAAGACCCTGTCATGATTTCTGTATGTCATATGCATGACTTCTTACAATGCAATCCAAATAAACATTAACTATATCTGCTCTTCTGTTGCAGCTTGCCTATCACTTCCCTAGTGTGTCAGAGTTACTCTTAAATTGAATATATTTCTAGCTGAGGCTCACTGACACTGGAGATCTTCTGTTCTACTGAAATAACATTTATTAGAACATTAATAAAAGATGATTTTATTGTTATTGTTTCATATTATCATCTCTCTCCAATTCTTTTAGATAATCTTAATACTACAAAACACATTAAGTGTTCCCAGTCTTAATTTCAAATCTCTAGTACAAATGAGAATCTTTAAAAATCAGGGGAGTCCAGTGAAGTGGGATATTATTATTAACTTAAAGTTTTATGTTTATACCTAAAATGGCAGCATAGTTATTTCTCCATAGATTAATCCAATTTGATCTGCTTGCCAGACATGAATTTGTGTGTGTGTGTGTGTGTGTGTGTGTGTGTGTGTGTGTGTGTGTGTGTGTGTGTGTGTGTGTGTGTGTGTGTGAAAAAGAGCAGTACTTTGATTACTATGGACAACAGCACCATATTCCCTGTCACTTAGGCATCATCTTCAACTCAGCTCTCCCTCTAAATTCTCACATCCAGGCTATATCTAAATCTTGCTCATTCTTTCTGCTTAACATCTCTAAGATCCCAGTCCTTCCTATCCATCTACATAGCTAAAACTCTCTTCTATGCTCTCATCTCACAGTTTGCAATACCTTTTGTCTCTGGCCTTGTCAAATACAATCTTGCCCTGCTCATATTTATTCCCAATGCTGCTGCAAATATAATTTTCTGAGCCTGTCATTTTGATGATATCTTTCTTTGCTTCTCTCCACTGGTTTCCCTTTCTTTACTGCATCAAATATAAGCTACTCATCTTCAGATTTAAGGCTTTTCACACCCTAGTCCCACCTTACTTATCTCCAGTTCACTACTGAGATGTCAATTCCTGCTTCTGATTGGTCCATGCCAGCCTCTATCACCAACTTGTTCAAACTTCTAAAGCAAGTCCCTTCTAAAACAAGCTCTCTCTCATGCTGCCCCCCAAAACATCTACAATGCTACTTCCTTATTCTTCATCTAATCCCTACAATTCTTCTATGCATCGATGCCTACAACAAAGATTAGGCCCTGTATCCTTGTACTACTGTGTCCATCCATCCATCTCTTTTCTTAAACTTAGATTATGTATTCACAAAGAGCTGGAAGTCTCAATTACCACTTGAGCAGAAGCTGTTGTCTCAGCTGGGCTTGGAGAAGCTAACCTTTTCTGCTGCTGAAGTACTTTATTTTTAGCATGGTATCTCAATCAATGCTAGCATGGATATGTCTCCTAGAGCTGAAACACACCTTCAGCTCCAAGTTCAGTCATAACCCTGGACTGTAAACTCTTTGGAGTATAGTCCATCTCTTGTTTTGTGTTGGTACAGCACACTGGGGCTCTGTTCCACGACTAGAGTTCTATACACAATAATACAAATAATAAATAAGAATGTGTTTTCTCTAACTGTACAGTGCACCAAAAATATTAGCAACATGTAACTCTGGAGGCGCTTCCTTGTCGTCATGTATATTATTTAACATTACCGAGAGCCGTTCTTCACCTAGGAAGCAGGTAAATAGTTCGATGAATCTTTAATAGGAACTGCACTATATTCTGAATAGCTTGATATATAGAGGCTGTAGGCTGCCATATTTATATATTGAAAGTTTAGGATAATATAACATCACCATTCCTGCAACTGGGACATAACCAATTTATTACCTATTCTCTCTACTCATGTGCCCCATATTATCCATTTTTTTAAGCACGAGGAAAGTATGTATCCCTCAGTGCCTGTTACCTGCTCAACATTTCAACTTCACATGCTGTGATAACAAATTAAGTGGTTTTAGGATTTTCCAAGAGATGTTTAAAAGAGCGAAAATCTGCTCTTTGAGACTACATCACTTCTGTCAGTGTGAACTAGAGATAAGTGTGTATATTCAAGGACAAATCAGGTTTTAACTGTAGGAAATAGATGAATATTTTATCATATATCTTTTCCTGACTTTTTGCACTGTTTGTTTTAGTTCATACCATCGAATTATCTCCCTTAATCTGATTTATATTTCTAATATGTACCAGAAGAATCTGAGCTGGCACAGGGCAAGTAATAAGCAAGATTCCATGTAATCCTGTGAAAGACCATCTGGACTATCACAAACATCAGAAGCAGAAATTGAAACATGTATCTCTCTAAAGGTGCTGCCTTACCTCTCTGCAAGTGTTTGCTGTTCATTGATTCCAACATTAAAGAGGACTGGGTACACACGCAGCTGCTTTCCTTCTTTGATCTCTTGTGGCAGCAGCTCAAACATCTTTGCTGGAAGCTTGACCTCTATTACATAATGATCACTAGGAAAATAAGAGGAAGCATAAGAGATGAGACTATCTAGCTGTTCAATCTAAACTATCACTTTTCTAGGTCCCACAGCAAAGAATGTTTACACTTAGAAATCAATGTGTTTTGCCCCTGATAATTGTATTAAACCTTATAATTTCAAATCTCTTCCATTTATTTTTGTTTTAAAACCACAGCACATCTATAAGGAAATAGGATCAGTAATATAATTAGAAACTAGGTCTTGATAATGACTTCTTCACTGAAGTGGAAAAAAGGATTAAAAAGCGATTGAAGTAGAAAAATTAAGGAAGAGCCTCTTGCCTCATCACTTGCTATAGAAATATTAATATAACCCTTAAAATGCCATATGCTGAGCTACACCACAATTTCCATTTGGGTTGGACTCGAATTGGCCTGAAGTGCACTCCAATACAATTTGCATAACATCTTGTATGCAGTGAAAACCTGGGTGACATCTTTGCCCTATCGCAATCAATGGCAAAACCTGCACTGTGTTCAGTGGATCAGTGGCACTAGAAAAATATAGTTTAAAAATAAAGGATGGTTCATTACACAAATATGAATTCTGGTGCTTTTGAAGTAACATGATGTAACAATTTTGGTGTTTTATCTGTGTGTCTAGTCTCATTTTATGAAAATCATGTTTCAAGCCTCAATTTTGACTATTGCTTTGATAGTATAGTGTGAAAGACACTGTTACCATCAAGTTGTATTGTATCATCATCTTGTTGAAATGGGATTTGTGCCTAGGTGTCTGACCCTGAATGGAAAAACAGCAAAGGTGCCTCTGCTCTCAGAGAACCATGGAATTACTAAATCTAGAGACTAAGGCAATGGAAGCTGGTTCTCCCGGTTTATATCCAGAGGACTGGGGCTTCAATTACCCAATGAGGGCTTTCCAGCCAGCCAGAGGAGACAAACCAAACATTGCCAGAAAGCAGACAGTATCAAAGGGAAGAGGGCAAGGAAAGACTTACCCACCTGATACAAGGATAGGGCTAGTACAGACTCATAGAGGAGAGCATACAAGGGTCTGTTGTTTTGCATAGCTCTTTATAATTCTTGTACTGTTTCACAATAATGTGTGGGAGTGGTTAAGCAGTTCTTCTGTATAGTCTTTGTGTTCCTTCCTAGATCTGTCATGCAGTGCTAGAAGAATTAAAGTATAATCTAGCACTGTGGAGTCCATCCAGTTCTGAAGCAGTAGCCGCTCCAGTGAACTAGCCACACTCAACTGGCCAAATAGCCACATGTGGCTAGTGGTGAGCATATTGGGATTGGTCCTGCCTAGAGCAGGGGGCTGGACTTGATGACCTTCTGAGGTGTCTTCCAGTTCTATGGTTCTATGATATTGGACATGAAAGATCTAGCATGTCCATAAAGGTGGAGCTGTGGAAAGAGCATGAGAGCATGCATAAGCTACAGGGGAAATTTGGAAGGCTCCTGGAGGTTTGGGCAGCTGGACTATGGTTTCCTACCATCTCAAGTGCAGTCAAACAGGAAATTTGTGGGAGTGTGTTTGAAAGGCCAGATCTAGATATACTGTCCAGACCTGGTGTGTTTGGAAGCAAGCAAGATTTCAAGTTTGGGTCCAGTATTGCAGACTGGTGACCACACATAGCGGGGCCAGACAGGGGCCTTACACATGCCCTAACTCAGGTAGCAGTAAGGCAAATCCGGTATTGTTAATCAACATATGCTCTATTCAAGTAGGTACTCTCATTAGCAGTAACATTAGCTGTGGGCTAGTAGTGCAAGTCTCAAAGCAAAAAAGGCTCTATGCCCCAGGTAAAACTAATTTATGTTTTCTGTATTTAATTCCTTAGTTTCAAGCAGTACAGAGTGGATGAGGCTTCTGCTTGCACAGAAAACTCTTTTCAGATGACCTTTGCATAATGGCACTCATCCCCAGCCTGTGGACTGGAATTCTTAATTGCTGAATCTTGATAATCAAAATGCTATTGTACTGCTACTATGGTATGATGGCACGTGAAAAGAAATGTTGACTCGGTCTAATTTTAAAAAATAAGTGCTTCTAAACAAACTCAAAAGACCATCATAATCATTGCATTTCACATCCAAGAATCACTATCTTTGGACTATAAAAGAAAATTATAAGATGTCGCTTTTGGATATGACAAATGGGAAACATTGTAAATGTGGTGTTTGTTTTTTGTATGCTATCCACAGTGGTACTAGACCACCTTGCAGAACTTTTTCAATTTCCATTGAATTGCACAATGACAAAAGCGGCCTCAGATTATTTTAAGAAATGCTATTGAGCTGCGATAAGAAGGAACCATCAGAGGAACGAGCTTCTGATCTCTCGTCCACAGCTTGTTTGCCCTTTCTATTTATTCCTAACTAGCTTTAAGATAGAGATTAAAAATATGATATGTGCCTGGATTGCCTGTAATAGCAGAGGACTGGATTTAATGATTTAGGGGCTTGTTTCTAATCCTATGTTTCTAAAAATCATTATAAAATTTTAGCATTTATTAGTATCTCTTGCAACAGAAATTCTAAATAGGTTGAGAATGATAACAGATCACATCACCATATTTAGGTATTATTTAAATTTTGGGACTGTCCATTTGCCTTAACCATGCAGGTGGTGATAAAAAAATACTAGCCAAAAGTTTTTACAATGAAATACCCTGTTATGCCTTAAAGTTCATGTATATAATAGAAAATTGCCAATAAATGTTTTAAATACTCTTTTTTTTAAACTACTTTTGTGACTAGCAACTGTTTAAACTTGTGAAACTGAACATTGCTTACTAAAAGTGTTTTGGGTCTTTAGCAAACGTAATGCTGTGATGTTTGCATTAGCTTATTGTCATACGTAAGAGGTAGTACCTAAGCATTTCTCTGGAAAGCAAATTTCAGATAATACTCTCACTTTGCGAGCTTTATAACAAAAAGAGAGAAATGAATTTTCCCATCTAGTAGCTCCACAGTCTCCCTTTAAATTTCATTTTAGAAATATCTACTATATAAAATTAACCAAAGAAAAAACAACAACATTCTTGTCAGAAAAGAGGGTGGGTTTTTTTGCACAGTGATCAGAAAATTCTCAGGTTTTGACTGCACTTTGGCTCTTTACATTTAACCTGAATAGCCCTGATTTGTGCTGCATCATCACATCTCTAACTGAAATGGGTCTCAGCAGAGGTGAAGCTTCTTTTTATAAACTGATACAACCGATTTCATTCTGTGGCTCACCCATTGGCAAGTACCGTATAGTAATGATAGGCAGTTACTCTTCTTCCTGACAACTGTCTGTTCTATCAATCAATAATGCCTCAAGTATCTTAAAGCCTATTTCAAAACCTGGACCTCCTAGAATGACAGTTCAATCAGCTGCAGTAATGGCACCAAGCCAGTAACAGTGATTGTTGAATTTTTTTCTAGACTTTTGATGGGAATGATTTACAAAGGATGTCTTTCCTTGGTTCATGGTTTACTCTATACACCATAATTTTTCTTAATTATTCCTAATGTTTTCCCATCATTCTCTGTCCTTCCTGGCTATTTATTTCAGTCCCTTCTCAGAATGCTCAAAATATGAGAATAAACTGTCAGAAATAATAAAGAAAAATAGTGGTGAATACTGCCTCCTTCCCCAGCAGTGGAATTACATCTTTTCTAAAAAGTCGCTGCTCTTAGCTGAATTTAGTTTACTGTCATCTTAAGAATTATAGCACTATTAAGGAAATAAGTTCTGTGCAATGAAAAACATTTGAAGCTTTAGATTTGGATAATAATAAAGAAGAAAAAATAGTTAATCAATTGCAAACTACTTTTCAATCACTGTATGTCACAAACACTATTACAGTATTCCATTTGTTCTACAATCTAGTACTGCTTCTTTCAGAAGCAGAGTGAACTAGTATTTAAAGCACAGTTAAGGATTTAAAACAGCTGTTTTAATGTCCAACTCTGCCACAAGTATCCTATATGACCTTAAGCAAATCACAAGGTTAATTTTTTTCTAAATGTTGGTTTATTTTAATATTGGGTTCCCTAGTTAGATACATCAGATCAGGTCTTCAGAGATGCATTTCCACATCTCCACAGACAAGAATGGAAATTGAATGTTCAAAACAGGGATGGGAAATAATTTTTGCCTGGAGGCCACTTCCAAAATTTTTGAAGTAGCTCCAGGCCACCCCAGAAGGGTGGGGCCTAAACAGGAGAGGCGGGGCTACTCCACCCCCAGACCATGATTGGTCTGGGGGTGGGGGAGCCCCTTTGCTTCCCCCCTTCCAACTAGGCACCCATGCCCTAGAAGAGGCTTTTCACACTTCCCCACCCCCAGACCAATCAAACTAGACCCTAACTGGTTTGGGGGTGGGAGAGCAGCAGAGCCCCCATGGGCCAGATCCACCTGCTTGGCGAGCTGGATCTGGCCTGTGGAGGCCTTTTTGCCTCCCCCTGGTTCAGAACCTCTGAGGACAAGGCCCTCCAGTGTCTCCAAACTGAGCCCCTGCATTTGAGACAACCACATTTAGAGGCACTAATGAAAATTTTGGCCCTGATTTCTCTGTGCTTCAGTTTTCCTGTATAGAAAAATGGATAGCACCCCAGTACACTACTCACAAGGAAACTGAGAATTAATATATACAGGTTGCACTTCCCTGATCTAGAACCTTTGGGACCTGACCTGTCCTGAACTAGGGATGTTAAGGGCTAGTCGATTCCCTTCCTCCTGCTGCCTCTATCAGAGGTACTTCAAAGTGGCAGTGCACACAGCTGTTCCCTGGCTCAGCTGTGTAGTGCTGCCCCTTTGAAATGCGGAAACGGTGTTCAAAGGGGCAGCGCTGCACAGCTGAGCCCAGGGAGTCCCCAGCTGATCCTGGGTTCTGCTGAAATGCTGTGCACAGCCTGGGATCAGCAGGGGAGTCCTCAGCTGACCCCGGCTCCATGTGGCATTTCAAAGCGAAAGCGCAGCATGGAGCCCAGGATCAGTGGGGGACTCTTGTACATTTCAAAGCTGGCACTCCCACACGCAGCCTGGAATCAGTGGGACTTCCCGCTGGCCCAGGGCTGCATGCGGAGTTCCGCAATCCCAGCAGGGGCTCTTGTACATTTCAGAGGAGGAATGTGGAAGTGCCTATTGACTAGTTGATGGAAATTCCATAGACTAGTCAATTAACCGTTATTTAACATCCTTATCCTGAAGGAGAGATCTTTCCAGACCACAGAAATCGACTCCAGCCACTCTGCTAATGAACTCCGGGATCCATCAGCAGACCCAAATCCCCACCCACCTCTGCTGCTATCTGGACCGGCTTCCCTCTTGTCCTGGGGCTGCCGGGGCTCAGCTGCCCCGGGGCTGCTGAGGTTCTGCACTTCAGGGGCCTCCAGATCTCTGCTCCTGGAGTGGGGTGCCTCTTGGGCTCCATTGCACCAGGCCACTGGTGCTCCACTGTCCTGGGGCTGCCGGGGCTCCGTGTCAGCCCGTGCTCCATGCTTCCATGAACGCAGCATGAAGTCCAAAGCATTACTGCACTTTTACAGGGTACCCAGGACATTACTACTATTACAGGCCCTCTACTCAGTTCAGATAAGTCACATTTATAGCCTTTCCCAGATTAGGGAACACAGCAGAAAGAAACGCTTTAATTGGGTTTCCACCTGATTTTAACCAGCAAAAGTTACACCTCTGGGCTTGTGCTTCAGCAAATAGAGAACACTTACCGCCTTCCAGTTATTAGAGGCAAGTAGTCATCAGATTTGGCTTCAGTGATTTTAAACATTACTTTCTGTAAATCTGAAATGCCCACAGACATATCTTCTAGCATCCCAATTTCCTCACCTGTACAGAAAAAAATTACAAAAAATGTTAACAGATGCAGATGTGATTACGTAGCTAGTGTCTATACCTGAAAGGATTTGAGGAGGATAGGCGGTGGGTTTGCTTCATAAAAATAGGTTCTCAGTCAGGTTAGGCTGAAATCACAGGGAAGAACACCCAGTGAGAGAAAGTCTTTATACAGGAGAAAAAAAATGTGTTAGTTAAGCACATAACGATTTTATTTCACAAGTCATCCTTTGCCTCCAATATTTCTGTTTGCTATCGCCGGAATCTGTTGTCCTTTGTTAAATACACTTGTACACTTTCCCTATGAAAAATCTAAATGCTGTGTGTTAAGCAAAACTGTGTTCTAAAGTGAACTAGCAAGCTGGAGCGTACTGTGTCTCAGCATCTATGAAGCAGTAGGGAATTAAAATAGTTTAGCATTGTCTTCCTCAAGACCACCATGTAATTTCCAGAAATACGGTCTGGCTGCACACTGTAGATTTAATAGCTAAGATAAATGGGTATATAGTTTAGTTGTATATAGGGATGTTAAAAACCATGTAATAGGGTAACCACGTAACTGCTGGAAATCTCAGCAGTTACACATGCTCTGGGCTCTGCAGTATAAAGCTGAGTGTAACTGAGAACGTTAACTGATAAGCATCCACCTATTGGTTAAACAGTTAGTTTACACTCTAACATCCTTAGTCGTATAAACCAATTATTTGGGTCAGGCTAAACATATGTACTATAGTTTAGTGTATTTTTACAATACAAAAGTCACAATAACTGTATTGTGGAAACAAAATGTATGTTTTCAAAAGAAATTAAAAACAGATTACTATAATTTATTATGCTTATCTGACAATATAGTATTTTATCAATGGTTTTAATGGTGCTAGTGTATGGAAGTCTGATGTCTCTTATTAGGATTATATTTGTTGATTCAATAAGTCAATGAATTTGAATTAAAATAAACTTCTGGGTGAATTGCTTGATTTGTTAAAAAAAACAAAACCAATAAGCAATGTTATCCCAAGGGAATACTTACTATATGTGCTGAGAAGTCCTTCATATTGAACAATTAACCCAACAGAATGAAGCTGTTGTAGGAAGCCTTGATCATGTATACTTATGTGCAATTTGATTATAAACCCACAAACCAATCCAGCAAGCTAAAAAAAAAAAGAAAGATGAAAAAGTTTGTGTGAAAAACAGATTAATAAGTGTAATCTAACAGTTTTAGAACTTTTTTTTTTTTTAGGATACAAGTTATACTTTGGAGTTTGAGGAACAAGATAGAAATTGTTTGGTGAAAATATTTGATATAAATTCTATATTATGGATTCTGTAGCGTAACAGACACAGAAAATATATGGATCTCACTGTGACCTTAAACTAGTTTTACCCCCATGAAACTTCATTGACTTAGGTGGGTTACTTCTGATTTACACTGCTGTAACTGAGATCAGAAAGATACCCTTAAGTCTGTTAACATTTAAGGTTGGGGTTTTCAAAGGAACCTATGGTAATTAAGCACCCAACTCCGATTTAAATTAAGTAACATTTGTTCATTTAAATCCATTAGGCTCTTTGAAAACCCAGCCTAAGATTCAATCCCAACCTAAATCATTTAATTTTTCAACATAGCAAAGAAAATTGAAGTGAATGAATTAAAACAAATTAAGAAGTTGTGTTGCATTAAAAGAAATGATGAATACCTGCATGGATGCCAGGATTAATTACAATAATGTAAATACACAGAAAAACAGTGACTCAAGAAGCACCTACTGCTTGACTAAAGACAATATCTCTTCTGAGAGTCAGCATCAAACACTGTGGCAATCCACACGCAAGTTCTTGAAGTAGAACAAATGTCATTGATTGCTTTGCCCTTGTCACCACCTCTCCCATGCAGTCCTTGAGTGTAATTATGAGGGGATAAAGCTGCTCATACCAGTCACCTGGAACAATATAGAACATGAGTACTGGTTATACTGTGGAAAAACCTGCAGTTCAAAGCTTCTTCTCAGGGGACAAAGAAATTGGTAGTGGCTATGTAGATCATCCAGTCCTTCCCTGCCCAGTCTAGCCATTATACTAGAGCAGGCCCTATGAAATGGTTAGACTGGGGAAAAGATTCGTCTCTCTTCCTTCCCTTTGTATATCTCCCTAGTGTCTAACCTACACACTCAGGAACTAGATTAGACTTATACAGTGGTATTTGAGTCCAACTGCCATATTTACTTATGTTGTTATTTCCATAGCACTATAGTCATTCATAGCTCTGTACAAAACAAACAGGAAGGCATGGGATGGTGCCTGATGTGTAAATTGTTACAGCATACATGAAGTTCATGGAACTATGACTGGTCAAGGGAAAATACAGTGTCAAGCTATCAAAAGGGAAATAAGGATAATCTGGTGAATTACAGACAATTTTGCATAACTTTAATACCTGAAAAGATAATGGAACAAATAAGTAAGCAATCAGTCTGCAAATGTCTAGAAGATAATAAGCTGAGAGGATTTGTTCTTAAATTCTTGATGAATGTAACCTATCAAACCAACCCAATAGCTTTCTTTGATGAGGTGGTAAACATTATGGGTAGAAGGAAAGTGCCAGATATTGTACTTAAAGCTTTTGATACTACCTTGCATGACCTTCTCATAAACAATGGGAAATGAAATGGAGATGGAACTGCTGCATAAGGTGGATGCACAATTGGTTGGAGAATCATTACCAGAGAGTAATTATCAGTGATTCACAGTCAAACTGGAAGATCATAGGGGTCCTGCAGCAATAAGTTCTGGGTCTGTTCAATATCTCATCAATGAATTGGCTAATGACAGAGAGTATACTTACAAAAGCTTAAGGATGATACCAAGCTGGGAGGATTTGCAAGTGCTTTGGAGGATAGGATTAAAAATCAAAATCATTTGGACAAATTGGAGAAATGATCTGAAGAAAACTGGATAAATTCAAGGACAAATGCAAAGTACTGTATTCCACTTAGGAAGGAACAATCAGGGGCACACATATAATACAGGAAATGACTGTCTAGGAAGGGATCTGTGGATCACAGTGGATCATATGCTATATCAACAATGCAAGTCCATTGGGAAAAAAAAAAACCAGCAAGCTTCATTCTGACATGTATTAGCAGGAATGGTACAAGAAAAGACAAAAGTCATTCTGCTGTACTCCATGCTGGTTAAGTCTCAACTGGGGTATTGAATCCAATTTTGGGAAACACGTGGGTGGACAAATTGGAAAAACTCCAGAGAGAAGCAACAAATGCAATTAAATGTCTAAAAAACATGAACCAAGAGGGAAAATAGAAAAAGCTGGGTTTGTTTAATCTGGAAAAAAAGAGAAGACATGATACCATTTTTAAAAGTACATAAAAAGTTGTTACAAATAAGGAGAAAAATTGTTGTCTCTTTGATTCTTTTCCTATCCTCAGAAATAATGGGCTTACATTGCAGCAAGGGAAGTTTAGGTTGGACATCAGGGAAAATTCTTTACTAGCAAGGTGAGTAAACACTGAAATACATTGCCTACGGTGGTTGTGGAATCTCCATTATTGGAGATTTTCAAAAGCATGTTAGACAAACACCTGTCAGGGATGATTTAGAAAATACTTTGTCCTTCCATGAGCAAAGGGGACTGGACTAGATGATCTCTGGAGGTTTCTGCAAGTCCTTTGCTTCAATCATTCAATGGCAATTTACACACGCTGAAAATTTTCTCCTCATTTCTGCACTGAAGACTTTATAATCTATTCTAAATGATAAAGACTTGAAAATATACAATTTAGTTGTAAGAGTGGGTGCACCCCACAGCTGACAGAAGATCATCCTTGGAAAGCAAGGAAAAGCAGCAGCTTCATGCAATACTGACAAAGTAATGTATAGTCTGGGCATTAGTAATTCTTTATTATTTTGAACTTCTATTTCTTTCTTTTGGATATTTAATGATAATAAAATAACTTCTGGAATTATATGAAGGATAGATGTTGGTGTCCATAAGAAAATGGCTATGTATCACAATATCTGAAATCTATTTTGATGTGTTATTCAACTGCATATTAAAAGTAAAAGGATTTCCAAATAATGGAATCCTTTAAAAACAGACTGCTTGAGTGAATTGTAGAGGAATATAACAAATGTATGTAGTGATGGATGAAAACTTGAATCATTTATTCAGATTGGCTCTATCACTACTCCAATATTTGGACTTTGCAGCTTTTAATAAAACTGGATCAGCCTTCAAATAAGACAGGGATGCCTAATACTGTATATCTAATACATCACACCAAGAATCACCCTCTCCAGGAATCTGCCCAGTTTTCATTATCTTAAAAATTAATCCAAATATGTAGAAAACACCAAGATTAGATATACAGCATGTGACAGACTAACTTATAGCAAGTCACCATATTTGCTATGGACTGGGGTTATTAAGGATCACAGACTTAATGAAAATATGTTTCATTTAAATACATACAGTTTATTATCTCCAAATTAATGTATCAAGTAACATTCCAAGTCAAGTCAGTGAAGGACTAATTAACAATGGAAAAGTTCTTCAGGCAAGAGAAGATAGAGTTGTCCTATGGGGAAAAGTATCAGAGGGGTAGCCGTGTTAGTCTGAATCTGCAAAAGCGGCGAGGAGTCCTGTGGAACCTTATAGACTAACTGAATTGTTGGAGCATAAGCTTTCGTGGGCAAAGACCCACTTCGTCAGATGGATGTAGTGGAAATTTCCAGAGGCAGGTATAAATATGCAGGCCAGAATCAGCAACACCATCACAGGACATAACCAGATCAGCCATACTGTCACTGGTTCATTCTCCTGCACATCTACTAATGTCATATATGCCATCATATGCCAACAATGCCCCACTGCTATATACATCGGCCAAACTGGACATTCCCTACGTAAAAGAATCAATAGACACAAATCAGATATTAGGAATGGCAACATACAAAAACCTGTAGGGGAACACTTCAATCTTCCTGAACACACAATTGCAGATCTAAAGGTAGCCATCCTGCAGCAAAAAAACTTCAGGACCAGACTTCAAAGAGAAACTGCTGAGCTACAGTTCATCTTCACGTTTGACACAATCAACTCTGGATTAAACAAAGACTGTGAATGGCTTGCTAACTACAAAAGCAGCTTCTCCTCTCTTGGAATTCACACCTCCAGATCAGCTACTAGAAGTGGGCCTCATCCTCCTTGATTGGATCCACCTCCTCATCTCCAGCCTGATTCTGGCCTGCATATTTATTCCCACCTCTGGAAATTTCCACTACATGCATCTGACGAAGTGGGTCTTTGCCCACGAAAGCTTATGCTCCAACACTTCAGTTAGTCTATAAGGTGCCACAGGACTCCTCGCCCCCTATGGGGAAGTTAGTTTAGAGATATACACAGAAAGTCTGACCAAGATGTATGTTCTGAATAGGGAACTGTGAAGGATATAAGAAGCATTTGAAATGTTAAGTTGCAGGAGAAAGAAAATAATGAGGCGGCCAGGGAAGTCATTCAGTGACCTGGATTTCTTGATAAACAAGGCCCATTCAAACAAAATGTGTTTTAATAAAGCCTGATGAGAAGTTATACATGAGGAAAAGGAATGTAGATCCTATCTACTGAATGTTGGAAGGAAGTTACTCTGAAAAGGATTTACAGGTCACAGTGGAGTAGGAACTCAATATCAGCTCCCAGTGCAGTTTTGTGGCAAAAAGTCCAGTGTGATTCTTGGACATACAAACAAGGGAATTATTTGTCGGAGTATGGAGGTGATTATGCCTCTGTATAGGACATTGGTGAACTGGAGACTGACATGCTGTGTACAGTTCTGATACTTACTTTTTTACAAGGCTGTTGAGAAATTGGAGAAGGTGCAGAGAAGACTCACAGAAATGACTGAAGGTCTAGAGAAAATGCTTTACAGCGGAAGACTTAAAGCGCGCAATCTGTTTAGTTCATTAAAAAGATTGAAAGGTGACTTGATTGCAGTGTATAAGTACCTTGGACAGGGAAAAAATACGAAGTGCCAACAAACTCAACAATCCAGTGGAGAAGGTTAAAAAAATAAAATAAAAAAAAAATCGATTAGAAGGTGAAGCTAGACCCCTTCAGATTAGGAAATAAATGCAGATTTAATCTGCGACGGCAATTAACCATTGGGACAAACTAGTTAGGGAAGTAGTGGTGTATTCTCCATCTCCAGAAGTCTTCAAATTGCACCTGAGTGCCTGCCTAGCTCAAACAGGAATTACTTGGGAGAAGATCTATGGCTCATGTTCTGAAGGAGGTCAGACTAAATGGTCTCAGTTGTCCCTTCTGGCCTTACAATCTATACTCTAGGACAGTGTTTCCCAATTTTATTTGGCTGAGGAACCCTTTTCAGCTTTTCAGAATTTCAAGGAACCCCTAGGTTTGTCAAGCAAAAAAAAAAAAAAAAAGGGGGGGGATCCCCACCAATGCATGAAAATCACATTCCTTCCCCAAGACCCCCCCACTTCCCCTTCCTTCCTTGAGGCCTCATTAGCTCTATTCCCCTCCTCTCCATCACTTGCTATCCCCAGCCCTTATACACTCTCACTAGGTTGAGACAGGAGGTGTGGGGTGGGAATGCGGGATATGGGTGTGGGAAGGGGTGAGCACTACAAGCTCTGGGAGGGAATTTGGATGCAGGAGAAGGGGATGTTGGCTTGGGGAGGGGGCTCAGGTGGAAGGTTGGGGTGCTGAGCAAGCCATGGGCTTGTGGATGTGAGGGTGCAGGAGTTTGGGCTGGATATGTGAGGGACTCAGGGCAAGAAGGTTGTGAGTATGATGGGCTCAGGACACAGATTTGTGATGTGTGGATGGTGGAGGAATGTTGTGGCAGAAGACTGAGGATGTGGGGATGCAGGAGTGTGGGGATGTAAGAGGCTCAGGATGGGGGTTACAGTGTATGATAGGCTCAGATTTGGGGTCAGGTGGTGCAGGAGTGTTATGATACTGCAGTGAGATGGGGGTTTGGACTCAATTGGGGGCTCGTTGGCCTGGCTTCATTTTTAAATAAAATATTATGTCACACTCAGAAGGTTTTAGCATTGTCTTTATTTATGAGAGGGGTGAGGAACCAGTTTTGAGTCAAGGGTCACTGACCCACAGAAAAGTCAGTTGGGGCCACACAAGTGAGATGCAAAAAAATCCAACAGCCCTCCAAAAATCCCCAAGCCTCACTGATGTGGTCCCAAATGTGCTGGTGGGGGCAGGGGACAGAATGAAAGTGGGTTCTGGGGCTGGGAAGAGGGTGCTACTGGGTGGGAGGATGCTGGCTCAGGTGGCAGGGTGCTGGGGCAGGGTGCTGGGGTCAAGGACATGGTCCTGCTGGGCACTAGGATGCCTGGCAGGGTCCTGGGGCCAGGGCCAGGGAGGGGACTTGGGTAGGAGTTGGACCTCCCTGATCTGGCACCCTCTGGACCTGCCCTCATCCCAGATGAGGGATTTTTGGACCAGGGGAGGTCATTTCAGGGCTCCTGGTTTCCCCCCCCCCCCCACTAGGCTTCTTTGCACCTCTATCCCCTGCAACCCAACTGAGCTGCCCACCCCTGCTGGTTCCCTGCACCTCCCCCAAAACCATCCTCCACAATCCAAGGGAGTGCAGCACCAGTTTCTTGCAGCCCCTCATAGCCCAGCTGAGCTGCCCAGCTATTCCGTATGCCCTCCCCCATCCACCTCAGCCCAGCTGAGCCCTGCACTGGTTCCCTGCATGCCTCCTCCATAGCACAGCTGAGCCCCGTTTCCCTGCACCTCTCCCAAGCCCCGCAAAACTGCTGAGCCAAGCACCATTTCCCTGCCCCTCGCTCCCCCCTTGAATCTAGCCCCGGTTCCTCCTCCTGCACCCAAACTGAGTTCTGAGCTCCACACACACCCACCCCCACCCCACCCCCACCCCAGCCCAGCCCCCCGGACCTCCCCACTCTGCAACCCAGCTGAGCTCAATTTCCCTGCACCTTCCCCCAAACCATGCAGACATGCTGAGAAAGCGCTGATTCCCTGCCCCTGCCCCCCTCCTGCCCTCCCGTTGGCTGTGTCTACACTGGCTGCTCTTGCGCAAAAACCTGCTTCCTGTCTACACTGGCCGCGTGTTCTTGTGCAAGTACACTGACGTTTTCATGTATGAAATCAGGGATTCTTGCGCAAGAACTATGATGCTCCGGCTTAGGAATAAGCCCTTTTGCGCAACTGTTCTTGCGCAAGAGGCCAGTGTCGACAGGCAACATGAATTTCTTGCGCAAGAAAGCCCTATGGCTAAAATGGCCATCGACGCTTTCTTGGGCAAGAGAGCAGCCACACTGCCATAGATGCTCTTGTGTAAAAGCACAGCTCACAAGTACTGAGTTCATGTGGCTTGTTTGGATGTGCCACTGCGGCACCCAAGTTATTAATACATATTTTTAAACCTTTACCTTTTCTCTCTGCTGCCATGTCTCCTCCCCTTGTTCCATCAGCTTCCTTGGTGCCTGCTGCCCCCCAACTCCTCACCCTCCTCTGCTGTCCTGACTCCTGCCCTTCTCACTGCCCTCAGCCCTTCTGCTACCTGCCCCCCTCCACCAGCCCTTCTCTCCTCTTTGTGCCCATTCCTCCAGTAGCCCCACTCGGATTGTGAGCTACCCCTCCTCATCCCCTCTTCTAACACCTCCCTGTACAAACCTGTCCTGCGTCTCTCCTCTGGTGCTGGTCCCTCCCCTGAAGGTGTCTTCCCTTCTGCTTCACCCCAGAATCCTCTGGCACCTGCACCTTCCCTTACCCCTGCACCCTCCTGGTGCCTCCCCCTTCCCTCACTGCCCCTACGTCCTTTGCCCTCTTTTTCCCTGGTGCCCACCCCCTCACCATCCTCTGCCCCCATTCCTCTCATGCCCCTCTGTGCCCTCACACAAGCCTTGCTCCATCCCAGCCTTCCTCATGCCCACCTCTTCTTTCAAGCTTTCTCCTAGCACCTTTCCCCTCCCCCTCTTGTCCACAATGTCCTTACCCTCTCCCCTCCCAGCATCACCCTGTCCTGCTCCCACTGATACCTCCCCTCTTGCCTTTTTCCTCGTTGTCTGCACTTGGCCCCCTGGTACAGTCTCTCCTCCACCCTGTCCCTTTGGTGCCTTCCTCTCTCTTCCCCCTCCCTCCGCACAAGCCCCTTCCTCTCCCAGCCCTTCCTCTTCCTTCTACCTTTCACTTTGCAAGGCTGAAGTCTGCGCTCTGTCCCCGGACTCTGAACCCGCAACTCAGCCGCACAGTGCAACACAGCGCCCAGCAGTTTTAAAATCCTGGGCCGTGACATTACATCACACCCAGGTGTCTCCCCGCCCACCGGTTGGAGCACACCACGCAGGGCAGTAGCAGCCAGCAAGGGGGAGCTCAGTGAAGGTTGCGCACTGCAGGGACGGGCCAGGGACAGGGCTGGGGGAGATGCTCTGGGGCCGGGGTGGGAGGACGCACTGGGGGGCCGGGGCCCACTCCAGCTCCAAATATTGGTGGAGCATGGGTACCACGAGCCCATACAACTCGCTGCCCATGCCTCTGCTGGCTAGCTGGCGCTCTCTCTCTCTCTCTTTTCAGAGGGGGCGGGGGAGTGCTGGCTCCTCGCGGAACCCCTAGTTTTGCTTCACGGAACCCCAGGGTTCCCCGGAGCACCAATTGGGAAACACTGATCTAGGAAGATATGATTAATCCAATAGCTTGTTTGGTCAACTGGGGTAACAGAGAAATGGAAAGTCACATGAAGTCATACAACTAGATCATTTGGTGCCTTCTGACCTTAAACTCTATGAAATAAAATGGTTTGCCTAGGAAAGCAAATAGAATAACAAGTGAGACTGGAACATACAACAAACTGAGGCCTGAGAAATCATTTTGTGTGTGACAAGAGCAGAATTTAGTGTCACAATATTAATATGAAGGATGCTTTAAGGATTGGTATGATAAGCAGCAAGGTCATACCTACCCACATTAAAAAAATCCTTTAAAATATAATAGACACCCATTCAATGTCAAGAAGTAGAAGACTGTTAATATCTACACTGAAGCTGGGAGTGAGCCTGCCAGACTGGGCAGACAAACTTGCATTAACAGGGCTTGAGCTAGTGCACTAAAAATAGCAGTGTTGGCATTCAAGCACGGGCTAGAGCTCAGGCTCTGAAACTTTGAAGGGTGGGGAGCAGGCCTGAAGGTTGCTATTTTTAGTGCACTCAGCTGAGCGACACATTTTCAGGGGCAGCAGGGACATACCTTAAGGTACTTCAGTGCTGAGGGTCAGGCAAAAAGACTGGCAGTCAGAGACAGAGACAGACAGAGACAGAGACAGAGAGAGCGTGCAGAGTGTGTGCATGCATGCATAGTCTAAAACGTATCTTATTTTCTGATCTTGTTTCTACAAACAAATTCATTAGATTGAAACTACCCGGGGAGAGCTAGCGTGTCTTGAACCTAGCCATTGTTTTCTTTGACAAGTTTTAAAGCAGCAGTGCCACACGGAGCCCAGGGTTAGTGGGGGAGTCCCCTGCTGAACCTGGGCTCCACGCGGCGCTTTCGCCTTTGAAGTGTAGCAACAGCCCTAGGGCTATTGGAGGCGCCTTATTGACTAATTGAATAGTCGATGCAAAATGCATAGACTATTTGATTAGTCAATTACTCGATATTTAACATCCCTAATATTAATCATGCCTAATGACGAACCAAGAATGGGTCCTTATTGTGCTATTTATAGAGTAGTAGAATGTTTCTCCCCTGAAAAACTTACAATCTGAAATTTCTTTCCTCTCTTTCCCAAAGTATTCCACTAATGCTTCAGTGCATTAGTTCTACTTCCATAGTATCAGGTTTTGTCCACTGCTGACTTCTCAGGGTACAGACTCATTGCAGGAGGAGTAACAGTCGTTCGAATTAGGAGCATTAATTCGAACTACCTAGCCCGTGCCGCGTGTAGCCGCGGGCAGGGAGTTCGAACTACGGGGCATTTAAAAATGGCGGTGCCCTGGAACATGCAAATAAAGCCCGGGATATTTAAATCCCGGGCTTCATTTGCAAGTTCGAATGACTGCATTAGCCACCCTAGTTCGAACTAGGGTGGCAGTGCAGACATACCCTTACATTGATATTTGCATCACTATGCTTAAGTGCTCTTTAGATCTAAAAGCATGGATGTAATAAATATTTTTCTCCTTAGTTATTAGAAATATTTAAAACATTGGTTTTATAGCTCATACAAAAAGTGACACCACCACTAGCACTATACTCAATGTCATGATAATCACTGAAAACTCTTTCAATGATCTAATATTGTACCAAAAACACTTTATGCAGAAAGTACATAAACAGTCTCTGGACATCTGCCAGCAACTGTGTTTGTAGTGTCACCACCCACAAAGTAATGAAAATAGAGCATGCCTGGTTAGATAACTTGACCTTTGAGAGTTAACAGTGTATATTAAATAACAATTTTCTTATTTTTTAAAATAACATTTACACTGAATATCAAAAAATGTCTCAATTCATGGTGAAGTGAGACATTCCACAAATACTATGTAATTCCAGCAAAATGACGCATCAAAGTAGCTATACTACTTACAATAAATATCCTATTATGTTTCAAAAAGCAGTTTCCTAAAAATTCTAGCCTCACTACATTGAGATCGATTATCTAGGAGGAAGAACACATTCAATTTTGGACAATACTAGAGTGCTATTCTAAAATAAACAGATTTTTTTCCCTGCCGGGTATAAGACAAAATTATTCAAACTGAACCAAATTACTTGTACTCATCATCACCTGATTGATTGTTTACACTGAACTTTTGTTCATTCACTTAACACTGAATATGTTTAATCTCCAGTAGGTGGAGCTAGGAAATAAATCCCAAATAGGATTATATCATCATTTATCTTTCCTCTCTTTAAAACTAGAATAGACCTTCATATCTAGAACCTAGAGAATTTACCTATTGAAGGCTATATATATATATATATATATATATATATATATATATATTAATTATATAGGCCGTCCTCACTATAAGTCCAAGATACATTCCAAAAAACTTGGACTTATAGCTAAACAACTTCAAGCGGGGAATTTTCTTCCAGTGGCCGACTTCCATTTAAGCAAATTGGGGGGAGTGTTTCGCACAACTTATAGTGGGGAATGGGAGGACTTACAATGCATCAGTTCCTACAGATGTCAACGACTTTAGTGTGGAACGGATGTATACTGGGGCGGCATAGTGGGGACACCCTGTAGTCTCATTTATTTTTAGGGTTTTTTTAAAAACAAATATTAGTTCTTGAACATGTATCAGACTGCCAGGCCTGGAGCCAGAGTACTTCTGTCTAGCCACTGAGTTGGTACACCATGGGCAACAGCAGTACAAGCATCCCTTCTAGGCCCTGTCAATATGCCTTGATGATAACTGAATCCTCAGTGGCTCTTAAATACACCAACAAGGTTATGAGTTGTGATGGTGGATTGCAGGTTCAGACACCTGTCCACTAGGAACTGAATTAAGATCACTAGTTCATTCCACACAGATCTCTTAACAGCCATCAGAAACAATATTGGTAGATACCACACTGGGCCTGATTTGAATGAAGACATGAACAACTTTGTATCCTATTACCAGTCTCAAGAGCCTTCCCATCCCACACAACCATGCGTACACAGCTCACATTAATTTTAGCCAAAGCTGCACATGTGGATCAAATTATGCATGTGCACTCACAACTCTGAGTATAAACTGTACACCACAACAAGATGTATTATCTCATTTATACTCAGTTCCCGTCCCAAACACACACACACACACACACACACACACACACACACACACGCACGCTGTGTCTAGATTGGCATGATTTTCCGGAAATGCTTTTAACGGAAACGTTTTCCATTAAAAGCATTTTCGGAACAGAGCGTCTAGATTGGCATGGACGCTTTTCCACAAAAGCACTTTTTGCGGAAAAGCGTCCGTGCCAATCTAGACGCGCTTTTCCGCAAAAAAGCCCCGATCGCCATTTTTGCCATCAGGGCTTTTTTGCAGAAAACAAATCAGAGCTGTCTACACTGGCCCTTTAGCGCAAAAGCTTTGCGCAAAAGGGACTTTTGCCTGAACGGGAGCAGAATAGTATTTCCGCAAGAAGCACTGATTTCTTACAGTAGGAAGTCAGTGCTTTTGCAGAAATTCAAGCAGCCAGTGTAGACAGCTGGCAAGTTTTTCCGGAAAAGCGGCTCATTTTCCGGAAAAACTGGCCAGTCTAGACACAGCCACAGGGTAAAAGTGAAAGGAGAACTAAGCTTTTTAGTTCCAAATGACACGTTAGCCCATTCGCTCAGGAACATCTGGTTATTGCATTTCCAGTCAGTACTCTTGCCCTTCATTCTGTTTTCACTTCATACGTTTTACACTATTCAAAATGTGTTATTTTGGTTGGCTATATGTTTAGCAGCCTGACGAGGTTGAGAAAAAAAAAACCCGGAATTTTAAAACCTGACATCACTGAACACAAACATTATTTTCATAAATTTATTTGTGGATATTTTGCTTTTGCACTATGAGCCCTTCACTACAATAAGGGTTTTTGGGGGAACCATGGTCTATGATTTATGTGAAAAATACTCTACTTTGGAATTTATTACTGATTTCAGCAGACTTGGCAAGAATATAACTATTTCATACCTGACTATATTACAATAAAATACCTGTCCTTGGCCTGTGTCAACTGACTTTGTCTCACAGGGCTCACACTGGGGGAGGAGGTAATAAAGTTACAGGGTAGATGTCTGGAACCGAGGCTCTGGGAACCTCCCAACTCGCCTGAGCATCTACACTTCAATTTTATAGCCCAAAGATCCCAGCCAGCTGCCACAGGCCAGCAGGTGGCATTGTATTGACGGGAACACAAACCTTGAGGGGCTTTGCTGTGTTTGAGAGTGCAAGCCAGATTCCACCCTAGCTTGTGCTGTCTTATGCAGTCATAACTCAAGATGCTGGGACAAGCCGTGAGAAGAATAGCAGTGGTGTAAGGTCTTCGCATCTCCCTCTCTTCAGCACAGCTCCAAACTAGGGTTGTTAATGGTTAATTGGTAAGCAAGAGGCTTATTGGCATGCTTAACAATTAATCAGCCCTTGGCCGTCAGCCACACTGGGCCAGAGCAACCTCCACCACAGAGGGGCTGGCAGGGAGGTGGTGGGACTTCACTGCTGCAATGGGACTGGGCAGCGGGCCTGGCAGCAGACCCCGAGTTAAAAAAGTTAACCATTTTAACATCCTTACTCCGTGGTGTAGGGGGCATGGCCTGGAAAGCTAGAAGGCAGTCTTGATTGAGAAGCACTCAGAGTCCGTCTGCAGAAGGGCCATGGGCTGCCATGGAACCCCCGATTACAACTCAAGGTGCACTTTCCTAGTGGAATTACTAAGAGGGAAGGAAGTTGTGCAAACCACCCCACCCTAGAGTATGGTATATGGGACTATACCACTGACTCCTTAATGGCTGGGGTGGAGGGTGGAGTGCCAATACAGGCTTCCCAGTGCTGGGTTGGGGAGCTCTGAGCCTCTGAGGATGGATCCAAGCAAGTGAAGGGCCACATCTAGCCCCTGGGCCTTAGATTCCGCCCCTGCTATAAGGTTTTAATAATCTGGTTATCACTTCATGTGTTGTATATATTTTCCTTTCAACCAACAGCACGGCTTTTCTTAGGGTTAATTTCTGGACTGAAACAATCAATTAACAAAGCTAACTGGTGAACTGGAGACCTATGCATGTCAGTACATTTGCAGAATTACTCAGTTTTTTATGCTTAAGTTGTGGTATAACATGTACATAACATTCATTATGATTTTTTCTTATTAAAGACTTTCATGGACGCGGTCTTGCATATGCAAAATAGTATACAGCACTGAAAAATATAAATGTATCTATAACCGTAAATTATCACAGTACTTAACTGAATTACTTGAGAAATGGTATGACATCATGTAATGTAATCAAAGGCTACACATACCCTAGGGAGTAGAATTAAAGTTCAGTTTGACTGTGGCATTTCCTGACTTCTGAGTACTTAACCATACATCTTTAATCTTCCATCTCATTCTCTTAGAATGCAGAGGAAAACATCCCCTTTAGGTCGAAATCTGGCATGGAAAATTTTGATCTCAAAAAGGCAAAAGTTTCAGAAAATTATCAGGAACTGAAAATAGGAAGGTATTCTGGAATGTATTACATAACGTGAACAACACCAGTTCCTCTATACTGGAAGGTTTTACACACTGTGGAAACACTTTAAAAAGTTAAGTCGTACAGTAGGAGGCGACTTTCAAAACATTTCAGTTTCTAGGTCTATCAGTTTCTAGGTCTATCCTTCCCAGTCCCACTTAAGGCCCTCAAAATACTATTACTTCATGATGTTGGGGAAAAAAACAAGTAAGAGTTAATAATCATCATGCAAGAAAAAGGAACTATTTGCCACAAGAACAAATATTCAGTTTTGCTGTCTTTATCAGAGAAAAAGACCTGTTAAGTTTCCCCTCCTGAAGACAGATTTTAAAATTAAGACTATTCCTTGCTGCTCTAAGATTTTGAACTTCATGACAACTCTTTAAATAGAACACTTCTGAATCCATACACTCTGCCCATATTCTATTCTCACAAACTATTACTGGAGAATAAAGAATAGACCAAAAAAAATTAACCAATCCCCTTATGCAGCTGAGGCAGACTCTCCACTGCTATAGACAAACTCACAGAAGCAAATGTAATAGGTAAGAAAAGTTCCATCCTTGTACCATAAAATATAGTAACACATTTGAAACAGAAACTTGGGATGCCAGTTTGACCCAAATCTCTAGTATTGGTAAAACATTTGGCCTTCCAGATGCATTACAATTAGAACTAAAGCTAAATTCCTAACATCAGTACACAACTGGATGGAATAACAGCTTTAACTAAATAAGTAAATCTTATAAACTCCTAATCATTTACATATTTTTAATGACTTGATTTTATATGAATATGTGGGAAACATACAAAGAAGGAATCACAGGATAAAGGAAAACATGTAGCCCAAATCATGCTACATAAAAGAAAAGAAAAAGTTGTTTACCTAACAGTCAGACCCTTTCCTTAGGTCTCAGAATACCATACACTCTAAAGAAGCAGGTTTACATTCACTGCAACACACACAAAACAAGATTTTCATCTTGGATTTATACAGCAGATCTTGACTTTAATATTTCACTCTCTCTGCAAATGAAAACAACTAGAAATCCAGACATGTAGGAAGAGCAGAATAATGGAGCACAGAATCAGTACGTGGATCTGAGAGAATTTTCTCCACAGCATTTTGTTAAATCATCCTCTACTTAATATCCAGCTCTGAAGTAACTACTGCATTCACAAAAGAGAAGCAAGTTTATCTTTAAAAAAATAATTTGATTTTGGAACCAGCAAAGTATTTATGAGCAAGAGACATTTGGAAAGAGTATATTACAATTTCCTTAAGGGTTAACATATGCTTGAGTCTTTCTCTGAATGTTATTTTCAAGGAAAACCTAAAATAGATTAAATTATGTCAGAGACTTCAAAGGAAAACACTGTTCTTTCAAGAAGGTTTTTATGTAACAAAAAATTGAGCCCTGCAAGCAGTTTTTGAGTATACAACTGAGATGCAATTTGATAAACAGCTTTCTGTCATTCAAGGCCAGGCATGTGCAAAACCAGAGTATCAGCACTTTCATCAAAAAACCTATTTACTCTGTCTCATTTTATTGTGACTTTTCCATATTATTTACCCAGTCAATCATAAAAATACATTTCTTACCACTTGTATGAGATACTATGCGATCTGCAGATGACGGATCGTTTTCATTTTCCTTAATGCCACTGTTGCTGTTGTCTTTTTCAAGCAGTCTGTCCACCATTGCAATAATGCAGTTTAAACTCTTCCCCACATTGGCCCACACCCTATCCTGAAAAGAGCATCAGTATCACTACACATTATTGAAAGAAGCATAGAAAGAGATGTATTAGTAGGCTTCTTAATATTGTCTACAGTAGAATTAAGTGTAAAGTGAAGATTAGGTGTCTAAAAATTATGTAACTTAATATCTTTACACAGCACATCATCATTTCAAGGACATTTTTCTTCTGCCTGGGTACTGATTTTTTAAAGCACTGAAAACAGCACATTTTCTGAACCCTGCACTTGCTACAAAGTGACCTATGCTGAACCAGAAAACATAAAAATGAGACACCACAATTACCCACCCGCCTGCCTTTATGCCACATTCAGTATCTAATGCAATTTCATTTTGTACATTTTTCATACAAATTACAACCCATGATACTTTACAGAGTTAGCAACATATAACAAAAACTGCAGAAATAACATAGGGGAAGAGAAATCAAGAGGTATAAGCACAGACGAAAAGATAAAGTCAAGATTTGGAGTGAGACAAGACTTAAATCACTATGCCTGAGACACAGATACAGGAAGGCTCCTGCAGGTGTCAGGAACTGCAAAGGAGAAGGTTCTTAGAATCACAGTAGTGGGATTGTATGGAAGGACAGAGACGGATAAATAGAGAGAAACTGTGAGACAAGGTTAGTTACAAACCTTGGAATGGCTCCATTCACACTTCAAAATTAAATGAGTAATTTGAACTGAATAAATTGCTAGCTAATGGAAGAGAAAGGTGGTGAGTGATGTGATCATTCTTCTATAAACGTGTGATGTGGTGTCCAGACATGGTGTAAGGCATGTTTTGGGGGTGGGAGGCATGAGAAGGGAGTTTTACAAGACAAAGTGAAGGAAGAGGGTAAAGCAGGAGGACTTAAGTAGAGGCAAAATGAAAGGAATATCCCAAAGCTGTGGAGATGGGGATTGGAAAGATTCAGTCCAAAAATGTGTGGAAAAAGGAAAATTTAGACTAAAAAACAATACTACAGTTACAGACAAATGTAAAGAAAGGGAAGCTGGATGGAGACAGAAGCTGGATTTGTGCCAGAACATCTGAGGCAAACTTCGTAATTAATCTAATAACTATTCTGTATTGCTTATCACGATACTTAATGGCATATCAATCTTCTGCAGAATGCATCATACTTTCAGAAGTTGCTGCAGTATTTCAGAACTTATGTATACTGTACAGATGGAAGTTCCCTGCTTTTCCATGATGGTGTTTTTTTTTTTTAAATGATTCACTTACTTTATAACAAAGAATTTGCTTTCCAATTCCAAACTGAACCCCCTAAACTATCATAGATTGTATAATACATAGTGAGAAAGATAACTAACACTGTAAAATAATCTTGATTTATGTATAAGATTAAATAACTGGAGATATGCAGAATGTGAAGTAGATTTATGAAAAATACAGTTATATATGTTTAGAATGAGTATTGCATGCATTATATAGTATCTATTACAGGTATATTAAAGTGGTGGCAACTATATAGGAACACAAATGCTTCACTGAGACATGTGATTTCAAAGGGAAACCAATACAAAATTTGAATGAGTTATATATAATCAGTATAATCAGCTGTGAGTGCTTGTAACTTAACATCTGTTCATGTGATAAATCTATTGTCATGATGACATAATGAGGTTTTATATTAATCAGGAAAATGTGAGTGTGTATATATACACACACACACACAAGGGAGGGTGTTTTGCAAACAAACAATATAAACACAATGAAAGTACTCAGAAGACATACATACTACATTCATTAGTGACGCTAGTCTTCCTATGGAAGAAATACAGAGTGTTGCTAAAGAATGTGTTTTTGCTTTATTTAGAACATTCTCCTGATCAAAATAGTTTGCAGTTTTTTGAGAACTATTTTGTTCAGGAGAATGTTCTAAATAAAGTCTTAAGTATCTTCAAGTGGTAAGAAATTAGTAACTCAGGCACAATTATTGTTCACCACTTAGTTTACCAATGAGCCAATAAGTTTCAAAATCAGCCTAAAATAATGTGTACAACAAAAAAGTGTGGAAAACCAGCAGTTGTATATCCACAATCAACAATTAGACACCTAACTATCTGATCGTTGCATCAATATGGGGTATTTGCACAAGCTAATAATTGCATGCATAATAATGAAACCCCAAGTCAGAGGCCGGGCAGAGGCCCCATGGAAAGCTTTAACTCTAGATGCCAGCTCTAACTTAAGAGTGACTGAAAACTATTGAGAAAAATGAAGAAATGTGTTTAATTTCAACCATGAGTGAATGTGAATTTTGAAAAGGGAATTCTGCAAAGAATGATGAAGTACAGTACACAGGGAAAAAAAGATGTGCTCAAGCAGCGATAAGTCTTTAATAAGCATCCTCTGTTATTGCACAAAACCAATGCAAATAAAATTTCTCTTCACAAACTCGAGACTGTTTTTCTTCTTTTAAATTAACAGTTAACTCAGAAATGAAATTATATCTGCATAATATACACTGCTCAAGGGCATTCACTGAGGGAGTTTTGGGGTTTTTATGTTTTTGGTAAATAAGGGTCATAAACATTAATTTGCCGACAACATCATTTCTGATCTAATATCTAGGTGAGCAAGAGCAACAGAAGGAGTAAAGTGCTTCTGGGTACCTTGTAGAAGAAGCCAAGAGAAAAGGAAGTAACTGCATTGAGGAGTCACAAGGATTATCTGAGACTAAGCACCAATATTTGTACTTTTCTGCCAATGGGGGAATAGGACCAAAATTTTAACAAAGGATTCCTTCAAGTTTTCCATCTCATTCATATGACATTTCTTACATAAAAAAAAACACTCACCAATAGGGTTGACAGATGGTTGAAACAAAAATATTGAACACCTGCCGCCCCCCCCCCCCCAAAAAAAACAACTGGGAAAAAATTCTATTGAAGAAAAAGGGGGGGGGGAAGACGACCAAAGTTGTTGGGGAGGGTATGGGGGGGGGGGGGGGAAGGACTCCAAGACTTAAGCAAAAAAATAAAATAAATAAATAAATAAATAAATAAAACAGCATTAAATCAGCACGTCGCCTTTAAGAGTGAGTGCAGGGATAGTAACAGGGGAGCGGTTGAGCACTAAGACCTAGGGGAGTCATTGCTTCCCCTTGGTCTTTTTGCCGGCAGCCATTTTGTGCCGACAGCCTTGCGGAACCAGGTAACCAGTGAGAAGAGAGGGAGGCCAGGTGCTGAGTATTTGTAGGGTGCCCGGCATTTTTGCCTCCTGGCTGGGGAGGGTGGGGAGAGGAGGAATCAGAAAATACCGAACATCTTAGGTGTCCGGTATTTTCTCAGGTTTTTTATTTTACTGGACAGGAGGCAAAAATACTGGACTGTCTGGGTAAATACCAGACACCTAGCAACCCTACTCACCAAATAAAGTGAATTCCATACTATTCTCCTGAACACAAAGAAATCCATATTCCATATTATTTCCCACCCTTCAAAATATCCATGATTTCTATACAGTCTTCCGCCATCCTATTGCTCCTTCCACCCACCTCCCATCTTCTCAGTTCAGTATGCTTCACCCTACCTGACAACTCAGGAAAACTGTTTCATGGGTAGGCTCCTGTGGCGGGGTGGCCCCGCCCCTCCCGGAAACCGCCGGGACGCCGCAATCGCGGGGGAAGGACTCACCCCCCGGAGGGGAGCAGAGCACCGCCCGCCGTCCCCAAACGGGGGCGCCGGCACACCGGCCGGGTAACGAGCCGGGGCCGGCAGGCAGGACAGGGACGGGGGTGCCGGCATACCGGCCGGGTGACGAGCCGGGGCCGGCCGGCAGCGCCGAAAGGGGGCGGAGCCGAGCAGGCGCAGGGGAGCCGTCAGGGGGAGGACGGCCCTGGGAGGGGCCGGAGTCGGACGAGGGGGGTGACGTCATCTGCCTGCGCCCGGCGGGCAGTTTAAAAAGCCGCAGTGTAGCAGCCATAAGGGGGGACGCCGAGGAGACGCACCCCCCCCGTGAGCCAAGGAGCGGACGGCAGTATTGGAGGCCCTGGGCAGGGTCAGAGGAAGGGCCGAGGTGAGCCTATGAGACCCGGGGGGGGGGAAGAAGCAGCCCAGGGCGGGGACGCGGACCCTGAGAGCAGGGGAGTTTAGGGGTCTCGACCCCCCCTGCTAGGTGGGGGAGTCTTTTTCCCCGACCTTAGGGCCCTGGGCTGGGGTCCGGAGAGAGGGCGGGCCCGGACCCCCTTCCCCCAACCGCCTAACCAAACCAAGCAGAGTCGGGCGCGTTCAGGCGTCGACATTCGGAGAACCGAGGGGGGCGGACGTAAGCCCCTCCGCACAGGGGAAGGACCCCTACAGCTCCTCACAGACAGAGTAACAGTAAGCAGGAGAATGTCCTTAGACCTGGCAGCCATAATGGGAGACAAAAGCCAGCCTGCTGCCTTTATCTGCAGGGTAGGTGGCTGTGGGTGCCCATAATGGTGAATTAGGTAGTGGGCATCCTTTCATACTTGAGGTGGGTGGGGCTCCCTGACTGCCAGGGATAAGCTAGTGCCACGGGTTCCCTGAAGTGTTGGTGGGAGATCGGAGGGAAGGAACGAGGCTTTTGGCTCACTCCCAGTGCTTGTTCTTTAAACTTTAGATAGGTAGGCCTATGACAGGAATGGAAAAGAGAAGGGCTGCAATGGGTGGAGGCTGCTACTCAGTTCATCTGCAGCTTGGCTTTGCCTCTTCTCCACCGCCTTTCGGGAGGCAGGTGGGATATGGGCCTGAACAGTGTATTTAGCAATGCATCCTCAGTTCATTCCTACTGCCGCTTGAGGGGGGATGCAAGAGAGAAGCTTCTCTTACAGAAGCTACTGTGGCAGTGGCAGGTGTACCCACACAATCCAGCCCACTGAGTTTCCAAAGCTAGCTCAGCCCAGCATCAGATTTTTATGACCAGTCTTCATAATTTAAGTAAGCCTGTTTAACAATTCTCTTTCATACCCTTCATCGGGGTAGTGCTAGCCCATTGGGGGCCTTAAGGAGAAATATTTTTGACCCCTTTCCCTGCAACACATACAAATAATTAACTGGGAGGCCCAAGAAATAGCGTAGCCTGCTTATGCCTTTACCTACAAATGTAACTTTCCTGGTAATACCCTGATAGCAGAAAGCCAGCCTAAGAATTTTAGGAAAGGCTAATAATATGGCATCTGATACAGGAGAACCACTTACACTCATCTTACATTGATGACTTAGTTGGCGTTTTCCTAATTTGCATGGCTGGTAAAAGGAAAATGTAAATGGTAATTCTCTGAGTTACATCTCAGACATAACCCCCTTGTTTTACACACTAGGGAGGAAGAGAGTGCGTGTATGTATGTGTACACATGCTTAGCTCTCCCTCAGCTTCCTGCTATAGAAGGGGAGCACAGCTGAGCCCTCCCAGCGGGTTTACAGGGGTTTAAATTTTCAATGATGTCTTTGCAAGGAGAAGGGGCAGATCTTTTGCTTTTTCCTTTTGAAAGAAGAAACAGAACTGTGTCATGGGGCCCAGAGGCTGCCTTTGTTTCCACAGGCCTCAACAAACACCTTGCAGAGCCCATCCCTTCCCCACCAACCAGCAGAGGTTTCCTTTTTACACAGTAGAACACATCTCAGAGGTCTGAGGTGCACTTCACCTGCTTAAGTTATAATGCAGACATAGGGTTATGTGCCAGAACCACATGTTAACAGTCCTTAATGGAATGTTCATAATAGATCTTGTATCTTAATAAATGTTCGTGAATCTTGGCTGATGTCTTCTCAAGACATGTGACAGTGTTTTGGAGTGGGATTAGATGATTGTGGGTGGGAGAATATTTTACAAAGGAGTTACAGAATATTGGTACACTGATTAAAATACTATCAAAATAAAATTATATATAAAATACTGATTGCTTTTCCCAGCCAATTTGCAACTGCATAATTTTCATTAATATTATTATTATTAATATTTTGATGTGTCATCTTCTACAAGTGCCATTTTAACTAAGAAAAAAGTCAGCTTGTTCTATCCATTCTATTTTTTATTATTACAACACAAATAGCATTGTAACATCAACCATGTTAACTAATCAGTCAGAAATGTAGAGCAGAAAACACTTCCAAGTGGCAGTCTGCCCATCCACTCCTGCATTATGCATAAAAAGACACTTTTTCCCCTCCCTGGAGGGAGGTTCCAGGATAGCAGAAGCAGCTGGCAAACAGAGAAGGAAGTAACCATCCAGAGGCCATCTGTAAGTATTAGGTTAAATATTTTTCCTTAAGCTGTAACATTTTGGTATTACCTAAGCATAGTGTTTACAATTCACCAGCATAAATAGCTCGATCAATTCTGCTGTCAAAAGTCTGGCACTAATGTTTGTATCGGACATCCAAACAGAAAGGTGTTTTAAGCACTGGTGCTCAGGGCTTTGATCCTGCAACTGGATCAGCGCAGGAAGATCTATACTTCATTATAGACCCCAATTTGGATCCAGTGGCAAAAACAGGACCTATCTTAAGCAGAATAGAAATGTATCCTCAATAAAGGCTAAGAAAAACCCTCACCCCCAAATATAAATAATCAACAAAAATGGAAATACAAAAAGCTATTTTATAAAGGGGTTTTTAGTTTGTATATTAACCTTTAGCCTAATGGCATATCCTCCTTAGGCACTACAGGCAGCTTCATAAGTTATTAGAAATCTGCATCTGCATACTTTAAAATATAATTTATTTGTACAACACACAGATTAGTCAAGATTCTTAAGAATAGGAATAGTTCTGTTTCTCAGATCTCCTTGCTCACTCAATGTGAAGAATAGAACATAATTTGAAAGTAGAAAGCAACTCCTTAAAAATTATTTGGTTTTGCTTTTTTAAAAAAGTTGGGCCTAGAACTCATCACTTCAGATGCTCATAAAATCAAATCACCAGAATTGTAAAAAAGATAATGTGGTTATTTATAGTACCAAGACCTGGATCAATTTAATGTCCCACAAAACTCTTATTTTAGATTTCAGAAAACTAAAAACTTAGAATCTCATCTGCAAGAAGCTTCTGGTTTGTTTGATATAGTGGAAAAAAAGCAGTGTGTATCTTCACCAACACAAAGCTGAAGCTACTGCACAGAAAACATAATATTCCTTTGAGGTTTAACTGTTTTCTTACTTCAATAAACTTTCCAATAAATGTTATTGCACAGTTAAATTGCAGCTCAGACCAAGCATTTTTCTTAAACTTTCCAAGCACTTGCTCTGATGTTTCTATTCCCACCTTGTTGATAAGAGTTCAATAATTAAAACTAAGATCACATGTGCCATCAGTTTTCCATTAAGACAGAGAGTGGAAAGCAAATGAGAGGATATTTTAGACCCTGATCTCACAATAGTTAAGCACACGCTTAACTGTAAGAAGGCAAGAAACCCAGTATTATTTGTTCTTCTTAAAGTTCTAGCTTCCAGAGTCAAGTGATTATGTGACAATTTCAGCTTTCACTTAAAACAGGGCACATTTTTTCATAGTTTCTTTATCAGAAAGAAGAATATTTTTTCCATATTCAAGGTATAATCAGAAAAATTGAACAGAAATAAAATAGAAGATATAGGATGAATGTGGTAAGGAAGAAGCATTCACTGAAATAACTGATTCAGAAAATCTCAGCTGTATAAATTGTACAAAACATTGAACAATCTGATAAAAATATTAACTTTAAAAACCGTGTTTGATTCTTTCATGGCATTTCAAATATCCTAGAAGAACAGACTTAGAAAAAGCAGTTCTCTTTCACTGATCATTAGTTCATGCATTTTTAAGCTATTTACGTTCACTCGGAAAAAAATGCATTTTTATTTCATACTCTTTTTGAGTCCCTTTGATATCTGCTTAAATGACGAAAAGCACAACTTTTCCCCATATGGTCACGAAGATGTTCATTTCCAACACTTTTATATATACAAGCTGAGCAGTCACACAAACAAATTATTCATCAGAAAATTCTTTCAAGTTATTTTTGTGGGATTTCATTAGAAAAGTATTCTTGGCAGTCAAATGAATTAAAAATTGGATCTATTCATATGTAAAATAAAGTAGTGTTTAAAGTTTTAAAATTGTCTCCATCAAGAGGAGACATGGAGATTAAGAATTTCTTTTTTGTCTGTGCTTAGCTGTGAATTTTTTTTTAGAGATTCATGCAAGAATTTTGAGGTTTCTTACCCACTCTTCTTCATCATATTCTGAATGGTGAGGTATAGAGTTCTGCCGTTTGATCTGAGATGGATGGTCCTGATGCGGTGGATCACCACATTCTTCCACACTGTTTCTGGGCACAGTTGGCTTCTTGAGGACACAACCTGGACGGGCTGTGTACAGCGCTAAAAGGGCACTTCTGACTAGCTGATCCTTGAATGCATTCACAAATAACTTTGTCTGGAAAGAAAGTAATGGGTTGTTAGGCTTAAGTGTGTAATAGGTCTAATTATTAAAATACATATTTTTGTTTTGGTAGAATGGAAATTGATCGCTACGAGACACAGAAAGGAATGTGTACCAACCACTGGAGATCAATATCAGGTTCTGGAACAATGCCAGTCTCTGAAATCCACACTTCTAAAAGTTAATGCAAAAGGCACAGTGTCTGTTATAAAGACCATCTGTCTACAGAATTGTGTTTAATTCTAGTTCTAAATTTTCTCTGTAGAGAAAGGGTTCTATAGGGATAACTGGTTGAAACACTATCAATCTGCTGTTCCTTTAAGTGTGTCCCAACAAATATCAGAAGAAAATGTGATTCATTTCAGAAATTTCTTTCTATAAAACAAACAAATAGATTATAGCACAAGGAAGGCAATGCTTACAAGTGGCACTGAAGTATGTGCACAGAGCATGAGCTCAGATCAGTGTTGGAATAAGTCTAGTCACAGGCACTACAGGTTCATGCTTAGGGAACAAACTTTTGGAGTTAATAGTGCAATGGTGTCAGAATCTCATCTTTCCTTAAAAAATACAATTCTAGACCTTATGATTGCAAGGACAAGTTTGAAAATGTGACCCAAGCATAAAAAATTAAGCTGCCTCTACAGAGAAACCCGAAGAATGGCTTTAAAATTGGGTAACTCCCCATTCACCTAAGTAAGGGTATGACTACACTGCCACCCTAGTTCGAACTAGGGTGGCTAATGTAGGCATTAGAACTCGCAAATGAAGCCCGGGATATTTATATATCCATATTTATATATTTATTTGCATGTTCCTGGGCGCCATCATTTTTAAATGCCCCGTAGTTCGAACTCCCTGCCCTCGGCTACACGCGGCACGGGCTAGGTAGTTCGAATTAAAGCTCCTAATTTGAACTACCGTTACTCCTCATTGCAGGAGGTGTAACGGTAGTTCGAATTAGGAGCTTTAATTCGAACTACCTAGCCTGTGCTGCGTGTAGCCGCGGGCAGGGAGTTCGAACTACGGGGCATTTAAAAATGGCGGCGCCCAGGAACATGCAAATAAAGCCCGGGATATTTAAATCCCGGGCTTCATTTGCAAGTTCGAATGACTACAATAGCCACTCTAGTGTGAACTAGGGTGGCAGTGTAGACATACTCCAAGGTATTAACTAATATCATCTCAGCAGGAGACTGAAGTGCAGGAGGATACGAGAGCAACAAGCTTGGCCTTACATACCAGTGGTGTAGGCAGACTGATACACTTGGGTGAGCCCCATTTAGGGATGGTAAGCAATGACAGGAGGGTAGGGGCAGGAACTATTGGGGCCACCTGTCGTCCCCCCTCCAGCCACCTGGTAAGTGATGGATGCTGTGTCATGGGGCCCTGGAATAAAAGGGGAGCAGCTGAAAAAAGTGCACCCCCCCCTTCTGACTCTCAGGAAGGTGGCTTCTCTATGGTAATGAAGACTCTTCTGTAGGGTGGAGCTGGCAGCCCCTGCCCACCAGGCTCCCAGGGAGGCAACCTTGCTGTAGCAGTGGGCTCTGCAGTATGAAGCTTATTTAAACATCATACTGCAGAGCCCACAGAGCATGTAAGATTTTTAGCTGTTACACAGTTAACATATAAACAACTTTTAACACCCCTAGTGCAAATATGGGAACAGATCATCTATTTCCCCACTCAATGAATGGAGTTTTTCCCTTTTGTGTAGAGCAGTGACTCTGCTATTTGTCAACACTGTCATCTACCACCTGAGCATACAGGAATGTTTTCTGCCTGGTTCATGAACTATGCTGCGAGAGTGGATGGAGACAGAGCAGACCAGGGGCAGTAAAATAAAGCTTTTCCTCCCCGGTATGCCAGCCATTAATAGAAAAAAAATGATGCATCTAACGCCCTTTCCATAAAGGAGTCTGTACCATTTTTTTCCTAGGAGCATCACGCTCTGCAAGGGCCAGAACCAGTGAAGTGGCACAAAGCCTTTTCCCATGGATGGTCTTGGCTTCCTGTGGATCCTGAGCGATCAGCCAATTTGAAGCAAGGCCCTTTGTACTAGGGATGGACGCAACTCATCAGAGACAGCGGGAGAGGAATGAGGATAGGGCCCCCTCACAGACAGGGGCTGGTCAAAGGCAAGGACTGCTCAAGAGAGCCAGTATCTCCTATCTATTCCAAGCCAGAGCACATCTGGATTGTATAGCCAGATGGTCAGCTGAGTAGTTGCATGCAAGAATGGAAAGCTTCTAGGTGTGCTTTCTGATCAGGCAAAGGCATTTCAAAAATTCACAAAGCTTTAAAGGGGGGGGAGGGGCTGCATTGCATAGAATATTATTTTTTCCCCTGTGTGTCTCTATGATGTGTTTATTATATTGTCTGAGAGCTTCACAATCATTATTGGATTTATCTTCATAAAACCCTGTGATATTACAAGGTATTATTTGCTATTTTACATATGCTGAATAGAGGCAGAGAGAGATTAGGGTCAAGTGCCCACTATTTTTGGGTACCCAACTTGAGACACATACTGCCTAATTTTTTTCAGAGCACTTAAAATTTTTATAGCGCTTTATAGGTTTTGGAACACAGCTGCAATTTACTTCAGATGCAGTCCTGAACTGAAAGCTCACGACTTCTGCAAGTCTTGCTTCAAGTGTCATGTTGGGCACCTAAAAAAAGGAAGAACACAACTGGTTGCAATGTGTGAAGATTTTGGCGTAAATGACTTGGCTAGAATCACACAGAAACTGTGGCAGAGGTAGAGTTAGAATCCACTTCTAGAGGATGGCACCCAACTGTTTTAACTATAAGACCATCCTTTCTCTCCTTGCAATTCCGGCCTCACTCACTAGACACTTTGCAACTTTTGCAACAAATGAAGCAGGGTCCTACAAATATCAACTTCCCTCACTACACAATTGCAATTAAACTCTAGAGCAGGCCCATCTTGTGAACAGAAGGAGGCCACAATCCTGTGGAAAAAGTATTATGGGATCATGGAAGAGCTGCATACAAACAAGGGAATCAAATCAAGTTTGTACAGGCAACCTTCATTCTGGCATTTCCTAAATGTTCAGTGCTTGATTTTGCAACTTCAATCATGTTTTTAACGGTTGTATGCGATATCCTTGATTTTTGAAGGGAACTGGAACAACAGCAATTCTATAGTCTAGCATCATACTGACACCCACCATGGTTCCCCAGTAGTTTCCAAATCCATGGCCTCTCAGTACACATCTCTATCACTTGAGTTAAGGGAAAACAGGTAGTAATAGTAGGCTGTTATCCATTAGGTGGACCAGGTAGTAGTGAAAAAGGAGACAGAACCTTGATCACTAGGTTTTACCACTATTTGCTAACTGCAGAGAACTATAGAGTTTCACAGAATCATAGAATATTGGAAGTCAAGAGGTAGAGTCCAGACCCCTGCCTTCATGGCAGGACCAAGCACTGTCTAGATCATCCTTGACAGATGTCTATCCAACCTGCTCTTAAATATTTCCAGTGATGGAGATTCCACAACCTTCCTATGCAATTTATTCTAATGTTTAACCACTCTGACAGTTAGGAAGTTTTTCCTAATGACCAACCTAAACCTCCCTTGTTGCAGTTTAAGACCATTGCTTCTTGTCCTATCATCAGAGGCTAAAGAGAACAATTTTTCTCCCTCTTCCTTGTAACAACACTTTTAGATACTTGAAAACTGCTATCATTTCACTGCTCAGTCTTTTCTAAATTAAACAAGTCCAATTATTTCAGTCTTCTCTCATAGGTCATTTTTCTAAGCCTTTAAATTTTTGTGTTGCTCTTCTGTGGACCTTCTCCAATTTGTCCACATCTTTCTTGAAATGTGGTGCCCAGAACTGGACACAATGCTCCAATTGAGGGCCTAATCAGCACAGATAAAGCAGAAGAATGACTTCTCATGTCTTGCTCACAGTACTCTTGTTAATTCATTCCAGAATCAGGTTTGCATTTTTTTTTGGCAACACCATCACACTGCTGATTCATATTTTAACTAGTGATCCACTATGAACCCTAAACCCCTTTTAGCAGTACTCCGTCCTAGACACTCACTTCCCATTCAGTATGTGTGAAAATGAGGGGAGTACTTTGCCTTTGTCCTTATTAAACTTCATCCTATTTACCTCACACCATTTCTCTAATTTGTCCAGATCACTTTGAATTATGACCCTATCCTCCAAGCTGGGAGGGGTTGCAAGTGCTTTGATGTCATCTGCCGACTTAATGATCGTATTCTCTATGCCATCATCTAAATTGTTGATGAAGATATTGAACAGAACCAGTCCCAAAACAGACCTCTGTGGAACCCCACTTGTTATGCCCTTCCAGCATGATTGTGAACGGTTATTAACTACTTGATGAGAATGGTTAACCAGCCAGTTATGCACCCGCCTTACAGTAGCCCCATCTAGGCTGTATTTCCCTAGTTTATAGATAAGGTCATGTGAGTGTGTGAAATGCCTTACCAAAGTCTTGGTATATCACATCCACCGCTTTTCTCTTACCTATAAAGCTTGATATTTTAATCAAAGAAAGCTGTCAGATGGGTTTGATGTGATTTGTTCTTTACAAATCCATGCTGGCTATTAACTATCACCTTATTATCTTCCAGTTGTTTGCAGAGGAATTCCTTAATTACTTGCTCCATTATCTTCCCTGGCACAGAAGTTAAACTGACTGGTCTATAGTTTCCTGGGTTGTTCTTATTTCCCTTTTTATAGATGGGCACTATATTTGCCCTTTTCCAGTCTTCTAGAATCTCTCCTGACGTCTATGACTTTTCAAAGATGATAGCTAAAGCCTCAAATACCTTCTCTATCAGTTGCTTGAGTATTCTAGGATGCATTTCATCAGGCTCTGGTGACTTGAAGGCCTCTAACTTTTCTAAGTAATTTTTAACTTGTTTTTTTATTTTAACTTCTAAACCTACCCTATTCCCACTAGTATTCACTATGTTAGGCATCCCGTTACCATCAAACTTTTTGGAAATTGAAATGAAGTTACCCTTTATGTCTCTAGCTAGATTTAGCTCATTTTGTGCCTTTGCCTTTCTAATGTTGCCCCTGCATAGCTGTATTGTTTGCTTATATTCATCCTTTGTAATTTGTCCTAGTTTCCACTTCTTTTGTGTGACTCCTTTTTATTTTTAGATCATGTAAGATCTCCTGGTTGATCCAAGGTGGTCTCCTACCATACTTTCTATCTCTCCTATGCAGTGGAATAGTTTGCATTTGGGCCCTTAATAATGTCCCTTTAAAAAAACTACCAACTCTCTTCAGTTGTTTTTCCTGTTAGTCTTGCTTCCCATGGGACTTTACTTACCAGAAATCTAAATTTATTAAATCTGCCTTCCTGAAATCCATTGTCTCTATTTTGCTGTTCTCCCTTCTACCATTCTTAGAATCATGAACTCTATGATTTCATGATCACTTTCTCCCAAATTGCCTTTCACTTTCAAATTTTCAGCCATTTCCTCTTTATTTGTTAAAACCAAATAAGAATATAAGAACGGCCTTACTGGGTCAGACCAAAGGTCCATCTAGCCCAGTAGCCTGTCTGCCCACAGTGGCCAGCACCAGGTGCCCCAGAGAGGGTGGACCGAAGACAATGATCAAGCAATTTGTCTCCTGCCATCCTTCTCCAGCCTCTGACAAACAGAGGCCAGGGATACCATTTCTATCCCCTGGCTAATAGCCTTTTATGGACCTAACCTCCATGAAATTATCTAGCTTCTCTTTAAACTCTGTTATAGTCCTAGCCTTCATAGCCTCCTCTGGCAAGGAGTTCCACAGGTTGACTACACGCTGTGTAAAGAAGAACTTTCTTTTATTAGTTTTAAACCTGCTACCCATTAATTTCATTTGGTGTCCTCTAGTTCTTCTATTTAGGGAACTAATAAATAACTTTTCTTTATCCGCCCTCTCCACACCACTCATGATTTTATATACCTCTATCATATCCCCCCAGTCTCCTCTTTTCTAAACTGAAAAGTCCCAATCACTTTAACCTCTCTTCATATGGGACCCATTCCAAACTCCTAATCATTTTAGTTGCCCTTTTCTGAACCCTTTCCAAGGCCAAAAGATCTTTTTTGAGGTGAGGAGACCACATCTGTACACAGTATTCAAGATGTGGGCGTACCATAGTTTTATACAGTAAGATATTCTGGGTCTTATTTTCCATCCCTTTCTTAATTCCTGGCATCCTATTTGCCTTTTTGATTGCTGCTGCACACTGTGTGCAAGTTTTCAGAGAACTGTCCATGATAACTCCAAGATCTCTTTCCTGATTTGTCGTAGCCAAATTAGTCCCCACCTAAATCTAGAACAGCTTCCCCCCTAGTATCGCTCTCAACCTTCTGAAATAAAAGGTTGTCTCCAATGCAGTGCAAGAACTTATTGGGTAATCTTTGCCCTGATGTGTTAGTTTCCTAACATATGTCTGGATAGTTGAAGTCCCCCATCACCACCAAATCCTGCACTTTGGATGATTTTGTTAGTTGTTTACAAAAAGCCTCATCCACCTCTTCTGCCTGGGTAGGTGGTATGTAGTAGGCCCCTAGCATGACATCACCCTTGTTTTTTACCCTTTTTAACTCAACCCAGAGATACTTAACATGTCTGTCTCCTATGTCCATCTCCACCTCAGCCTAAGTGTATACATTTTTAAATATACAAGGCAACATCTCCTCCCTTGTTCCCCTGCCTATCCTTCCTGAGCAAGCTAAAGCTTTCTATACCAATATTCCAATCGTGTGTATTCAGGACTCCTGAGTTTAATTCCAGGTTATGGAGAGGCATATCCTCTAGGCATACATCCATCTGCCCCCTCCTAAAAACTTGTCTGTTTCCTTCTCCTGTTTTACTCCATCCCAACTCCAGTTCCTGTCTCCTTTCTCCTGTTCATCTCCATACTTCTTAGGGAGAAAGGTCCCCTCCCTCTTTTCACCTATTCACATACCTGGCTTCTGCTCCCCTCCGCAAAATGTTTCAGGTCCTAACATCTATTCCTTTCTCAACTTTCACCGTCCCCTTCCCTCTCTTCTCCTATCCAATTACCTGCATCTCCTGTCTACTCCCTACCCCTTCTTCCCTCTGCTCTTTCCCTACCCTCTCCATTTTCACTCCTTTCCAGCTGCTGTATCCTCCTCTTTTCCCATTCCTCTCCAGTGTTGCCAACTCTCATGATTTTATCATAAAACTTGCAATATTTAGAGCTTTTTTTTTTTTAAAGCCCCTGCTGTTGGCATTAGGAACTTTAGAGCCCTGATGGCTACAGAGAAAAAGCTTGAAAACATTAGAAACCAGAAGACACATAAAAAGAACCCCAAATCTATTATTTTAATAAACTCAATATTTTATGTCAATCATACTTTTCAAGTCTTATTCTTGGTTGTGAGCTTTTTGTCTTTTCTTTTTTAAACATTTGGCAATACTGCTCATCCTTCAAGCATCTGAGTCAGGCCTATTTCTCCTCCTCCTCTTTGCTGCCTGGGCTCTAACAGAGAAAGGGCATTGACAACACTGGAGAGAGAAATTGTCCCTGTTCTTAGTGATTATATCTGGCACAAGTGCAGAGGTAAGTCTCACACAGCCCCTGCAGCCACAACATGGAGTGTGTTCAGTTCAGATAGACTTTAACAACAATATTTTCCTGAGTAACAAACTGAGCATGTGTGAACTAAGACTGTTCAGAGATTCTAACCCAGGAAAATTTGGGCGGCATTTGACATGGATGATGAATGATATATCCCTGACTCCAGGGCAACCCATCGCCTGCCAAATATAAGAAGCCCATGCCTAGCATAAAGCCGCTACAATTTCTATTAAAAAAGCTGTAATAATTTTTAACATAGTCACAACAATTTATTTTTTTTCCAAATCTCCATCTGAGTGCCTGTATCATGTTGCTAAAGCTTTTTCAATACATTCAGCTTGAGACAGACACTTGGCATGAAAAATTTCAGTCCCGTTAAAACATAGGATTGTTATAAACAACTGGAAAATGTTGGGCAACATTAATTAAAGACAACACTACAGAGAATTAGCTACCTTTCCAGAAATCTGTCATCTAGCAGATAAATGACCAGCACTTTCCCTGACTGGACGACCTTGGAAAAGTCATTTTATTTCTTTGTGCCTCAGTTTCCCAATGGGGAATTTTTTTTATCTTCTCTGTAAAGTGCTTTGAGATTTACTGATAAAAATTGCTATATAGGAACTATATATTATTATTAAATAATTATGGTATAAATGTTTTTACAAAAAATAAACTGAAGCAACTGGCATAGAAATGGGATGAGAGCTTTCATTTTCCTTCACACAGACTCAAAACTGTTTTTAGTAATTAAATTGTGTTCAAGGGTTCTATTGGATTAACAACAGGAATGGTCCTAATAGAAAATTTTCTTATGTACAGCTAAATTCATACACCACCACTATTTATACATTTTTTCTAATCCCTCCAAGACCAGTATGCACAAAGAAATGCAAACTTTGCAAATGCTTTCAGATACCCGACTAACGAATAATTTTGATAAAAATATAAAAAAGAAAAAAGGCTTAGCTAGAAAATGTATTCAGCAAGCCTATGCAAGCTGCAAATGCTGATATATTTGTATATAGAAAAGGACATCTTTAATTAACAAAAACTGTTACATAAAGAGGCTAGTCCTTATGAATGAAATTTAAAAAAAAAATCAAAAAGAATCACTGAAGCAAATACTGAATGATATTTTATGAATGGTAAACCTTGCCCAATGCACTGGGAAAAAAACAACCAAAATCCTGCAGCCACTGCCATAATGGGCTTTTTGTTGAATTTTTTGTCTGAGGTGCACCCAATAAAACTCTATGCCTAAACCAAAATCAAAATATTTTTTTCTTGTATTTAATGCAATATTTTGCCATATTTTCTCTCTCAATACCAGATATGTTTATTACTCGCTTCCTCCTAGCTAATATCTTTTGAAACAGCGTGTCTGTATACACAGACTCACTCCAATGTTTCAAGTGGTCGGGGTCACACATAGTAGTAATCCCAGCCCCAAAAATGACCTCTTTGTTGGTTGCTGGTAAAAGGGTTATGCCATAACTGATTCTGAAGCAGAGTTCTCTGACTGCTAAAAAGGGAGCACAATGTCTACGTTCCTTATCTTACGCTATTTTTACATTTCATGCTCTTTTTAAGACATGATGCTAATAGAAATAAAGTCAGAATGCACGTGTGGGTTGAATGTAGGTACATGCACTGGGAAAAGGTTTTATGATAGAAATAAGTTGTCTCTGTCTTCACATTGAATTTTTAATTAATGGCCCAAGCAATGAACTTTTGTTGCAAAATAAAGAAATCCCATTATTGGGCAGATCCCTGAACTCTGACCTATTCGGAATAATCAAAAAATAGAAATAAGTTTACATAATGTTAAAACTCATTTAAATATGTATTTGGCACACATGAAACTACCCTACCAGATGAAGGATTTTTCCAGACGAGGAGAGATCACATCTGACCCCGCATACTGTCCCCCCAGCCCTGGACCGGCCACAAGCCCGGCTACCCTGATGGTCCCTACCTCTCCTTGTCTGCCACATCGGGCAGCCCTGCTCCCAATGTGCTGGACTCCCAGCCCCACTGGACATCCCAGCTGCACCGAGATAGACTACCAGTCCCACTTGCTGCCAGCAGCTCGCAGCCTTGCCAGCCCACAGGGCTCCTAGCCACCAGCCCTCTAGCGGGACGCTCTTCTCCAGGAACATCAATGGTCTTGCTGGACCACAGATGATGCCTGACCAGAGTGTCCTGGTCTACAGAGGTTCAAGATGTAGTAGTATTTTCTAGAATAAAGAAAAGTACTGAAAGGCATTATAAATGTTTCATCATGAAACTCTGTCAATGCATCTCAAACGTTAGAAGAAACATTCTCTTAGTTCTCGGTCTCAGTGCTACCGTCTGTATGGAAAGTTTCAGGGATGTCAGAGGGCCACTCTGTGTTAGAGTATTAACTTTTCACTTTTGGAAAACTTCATTTATATGCTAACTAGCGGTTTCATCTTAGTCCTTAAAGTCCATATTAGTCTACACAACTAAACTACCACTTAAATCTGGCACAATTTTAAACTATTTATGAAGTTTTTAAAAGAACCCCACAGGAATGGAGGGCAAGGAAGATCTTGATTATGGTGCATACATTGTGGTTCATCAAAGAATGCCACATGAGGTCTTAACTGAAAACTGGGGAACACAATGTTCATCAATATTATTAAGGAAGGTACTGTATATACAGATTTTACGTAAGCAGCCATGTATATATGTTGACATTTTTAAAATCTACATCAAGTCATTGGTCACTAGCAAAGAACAACATGTTTTCTTCCACAGAGGAAATAAGAAATGTACATCTCTCTGTTGGAATGTAAATTAACCATTGTAAGCATAGTGGATACCTTTTACATCTGAAGCCAGATGTTAACAAAGAGATATGACATCAATATGGAAGCAGTATACAGGAAAAACAAACCTTGAGTACTTATCCTGTCCTTAGTGTCAGACAGTGAACTTTGGGGATATATATGCCGGAGGAGAAAACAAACACCACCACATTAATCAGAACAGGATCTCAGCCAATCTTGCCTGAAAATGCTGCAAAAGAATTTGGGTGAGATAAAGCTTCTTTAGACAGGAGATTAACCTGTACGTTGAATTTAGTCTCTAGAAAATGTGTTACAATTTGATCTTATATTTAACCATTTGTTTCTAATATTCCTACTCAGGATCACTTGAATATTTGATGGGTGATTTTATTATTATTAATATACCACAGTGCTGTGGTACTAAGCAAAGTACTGAGCCTGAGTTGAATCTGACAGGCTGGTGTTTTCCATTCTTTTCAGAACAGCAGGCCTGCTAGTTCTATGAGGAGCCAGTGTCAGAGGCTGGATAACCCAGGGAAATGATTCCAAGGGACTAAGAGAATGGTGTGCACCTATTGTTAAACTGCAAGTCAAAGTAAGCAATGGATACCCCAGACCAGAGGATTTCAGCACCCCATAGGTTGGTGGTGGTCAGGAGCTGTCAAGCACAACCCAAACTCCTTCATACTAGAGGTCTAGCATTACAAGGTGACTTTCACTCCTGTATAGCCAGAGACCCATCACACTGGGTCATCTTTTCCGAAGGGAGTTTTTGTCCAGTTTCTAAGTAAGCTCCTCTTCCAGTGCAGTGTTATTTATACAACTGTCTTCTGCCTCATTTCACTGGGTTGCTACTTTCTCTCTGCTCAGTTAGGCAAAGAATTACAGGAAGTGAGAGGCAGAGGAGAGAACCTGGTCAGGACTGAAACTATTTCCTAAGCAGGAAAGGTACTGAAATCTGCATCATAAAAATCTCTTATTTTTATCCCAGCACAAGTTTTCTCCTCCTCTTTTGAATCCTCTCATATCAGAACTCTGCTCTTGCCAAGAGATTTTGCTATGACGCCTCCCACCCCCCCAGAGTCCCATCAATACTAATCACTGAGTAGCCAGCAATAATTGCAATAATACAATAATTGCTCCCATTTTTTCAGGCAAAATTCTGCATTCCGTTATGTCACTCAACTCCACCATGGCTGTATTACTCTAAATGGAGTTACTATGGAATTTGCACAGCTGTAACTGTGAGCAACATTTGGCTCCTCTTCTTTCCAGAATGTGCACTTCTTGTGTACTGCTTCCTTGTTGTCTTCACATTTCTTTGTTAACATCTGACTTCTTAGGCAAATGTGAATGCGCTGTACTTACACCTTCTTCACAGAATGAGACTGAGCTCAATATTCAAATGTCTATCTCCCACAAAGTTAGTGCAATGCTGCTCAACAGATCACAATGTTTTCTGCTTCACAACAGTTGGAGAGAAAGTGAAATGGTTGCTGGTAGTACCATGAAGCCAGAGGGAGACCACATTACAGAGCGTATAGCGTATCAGGCTGTGGTCACAGTAACCAAACTGGCGCAGCTTGAGCTTCTCCCCAACTTCTAACTGCTGCCACCACACCCAGTCTCCTTTATGAAGGTTTATTCTCTTAAAACAGGCAACTAATAAAACAGAAACACAGTCTTTGAAGTCACTCCTTTCCTAGAGCAGTTTCCTAGCTGTAGCCAGTTCCATCTCCTCCTTTCAGTAGCTTCCCCATGACTGCAGCCAGGAAATCCTGGCCCCTTGATCTACCACAGGCATTAGCTTCCCTTCCCCAGGCACAGCCTGTCCTAAATACTCCTTTCCACCTCCCATCTTGTCTTGTGCAGGCTCAGGTATAGCACAGATGCTTTTAACCAGATGAATTTGGCTCATCTACTTTGACACAGAGGAGCAGGATTTAGTTCTACTCACAGGGACTAGTTACCCTGTGACAAATACTTAATATTTACATAGCATGTTCAAAACACTCTACAGACATTAACTAAAGAAGTGGGCTGTGCCCACGAAAGCTCATGATGTCATCTACATGTTTTGAGAGTCCTTAAGGTGCTACTAGTCTATTGTTGTTGTTGAAGTTTAACCCCTCATTGACCATGTGCAGATGTTGGGTATTATCCTAATAGACAAACAGGGAAACTGAGGAAGGAACATGAAAACACGTGCAAGGCTACATAGTGTAGAAGCAGGGTTAAACTCAAACTTCCTGACACACATGACCATGCTTGTTCCCCTAGACCACACTGCCTTTCATGGTCATTGTCATGCTATTAGCTCAGAGTTGATGCACAAGAATGGTCTCCACTAGAAGTGGTAGGTTCAGTAAGTAGTAAGAAGTTTCATGGAATGGGAACCAATATCCATTTTCATTTCTCAAAATTCAAGACACTTGATGTTTGGTAAGTTCTCTGTGTGTGGTCACTAGAGGAAAATAAAGACATGAAATAAAAATTATACTTTCAAATAGATGCTTGCTGTATAAATGCCAGTATTTCTGCCATGAAAAGCTTAAAGAAATGTTCGGTAATAATGCAAATGGAAATATGACTAGTGTGTTCTTTTCCTATGGCAACATTTTGAAGTTGATTTTAACAGAGCATATTTAACATTTCCTGATGCTCTGAAAGTCAATTTATGCAGAAAAAGACAGCAGCTAGGCATCTGCTCATTCCATTTTCCATTGCAGTAAAGATTTGAATCTTACTTTTTCAGAAAGCATCTTTAAAGAATTATTCAAGCTGTCTGGAGAATGCTGTCTTGCAGAATTAAGTAGCAGGTCTGCATGGCTTGATATGAGGGGCTGTAGATGATTGATGTTGCTGAGAACTTCTTTTGCCTTGGCTATGTTTTCAGGTGAATAGTAAATACACTGGTATCCAGTACTGTAAAAACAAATGTGGAGACAGTTATAGAATGCCAAAATCATTTGCATATAAATAGCCAGATGGTTAACTGTGCACAAGATCTGAGTTCTCACTATTTATATCACAAGAATGGTAGGTATTTTAAGCTTTACTGTACATATTTATTCACATTATTTAAATCTGTCTTTCTGATGGGCTAAAAAAAACCAATCTTTGCTGGAACACTCCAGTATTATTCAAGCTAATTATTTCTGTGGTGTTCTCCAAGATAACCATACTGAGAGAGAGAGAGAGAGAGAGAGAGAGAGAGAGCGCGAGAAAAATGAAAATCATTGAATTTTTATTCTATAATTGTGGAGGAAAAAAAAGTTGAAGTTTTCCAAAATAAGTTGTTAATGTTAACTGATCAAGGGGTCATATTATCAGTGATCTGCCCCCAAAATGACAAGAACAAGAGTTACTTTCAATGAAAGGTGTCATATGTCTAATTTCACTAGACAGGAGAAAGTACAGAACCATGGAAAAAGTAGGAAATTAATTACTGTTAAAACACTTAAATGCCCCACCACAAACTCACTGATTTACTTTTTTATTGTTTACAAACTAGGGTTATTGATTCCTTGAGCTTTCTGATGAAAATGTATTATGTGTTTCCTTCCCTAACCAAACCACATCCTCTTTCATTAAGTTATTGCCTCTCCCAATCTATTACAGGCAGTCCCCGAGTTACGCGGATCCGACTTATGGGGCTCTCTTGCCCAGAGCGCAGCAGTCCCGCCACCTCGACCTCGGGGGCGAGAAAAGCTGCTCCCAGTGCCTCTGGTCTGCTGGGGACCGTCTCCAGTAGACCAGGGACACCGGGAGCAAAGCCACAGCGGCGGCGGAGTCCCGCACCTCTGAGGCTTTGCCAGAGCAAAGCCTCAGAGGCGCGGGACCCCTCCGCCTCCCCGGCTTTGCTCCGGGTGTCCCTGGTCTGCTGGAGATGGTCCCCAGCAGACCAGAGGCACCGAGAGCAAAGCGGCAGCAGTGGCGGGGTGCCGCGCCTCCCCGGCTTTGCCACAGCAAAGCCTCAGAGGCGTGGGACCCCTCCGCCTCCCCGGCTTTGCTCCAGGTGTCCCTGGTCTGCTGGAGACGGTCCCCAGCAGACAAGAGGTACCGGGAGCAAAGCGGCAGCGGCGGCGGGGTGCTGCGCGCCTCTGAGGCTTTGCCACCTGGAGCAAAGCCGGGGAGGCGGAGGGGTCCCGCGCCTCTGAGGCTTTGCTCTTGCAAAGCCGGGGAGGCGCGGGACTCCGCCGCCGCTGCGGCTTTGCTCCCAGTGTCCCTGGTCTGCTGGAGACGGTCCCCAGCAGACCAGAGGCACCGGGAGCAAAGCTGCAGCGGCAGCGGGTCCCGCGCCTGTGTGGCTTTGCTCCCCGTGTCCCTAGTCTGCTGGAGGGGGAGGGGGCGCAGCTAGTGCGCCGCTCCCCCCCCAGCAGACCAGGCTTTTGTTGTGGACCCTGGGGTAGAGCAGCTGGGGTGCTGCCGGGTTGGTCCTGCAGGGACCTACCTGGCAGCCCAGCTGTTCTGTCCCAGGCTCGAGATTCAGCCGCTGTTGAAACTGATCAGTGGCTGATTCCAGGAAGCTGGGGGGCAGAGCAATTCTGCCTCCAGCTTCCTGTAGTCAGCCCCTGGTCAGTTTCAGCAGCAGCGGCTGAATCTGGAGCCAGTTCCGACTTACATACAAATTCAACTTAAGAACAAACCTATAGTTCCTATCTTGTACGTAACCTGGGGACTGCCTGTAGTTCTCTTCCTTATTTGTCCTTTGATCTGTTGCCTTTTTCTCCTCACCACTTGTACAAGATCTTTCCTTTGCCACTCAGACTTCTGTATTGTAAAGTAAAACGAACCCAAGTCACACTGTGGGCTGTAGCCCTAACTCTGCACAAAGGGACAGCATCTGGGTTCTTTCACACTCTGCTTCGCTCCTTTCGGCTCTGGAGCAGATTTCATTTCCCTTTGCTGTCCACTCAGCAGAGAACACACAAGACGAGTGTGGCAAGCTCAGATCTAGTAGACTGGAGCTCAGCTGTACAGCTAGATGAGAAATGTAGCATGTGAGTAACTAACTACAAAACTAATATTTGAATTAAGACAATTTTTAACCCTTCCACGACATAACTGGAACTAAAAGTTTCCCAAGTGGATCAGCTTCTGGAATGTTACTGATAACGCAACAGTGCGCCATTGTTCATGTCTCCTTTCCTCTCTGTCTCGCTGTAGTTTTTTATTTCTTCCTTCATTTCACTAAACATGATTTGAACCCTGCTCCCCCTGCTCTTTGCTTTCTCTCATTTAAATTTTCTCTCAATTCTCTATTTTTACTGCTTTCTCCGTTAGCGCATTTTCTACTGCCCTTTTTCCTTGATGGTTTTCCTCTTACTGTAGCCCAGATACAGCAAAGCACTCAAGCATGAGTTTACATTCCAGTGAAGTCATCGAATCTTAATGCAAAGTACTTTCCTGAATTGCAACCTGAAATATCTCTAATTTGTTCTTCACTTCAGTCTTTCATTGTAGCTTCCCCACTCAGCCTTATCTTCAATGCAGAGTTAGCCCCGATGAGTAGAGTCCTGCAAATCTGCAGATATCCATGGCTCATTTTTGCAGATGCAGATACAAATTTTGAATCTCTACAAGGCTCTACAGTTGAGTAGAATCTAGGTCATCCTACCCTAACTGTGCACAGCCACTGCGCTGAGCCAAACCCAAATTACTGTCTCCTCACTGGTGCTGCACTTAACCATGTGTGTGACTCACTACTATGACTTGTGGGGGCACATCCCAGAGTTTTGTGCTGCAGTAGTCGGAGCTGTTCTATGAATAATTCTTAGTTAATTGGTGCAAGCAGAGGGAATTTTGGAAAGCACTTGAGTTCTATTAGCACTTGAGTGATTTAGCTTGTATCTCCAGGACAGGTTATTAGCCAGAGTGATCTGAGCTTTACAGTATATCCCCCAGTTCTGTGTTCTTGGGGAACCAGAGCATAGCCACCCTGCAGGTTCCCCCCTCCCCTTATGTTTCAGGGGTCAGTTTTGTCCTCCCCACACGTTTTTTTTTATTCAAATTCCACCCAGGGTAATGATGCTCATCCTGGCTACCTATTATCATTTTGTAGTTTTCATGGTGCCTTTTGACCAACCAGGCTAGTTTTGGCCAGTTTTCCTGGACCTGAGCATAACACCAACCATCCATTTGTATGCATGGATGGGAAGGGGCTGAAAGGTAAAAGCTGAGTAAGAGCCCAAGTTAACTATGCCACGAAGACATAGCATCAGAATTGCTGATGCTTTCTGTCCTTGATAGTTTCTCTCTAGTCTTTTTTGCAGATCTCTTCTATCCACCATATTGAAGGCTCCTCATACATTGGGCTCTTTAACATCTCATCACACACCATCTATGTTCTTTTTCCTAGGATTCCTCTTAGTATTCCATTTACAGCCTTCCCTGACTGCCCTCCCAAATCTGATCCCCATTAACTCTTGTAGTAGGAAAGCTAGACTGAGAGCCATTAAACAAATACCACACCTAGTAATTAGATTTCCTGAGATATTGAAAGTCTTTCCCATTCTATGTAGAGCCAATACAGCTTTCAAATATAGGTGTACAGGCAGTCCCCGGGTTACGTACAAGATAGGGACTGTAGGTTTGTTCTTAAGTTGAATCTGTATGTAAGTCGGAACTGGCGTCCAGATTCAGTCGCTGCTGAAACTGATCAGTTTCAACAGCGGCTGAATCTGGACGCCAGTTCTGACTTACATACAGATTCAACTTAAGAACCCCAGGCTCCGCGACTTTGCTCTGCTTTGCTCCCCGTCCCCCTGGTCTGGGCTGTCCGCTGCCCGCGTGCTCTGCGGCTTTGCTCTGCTTTGCTCCCCGTCCCCCTGGTCTGCAGACCAGGGGGACGGGGAGCAAAGCAGAGCAAAGCCGCAGAGCACGCGGGCAGCGGACAGCCCAGACGCGTCTGGGCTGTCCGCTGCCCGCATGTTCCGCCGCTTTGCTTCCTCTCCCTGGTCTGCTGGAGACCATGGAGAGGGAGGGCCCCGTTCATAACTGCGGATCCGACATAAGTCGGATCCGCTTAACTGAGGGACTGCCTGTATTGTAAACATTTTTGGTAACATTTCATTAAATTCAGCAAGTAGTTTTTAGAGTCAAAACAATAAAAATGTTTTTTTCAGATTTTTGAAATTTCTTATATTTGTGTCCCCATACTAAACACAAGGGCTTCTGCTTAATATTGTATTCCATGTCTCTCAAAAAGATTTCTGTACTTAAAGATTCACCAGAGACACATCATTTCCATAATTACCTTGTGCCCAGGATATTTTTCATAACTTAGTTTTCATACACAAACTTCATTACAGAAAAAGACATGCATGGGGCCCTGTCAATAAAGCTGATGAAAAAAATTGTTAAATGACAGGCACATCAATACAAACGCTAAATGCAGAATGTTACAACAGACTAAACTTGTGGCCTTGGGGAAATGCAATGCTGTAGCTCCTGCCTGTGAAATCAGCAGCACTGTAAAAATATATCCTTGAGATATAAAGTATATAATTAGTGATGTATATATTGAAAGAAGACTATAATTATGTCTTCTAGGTTAGAAGTAAAACTGATTATTGGAATGTATAACATAACTTTCAGAGAACAGTAATTCTGATAATCAAACATATGCATATTACCTTATGCGATCATCTGTGTTTTTAGATTATTTTTAATGCCAACGCAATAGTGGTAGAATTTGAATAAAGATTATATTAATTACTTCAGCACACTTAACTCTACGTTAACGTAGAGTTTGTTTGGGAAGAAGTACTGAAAGAACATTAAAATGTTTAATTCTTAATGACACTCTATATAACTCCAGCTCCATTCCTGCTTTTAATTGACTCATTCTTGTAATTGAGTTAAATTGCTACCATCTGGGAGGGGGTTAAAATCTTTTAACAATGAACCTTTGACCCAGTGTTTCCCACCGCAATAACTGCTAATATTAAAATGCAGAACTAATAAGGTGCATGTTGCAGGAAAAAAACATCCCTCACAAAAAAAAACTGAATACTAGACTCAGATTAATTTCCTGGGTGCAATAAGTTTGCCATATTTTTATCAATTTAATGTTCCTGGTATCTTTTCATTTATACATGAGCAAAATTAAACTCATAAAAATATGGAAAACATTTTATCCAGGAAATAAATCTGAATCCACTTACTATGGATTTTCAATCAAACCTATGGGAATTGTGCACCCAGCTTCCCCACTGCATTTCACTGGAAGCTCTGCAACTAACTTCCTGAGGCCTTCTTTTAAAAACCCAGCTCAGAATGCTAAATCAAATTGAAGAGCTCTGTGTAAGTATAAAAACTTCTGTCACCAACCAAAGTTGGTCCAACAAAAATTACCACCTCCCCCCAACCTTCTCTCTCTCTCTAATATCCAAGGACCAACACAGCTACAATATCACTTCATAAAGAAGTAAAATTCTATGTTGCAGCTCTCTGTGTTTATGAAGTCATCCTTAGTTATGGACAAGACCAAATGTTGTGGTTTGGAGATGGAAAATGCAAAGCTTGCATTCTCCCCTACCAGTTCTGGGCCAGTCCCCAGCATAGATTCATAAATTCATAGACTTTAAGGTCAGAAGGGACCATTATGATCATCTAGTCTGACCCCTGCACAGTGCAGGCCACAGAATCTCAACCACTCCTCTTAGAATAATCCTCTCACCTATATCAAAGATATTGAAGCATTCAAATACTTTGAAGGACCCAACATGCAGAGAGTCCTTCAGCTGTGATCTGTGCCCAATGCTACAGAGGAAGGCGAAAAACCTCCAGGGCCTCTGCCAATCTACCCTGGAGGAAAATTCCTTCCCGACCCCAAATATGGCGATCAGCTAAACCCTGAGCATGTGGGCAAGACTCACCAGCCAGACACCCAGAAAGTTCCCTATAGCAACTCCTATCATCCCTCCATTGACCTATTTCCAACTGATAATGAATGGTCAATTAGTTACCAAGATCATGTTATTTCATCCAACCATCCCCTTATCATAGAATCATAGAACTGGAAGAGACCCCAGAAGGTCGTCAAGTCCAGCCCCCCGCTCTAGGCAGGACCAATCCCATCTAAATCAACCCGGCCAGGGCTTTGTCAAGCCGAGACTTAAATACCTCTAGGGATGGAGACTCCACTACTTCCCTAGGTAACCCATTCCAATGCTTCACTACCCTTCCAGTAAAATAGTTTTTCCTAATATCCAATCTGGACCTCTCCCACCACAACTTGAGACCATTGCTCCTTGTTCTGCCATCTGTCACTACTGAGAACAGCCTCTCTCAGTAGTGAGGCTGACTCAGGTCAGTGTGCTGGCTGTTCCGAGTGCCCCCAGCTGTCAACGGCCATAAGCTGCTTGTGGCAGCCAATTGTCACCTAAGGGTAGGACCATCCTGGGTATACTCCCTTTCCCAGCCCTATAGAGCATGGGCATGTGAAAGGTTAACTGGTAAGCATTACCCTTATCAGGTGCATCTTATTGGTTTACATTAACTGTTAACTGGTGGATGTTGGAGCAGTTCCCTGCCTGCTACAGACAGGGAACTGCTCCAGCATTGCATGGGGCCCACTGTGGACCAGAGGTGCTCCGGTCATGTGGGTGCCCCACAGACAGGGGATGCACCAGCAGAGTAGAAACATACGGGAGAATCTGTCTCACAGCAACTAAGCACAGATCTTCAGAGAAAAATGTTGTGCTTGCACCTCAGTCCAAATCAGACACTTAATTGTGCCATTCTGGCAAAGTCCTTCATCAGGAAAGTGTGGAACTTCAATATTTCTAGGGGATTGCATGCATGCTACACCTGCCTTTAGGATGTTCTCTCCTCTCCCTGATGGCTCTTTGTGCTGGCACAGAAGAGAGGATAGAGCCATACCTTTACATCCTCCATGCCACTCTCCTACCCCTATGAGGGAGTACACACCAACAGGTCTGCCAAAGGCAGCAGTCCCTCTTTTCTCACAAGCACAGAGACTGTAATCACTGGTTGCCCTGATGTGAGAGGGTTATCCCTTCTCTGGTACACACACTCATATAGCTGATTGGGACAACTTGGCCCAGAAATCTAGTCAACAGAATAAGATTTTGATAAGATTTTTACATACAAGATCAATGGTTTGGCAAGCTGCTGAGGTTTTCTGGTAAAATTTCTATTGAATCTGTTGCACTAACGTTATGGTCACTGCAAAAATGCTGATATTTCCCCATCTACACACACATACATACATACACACACACACGGAGAAGGAAAGTGAACAAAGAGCAATGTCTCCCTGAAAAGTGCTGTGTGTGACAGGCTGTGATTTCCTTTTGAAAATAAAGGCTACAATTAGATCACACACAAGTCATTACTATTTCAACATTACTGGGGTTTTCTGTGAAAACATTATCATTTCACACTCCTCAGAGAGAGGAGATGAGTTGAAAGTTATGACACAGGTCACAGGAACCCTGCAGATTTTTGTTTTAATGAAACCGCTGGTAACAAGTACATTATTGGTTAGAGATACAGACCTTATTTAATAATTTAAAAAAAGACCATTTCGCCCATATAAACCCAAACTGAGTAATTCTCGTTTTTTTAAAAATTGCTTTTCCACCTTCAAATTTATTTCAGGAAAAAACTAGAAATATTTCAAGGTCCTTGTTAAAAGCTGGCAGTAAAAAAAAAAAAAAAAAATCTCTAAACAAATCATAGCACCTTATGTAGACTCTGGGGCACCTCTGTTTTCCTTGACGGTTAGTAGTAGAACATTGAAGGTCTTATAATTACATACTAGTGTGTTTTGGCTAAAGCACAGAGCACCAAATTAGCTTTTAAATGAAAGAAAAAAAGTCCTTTGTGCATCCTGAAAATGATTTATGAACACTTAAAGCGCTGAAGCATTACATCAATATAACTTATAGCAAATCTAACTTCATGTTCCTGCACAATTCAGTTCTAAAAATAATAGTCTACTCTGCCACCTAGACTGGTGAAAAGACAGGTCTTTCTGTTTACTGGAAGATAAAGCAACTTGTATTAACAGAACAATAGAAGACTGAGCCTGAACGATTGATTTTCTCTCTCTCTCCTTCTGCTAGAAACTGTTCCTTAAACAAACAAACCCTGCACTATAAAACATTTTAAATAAGTATACTATCTACAAATTATTAATACAGCACAGCTACACTTTATAGAAAGTAATGATATACAACTTTTTTTTTTTGCGCATTGCTTCCCTTCTTGCAATGAATTTTATATTCACTGTTTGGTTTGACAATTAAAAATGCAATTATATTCTCACAAGCTACAGCCGATGGACCATAACTTGATATTCGTTAACTCTACCTCTTATCATTTCTACTCAAGGGGTGGACTTGAATCCAAGTCAGGACACCTAGTTAAAGTTTGGCATAATTTTAAATAGGGATGTAAGCGACTAACTGACTAGTTGAGTATCTGATAAGCAAAAGCTTTTTGGATAGTCGACACACTAGTGGACTAGTCGCTCCCACCCCCCTTGCTGCCTCTGCAGCAAGAAGGGGGGGGGAAGAGGACATGGTGATGTGGGGAGCTGGCTACAGCTCAGTGGGAGGGTCAGGGGCGCAGCAGCGACCTTCAACCTTTGAAATGTACAAGAATCCCTGCTGCGGCTCTTGTACATTTCAAAGCGGAAGGTCTGCATGGAGCCTGGGGCCAACGGGGAACTCAGAGTGGAGTCTGAGTCCCCCATTGGCCCCGGACTCCACGCAGCATTTCAGTCTTTGAAATGCACAAGAGCCTCTGCTGGGGAGCTTGTACATTTCAATGGTGGAATGCTGTGCAGCACTTCCGCCTTTGATATGTAGCAACAGCCAGGAGGAAATTCCATCAACTATTTGATTGGTTGCTTCATCTAATTTTAACATCCCTTATTTTAAATAGATTGACACTGTTGGATATTTCAATTAGCTGCATCAATAATCCGAGAGAGGAGTTAAAACATAGTAGGCACTTCCATCACATGCAGTGACAATGTTGCTTAAAAGGCTACAGAGAACCTTCCCAGGTTGGCTTGTGAGGTTCTCTTCCACATCTTTTTAGGTGTTCAACACAGTTCGCTACAAAGAAACCATTTCTATATCTTCATTTTTAGCTGTCCATTTTACATTTGCCTGATATTGCCAGGTTACAGTCCCTCCCCTCCAACCAAGGCTTCAGAAAGATGCTCCCAGTGTAAAACAGAATATTTAAAGCTGCCCATGGAAATGCTAAGTATTGTCACAGAATCGTGATGAAGCTCAATACACCTGTATACAAAATAAAGACATCTTTATGACAGTAATTTTATTTCTCCTTTGGTGAGAATCAGGACTTTAAAAATATTTCCCTTTGCCTTCAAATGTTGCGTATCTAAATTGTTTCTTTGCCTTGAATATTGAGGTATGAGAGATTATTTCAGGCTCATTTTATTGCTTCCCACAGAAAAAAACTGCAGGGGGCCAAAGGAGGACAACAAAAAAAGAAAAAAAATCAGTACATTTTCTCCTGTAGTAAATTTTCCCTACCTCTGTCGCCAGAGGCATGTAGATTAGGCTACCAGACATAGTAAAATGAAGCAGCGATTTAAATAATCGCCGCTTCATTTAAATTTACATGGCTGCTGCGCTGAGGCGACAAACAGCTGATTAGCTGTTTGTCGGCTCAGCGCGATAGTCTGGACGCACGGGTGGCGACATCAAAGATATTTGTCGACCACCCAGGTAAACCTCATCCCTCTGCAAAGGAAACGTGTGATCTGGTCTTTTGCAGTAAGAAAATATAAAAGCAAGAGATGACTGCCAATCCTCTTGTCATTTCCAACACCAGATGCAAGCATGGAAATTCTAACAGGAGACTCTCTTGCAAGGGCCGTACATAATTACAAGCCCTTGTGTTCTCTTGACTACTCCAACATGGCCCCATTTAATCAGTTATGTTTAACAGGTTAACATTTAACCGGGTTAACTAATGAAAAAGGATTTTACATCCCTATATCTACTTCAGGGGCAGGAAACCTCCAGCCAGCAAGCTGGATCTGGCCCTGAATTTATTCCCACTACAATAGAGCTGGATTAAGAAAAGGTCTTTAGTGCTTGCACCCCTGGGTTCAGGTATAAGGGGCCCCTCGCAAAAAGATCTCCAAAGCAACTGAGGTGGGAGGGATGAGGGGGTGCTTCAAAGTGGCAGCTCTGAGGAAGGGGAGGCAGGTGGGATTTGGGATGGACATGAGCAATCACTCAAAGAAGAAAGAATGGTTACCTATCTCATAACTGTTGTTTTTCGACATGTGTTGCTCATGTCCATTCCAAATCCCGCCCACCTCCCCTTCCTCAGAGTAGTCCAGTAAAAAGGAACCCAGGGGGTTTGAGGGCCAGCAGCGGTATATATTGTCCAGTATACTGGCACCACTCCAGGGGGTTCCCCTGCTGGCCCAAAGGGTACTGCTAAGGGAAAAATTTCCGATGACATGTTTACGCTGCGCGCACACATCTACATGGAATGGACATGAGCAACACATCTCAAAGAACAACAGTTATGAGGTAAGTAACCATTCTTTTCATTTTATTCCCTTGGCATCAGGGAGGTAGCGGTGGAGTTCCTGCTGATAATTTAAAATGCATTCTGCATTGATGAATGACTAAAGAAAAATGCAAGCTGAGTGCATTAGGGGTCACTTCCTGTTTCATTCTCTGATACTGAATAACAACAACTTTGTTGAGCATTGGATTGAAAACGCAATTGCTCTTCTATGGAGAATCACTGGGATCTAGAGTAGTGAGCATGCCAGTGTGAGTTCGAATCCAAGTTCGAATCGAGTTCCGTGGGAGTTGCAACTGCTCAGAACATCTAAAGGGCTCCAATTCTACAAAACATGCATAATTCCATGCTTAGTCATAAAAAATAATTGATGTGCATAAGTGCATTACAAAACTGAGGCTATAATAAAACCTTTTCTTCCTCTGAGTCTACTTTCCATTTTTCAGTGTGGGAATCATAATATTTTCTTACTTACTTCACAGGGGACTTAGAAATGTTAAATAATCTTTGCATGAGCTTCAGGGGGTAGCCGAGTTAGTCTGTTACAGAAAAAATAATAAAAAATGGTCTGGTAGCACTTTAGAGACTAATGAAACACGTAGATGGTATCATAAGCTTTCATGGGCACAGCCCACTTAGCTCATGATGCCATCTACATGTTTCGTTAGTCTATAAAGTGCTACCAGACCATTTGGTTTTTTTTTTTTAAACATTTTATAGTACTCTGAAAAAGGGAAAGTGCTAACTATAGATACGATACATATAACTATTACAAGAAACTGCACTGAAATGTAGTTACAATTATTCTCCACTTAGCACAAGGCACTTTTAGTCATGTTTCCAAGATTAAGTATTTCTTAGGAATACAGAGAGAAAACATTATTAGGGCTTTATTGTTGAGTTCAGAGATAAAAAATAAATCTAGCAAAATAAAATATCCCAAACAAATTTAAAGCAACCTACTGAAGAGGAGAACTGTTTCATGCAAAGTGCTTTAACTGGTCCAAACACACTATTATGCATTTAATAAATAAAATGTACTATTTGATTAGCAGATATCATACTAGTGCAACTTAAGCATTATTTTCCTCATTTATCGAAGTACTTACTTTCTCCTCTCCGCCTCAAATTTACTTAGCAGTTTCCGAAGACCACCATTCTTAAATCCCTGATAATGTGCTGCAGGGGCTCCCACTGTGATGACATCGTACAGAGCATCTGGAACAGGAACAAACAAGTAGTGAATTTGCATGTGCATACATATGTGTAAGGCCTGGCTACGCTGTCCTAACCACTCTACAGGAGATGGAGAGACTGATTCTGAACAGTTTACCAGGAGTAACTAAGAACCAGAGTCACAAGGAGGCCAAGAGAGCTGATCAATCTTTTGACACAGTTATGAGCACACCTAATCAACTGAGAATTTTACTTGATTTATTGGTAGCTTAATGATACGTTGCAGTGTAGAACAATATGTCCAAGCTCTGTAATTAACTGAGGTATAATGCAAACTGGCCTTTTGTGTATTTCACTTTATTGTGTCTTTGGTTGCTTAATTTGCCATCATGTTGAAATTCATAGATAATATAGCCGGAGGGATCATTACGATCAACTCGTCTGACATCCCTTATAAGACAGAGCATAGAATGTCACCCAATGATTCCTGCATCAAGCCCATGACTTTCAGCTGAGTTAAAGCAGTGGGTCTCACTCTAGGGTCCATGAGTAGGTTTCAGGGAGGTCTGCCAAGCATGCCAGTTTAAGTCTCACTGGGGCCCAGAGTGGAAAGTTAGAGCCCCACCACATGGAGCTGAAGTCTGCAGTCCTGAGCCCCATCATCCGGGGCTGAAGCTGAACTTAGCTTTGTGGGAGGCCCCAGTGGCAACTGCCCTGCTTGCTAGGGTGTAGAGAGAGGACACTTAGAAAGAAAAAGGTTCAAAATCCCTGAGCTGGAATATATCCTTCATATAGGCACCTAATCTTTATTTAAGTACGTCAAGTGAAAGAATCTACCACTTTCCTAGGTAAATTTGCTCCAGTGGTTAATCATCCTCATTTAAAAATCCGCTCCTTATTTTTCATTTGAATTTACAGTAAAACCTATGTTATCCGGTATGCTCAGGGCGTTCCGGTTATCTAAATATTCCAGTTATCTGACGGTCCCATCAACCTAGGAAAAACCAATGGACAATAATAGTAAAACTTAAGTTTTTAATATTGGTACAGGTAGTCCCCGGGTTACGTACAAGATAGGGACTGTAGGTTTGTTCTTAAGTTGAATTTGTATGTAAGTCGGAACTGGCGTCCAGATTCAGCCGCTGCTGAAACTGACCAGCGGCTGACTACAGGAAGCTTGAGGCAGAGTTGCTTTGCCCTGGGCTTCCTGGAATCAGCCGTTGATCAGTTTCAACAGCGGCTGACCGCCGCTCAGTGCTGCGGGGACCAACCTGGCAGCGGGGACCACACCTCAGTGCTGCGGGGACCAACCTGGCAGCACCCCAGAGCAACTCTGCCTCGGGCTTCCTGTAGTCAGCCGCTGGTCAGTTTCAGCAGCGGCTGACTTGGGGACGCCTGGGGCAGAGCAGCTGGGGTGCTGCCGGGTTGGTCCAGTAGCGCCGAGGAGCGGCGCTGCGGGACCAACCCGGCAGCGCCCCAGATGCTCTACCCCAGGCATCGTAGGCGAGAAAAGCTTGGTCTGCTAGGGGGGAGGGGGCGCACTAGTTGCCTGCCCGCATCCTCCGCAGCTTTGCTCTGCGTCTCCCTGGTCCAGCAGACCAGGGAGACGTGGAGCAGCTTTTCTCACCCCGGAGGATGCGGGCGGCGGGACCGCGGCGCATCTGGGCGTCCCGCCGCTCCCGTCCTCTGGGGCGAGAAAAGCCCCGTTCGTAACTCCGGATCCGACATAAGTCGGATCCACGTAACTCGGGGACTGCCTGTAGTTTTATAGTATGAGGCAATTCTATTTTGAGTTAAAGATGATTAGTACTTCTTAAATTAATTTTTTTAAGCCAATCATGGTAAACCAAGCCAGGCCTGTGCACCTGAAGATGTGACAGTATTGTGGCTGGGGGCAATGCCGCTTAACAAAGTTTTCTGGTTAACAGAGTGCCGGAAAAAAAAGGTTTCAGTGTATTTAGCTTCAGCTTCCTGACATTGGATTTTGGTATGCTAGATTAGAGAGCCTTCTCCTATCAGAAATCCTTCCATATGGGTACTTAGAAACTGCATACTTGTCATTTGCAGTCATTTAATATTCTAAGTTGAGAAGCTAAAAAATAAATAACTTCTTGGACTCTAGAACCATGAAACATTTGTTGCTCTCTATATACTTACTTACTTCTAAACTTTTGTGGAGTCCACATGGATTTCTTCGGTGTCTTATGGGAAAAGGTGAAAAGTTTTAAAATGGCCTCTTTCTTTCTTTGCTGTAGCCAGTGATCTGCTGGCCCAAACTATAACAGACAGAAGTCTGATTTCACCTGCACATGAGACAGTTAGATGTCTAACTGCTGTTGTTTACACATGCATTTTAATCACGGCGGTCATTTGGTGCCCATAGTTGATTATAGGTGAGATAACAGAGGCTTTTCAGGCCTTTAAAAAAAATCTGGCTCAAAGGAATCAAACGGATCATTTTCCAACTAAGACTAGCTGTATCCACTAATGGAGCCTGTCATTTAAATGGAACCCTCAGATTTCCAAAAAGATATTCAGTTTATGGCTCCAAACTGTGCTTTTTGTGAGTGTGGCATTTTGATGGAATTAGACCCTGTAAGCAAGAACTGCACAAATGGGTTGTATGAGCTAAATTTCAAGGAAGACACATTTCAAACTTTTTTTACACTGAGATAGGGTTGTTCTTCTGAGAATTTAATGCTCAAGTCAAATAATTTCATTAACCTCAGTAGTCATTGCAGGCCCATCGTAGAGTTATATCAGTACTGTATAAACTTTTATAATAATTGATATTATTCCTTTCTGATTCTACACTTCAAGCAGTTACTTCGACAATGTCAAAATAACGTCAAACTGGAGGACGTCTTACTCTGACTCCTGTAACCCTTAATTCATGGAGGAGTAAAGGAAGTCAGAGGAAGAGTGCTCTACTTCAAACTTTCTGCTGTTTAGCCAGTGCCAAAAGCTGAAATAAGCTATTTTGACTTACGCTACACAATTGATGTAGCTCAAGTTGCGTAGCTTATTTCAGCTTTAACCCTGCTTTGTAGACGTGCCTTAGGTGTATAACTCCCACTGATGTCAATGGACATTAGTCATCTATATCTCTGAGGTCCTGGAATCAAGTTCTTATATTACTTAGAACAATGGTGACTCTAAAAACTGTGAGGATAACTAGATAATTTTATCTGATTTTTGTAATAGATAACTCATGAAATATGGAAAAGGGAAGTATTCAGGAATCTAAACTCAGGTGGTTTTGCTTTATTTTATATTGAAATAAAGTCAACACCCATGGTGGTCACTAATAAGAGCTCACAATACAGTATTTTGTATTACCATAAACTATTTTGTAAATTCTCACCACAGTTATTTCGGAGTAAGTTGTGGTAAGGGTGATAAGAGGAATGGGAAGTGACTGTCTATGAAGGAGTCTATAGAAAGGGATCTAGGGGTCATAGTGGATTACAAGCTAAATACAAGTCAACAGTGTGACTCTGTTGCAAAACAAACAAAAAAAAACACCCCACATTATTCTAGGATGCCTTAAAAGGAGTGTTGTGAGAAGACAAGTAGTAATTATTTGCTTCTACTCTGAGCTGACTAGGCCACAAGTGGAGTAATGTGTCCAGTTCTGGGCAACACTTTTCAGGAAAGGTGGAGAAACTGGAGAAGGCTGAAAGAAGACTGAAAACTGGATTTTTAATTTGGAAAAGAGAAGAATGAGAGGGGACATGACAGCAGCCTGTAAGTACCTAAAAGGGAACAAGGAGAAGGGAGAAAAAATATATATACTCTGAGGATAGGACAAAAAGCAATGGGGATTAAATTGCAGCAAGGGAGGTTTAGGTTGAACACTAGGAAAAACTTCCTGTCAGGGTGGTTAAACACTGAAATAAATTGTTTAAGGAAGTTGTGGAATCTCCATCATTGGACAAAGTTAAGAGCAGGTTATACAGAAATCTGTCAGGTGCTTGGTCTTGGTCTTGGTCTTGCCATGAGAGCAAGGGACTGGACTTGACTTCTCAAGGTCCCTTCCAGTTCTAGTTTTCTATGATTCTATGAAGAGTCATTAAATAGCCTCCTGTGTGTATGCCAAAAACTGGAGAAACGAGGAAACATTTAAAAATACAGTTTAAAATTTTTATTTCAGAATGTGAGCGAAGAGAATGTAAAGGACTAGAAAATAAAGAACGATTTATTTAAATCCCCTTACTTGCATAATACTATTTGCATTTATAATATACCCATCTTGAGCCTATGAAAACAAATTAAGATCTTAATATCAAAAGAAAACTCTATCCCAAGCAGAAATAGAAATGGTCACATTCAGATATTTACGGTCAAGCCAAAGCTTGGAATAAAAAGAGGTCTTACTGCCTGCTTGAAAGGTCAAACAAATAAGCTTTTGAGACCAATTCCAGGGCTCAATGCCTCTTCTCCCAAACCTAGCCCAACTATAGCAAATGCATCAACAGTTCTCAACTGTTAACATAACGTGTAAGTTAATCCACTGTTTCAAAGATCACAGTAAATACTTCATATTACAGTCAGAAGCAAGCTGGACTCCTATGTTGAATGTACTTGAAATAGAGCTGGTTGAAATTTAAAAGCCAAGGTCTGAAAAAAACACAAGCCCATTGAAAATTCCAAGTTCTATTCATTTTGCAAAGCTCAAAATGGACTGACAGCATTTATTTTTTCATGAACATTACTGAAAATACTGTCTATGGATTTTGGTTCCCAAAAATAGTTGTTGGTATGCAATGCTGATAATATATTGAATATAAATTTTCACTAAAGTATAACAAATTTTGCATACAAAAAATTAGAAAAGACAACTGTTTATAAACTTTTTTCATACTAGAAGCCATTTTTCTACAAATCAATTTAGTGTGCAACTACTTTTTGAACTACTGGAAATCTGTTTGTTCTCAAAGAAGCTGTATATTTTTGTAAAAACTTATTGTACACCTTAGAGGTCACAAAAGCATCAGTCTCTACATCTGGTCCACATCTGAAAATAAAAGGTCCCAATTTCATTGCCATACTTAGAAAACAAACAAAACAAACAAACCCACACTCCTGACAATAACTGCTACCTGAAAATACTTTAGAGTTGGAGGAGACATTGAAGTAGCTAGTTATCAGATTCTATGAACGTATATAAGAAAATCACAAAGGAAACGCACAGCAAATCAGTAGTACAAGCCTGGATTCTCAGGAGTGTGCATATTTCTAAATGGGTTAGAGTCTAACAGCATCCTCTTCATCTCTTACGAAGGGGAAAAAAAAATCTATAAAAATGTGGTGGCTATTTCACATGATTGATTTCCTGTGAATTAATGATATAGGTATTGGAGCCATTTGGTGTTTCCTGTTCTCCATTTCTATGTTCCTAATGATGTTGCTGGGTTACAGTACTAATAGGAAAGTAAACAAAAGCTGTAGCAACAGACGCAGTTCCTGCAGCATCATAATAAGAGCAAAATATTTATCTAAAAATTGACAGAGAATGAAATGTTATTTTCTGGCTTCAGGCTGTGTTTGTTATATTGGCAGTTTAAACATATCTATATCTCTCTATATAGTATATTAAATGGGAGTATCCATTAAGGTTTAAACTGAAGTGCTGAGAAATCCAGACCTTTATCACTATAAGCAAGTGCACAAGTACACACACATCACATGGAAAGCTACATTTTCAGACATGAGTGACTAAACTGCAAAACTGGCGTACAAATAGTGATTGGGGGGGTGAAAATCCACTCCACAGAAGTAACTAGAACAAGGTCTACTAAAATTCTACAAGCATTATTCTGAGTATTTAAAGGGACTTTAGCGAGGCACAGGTTCTAGGCACAAGAGTGAGTTTCACCTTTTTTGCATGAAGATTAGATAATTGTGCAAATAATCCACTCAAATTAACACATGCCAAGTGTGGAGTATTTTAGTAACTCATATTTGAAAATGTAGCTTTAAGAGTTTGCAAGGAGAGCTCATTTGTCATGTAGAAATATAAACTATACAAAATATGGTATGTCACCAATTCTGCACAATTTGCATGTGTAAGTGCCATCAAACATTCCTCCCACGTAATCTCCAGCTCCAGCCTTTCAAGAACTGACTTTGGGCATCTCAGAATGAAATACTAATTAACACCAGCCTTGTATCATAACACTAAACAAGTCTGACAGTTTCAGGGTTCAAGACAGTTTTATGACTCATCAGCTTCTTTAATCACTATCTCTATTAATGTTTACATGATAATTTTTTTCTGCGAACCTCTTGCGATATGATAAATGAAGCACAACATGAGGAAAGACCTAGTGGAAGTCAAAGTGCAGCTTAGCACAAAAAAAGATTAGCAGTTACTACATACTGCTTGGAGCATAAATTTAACACCATCCGTAAGTCTTTAGTGCTTATCAAATAAAACCAGTTTCAATAATCATTTTACAATTTGACAGCTGGATATGCTATATGTTCACAAAGTATTATATATACACACACAAGGGGAATAAGCATATCCCAATTCTCAGAGGTTTATTATTATATGTTATTTGTATAGCGTGTGTGGGATACTGGTCCCAGTCAAAAATGAGTCCCCTTTCTGTACAAATGTGATAAAAAGAAGGTCTCTCTCACAAAGAGCTTACAATCCCAAGTCTCAGTGTTGCAAAGGTATTCATGTAGCAGACCTCCATGCTGAGTCCCACTGATTTTGATGCAGGGTATCTTTGCAGGGTCAGTTTTACATTTGTAATTTTAATTTGGTTTAAACTACATACTCCTCTCTCATTCAGACGAGCAAACTTTACAAAAGAAGCTTCCTAGAAACAATAAACAGAATATTTTAAGTTATGCCCAAGAAAATGTAATCCATTCTTAAAATTGTATCCATTTTAGAAGAAGAGTCTAATATTTGCCTGCTTGTCAGAACGCACAAGCTAAGTGGAGCCAGGCAGATAACAGAAGGAGGAAATACTAAGGAAAAATTCAGGTACTGCAAAATATGGCTATTGATGATTTAGTAAAAGGTACACTTCTTTCTGAGTCTCTCTCTAAAATAATATATACACAGCATTGTACTGCTGAGGATGATGCCTTCATCCAAGATACAAAATGTAGGGTCTGAGCTCTTCTGGTGTTAAAAAAGTGACAGTAAAATGTCACAGGATATTGGCCACATTCAAATGTATGTATGTACTTTTAGCCTGCCTATCCAAATCCCACGTGATCTCAGTTAATATGGAATTCTTCATTTTCTGTACAAAACTGTTTCAGTGTTATGCTTTATTAGTAAACAGTACCCACATTTCAGCCAAAAGATGGGGATGTTCGTTAGCGGTAGTAGGCAATACAATTCCTATACCTATAGTTTATACAGTGAGTAAGGGGTCATAAAATACTTTGTGATAAGTTGAGTATGTGTGCTGGAAAAATGTACGATCCTTAAAAAGGTGTGATTTCTGCATTTGTATTGCAATTTAGAACAAAACATCATCAATTTACCAGTTGATCAGTAAGCCTTGACTTTCTCACTGTAATAGAATTTGTCCATGGGGAATGGAGGGATTTGTGCATGTCCCTCCCATCAAGGCATGACTCACTCAGCTGCAGGTCTCTGATGGTAGGTGAGTGTTTCCAGAGCTAGTGCTAAGCATAACCAGGCTAAGTAAGCAATTACTTAGGATCCCAGCACCTCAAAGGGCCCCCTATGCACTTGTCATTATTTGTTCTGGGGAAAGCACCACCTTTGGGTATCTCTGAGATAAGGAGACAGGGGGCTGTAGACAGGGGAGTTTAAGAGGGATGTGAGGGTGCACCCCTCCACCGTGCCTCAGTGCCCCCTGACTGTCCTCATCTAGCCCCTCTCAGGGCAAGTTACAGTCTGTGTGGGTTGCTCAACATTGGCATGGGGTTCTCTCTACTGCCCTGCTTACCTAGGCTGCCTTGCAATCCGCCTCCGAACCTTGGGCCTTGCTTCCGGCCCCTAGCCCAGGGGAGTCTTGGCTGGCCCTCTCACAGCCCTAGCTGGCTATCCCCAGCTGGTCTCCCTCCTGGGAGCTCCTGCTTCCTCTGCAGTCAGCTCTTCACTCTCCCCCCCCGTCTAAGCAAACTGCTTCTTTATATAGCTGCCCACGAGGCTCTCACTTGCCCTAATGGCTTCAGCTGGCCTCTTCAAGCAAACTGCTTCACTAGATAGCTGCCAGCTGGGCTCACTAGCCCTAACAGCTTCAGGAGTTACTATGGAGAACTTTCTGGGTGTCTGGCTGATGAGTCTTGCCCACATGCTCAGGCTGTGTCTACACTGGCATGAATTTCCGGAACTGCTTAAAACGGAATACTATTCTGTTTTCAGTTTTTCCGGAAAAGGAGCATCTACATTGGCAGGCTGCTTTTCCGGAAAAGCCCTTTTTCCGGAAAAGCATCTGTGGCCAATGTAGACGCGCTTTTCCGGAAAAGAGCCACGATCATCATTTTCGCGATCGGGGCTTTTTTCCAGAAAAGACTACTGGGCTGTCTACACTGGCCCTTTTCCGGAACAGTGTTCCGGAATAAGGACTTATGCCCGAGCGGGAGCAGAATAGTTTTTCCGGAATAGCGGCTGATTACGTACAGTAGAGCATCGTTGCTTTTCTGGAAATTCAAGGGCCAGTGTAGACAGCTCGCAGCTTATTCCGGAAAAGCGGCTGATTTTCCGGAATAAGTGGCCCAGTGTAGACACGGCCTCAGGGTTTAGCTGATCGCCATATTTGGGGTCGGGAAGGAATTTTCCTCCAGGGTAGATTGACAGAGGCCCTGGAGGTTTTTTGCCTTCCTCTGTAGCATGGGGTACAGATCACAGCTAGAGGAGTCTCTGCATCTTGGGGTCTTCAAAGTATTTGAAGGCTTCAATATCTGAGATATAGGTGAGAGGATTATTCTAGGAGGGGTGGGTGAGATTTTGTGGCCTGCACTGTGCAGGGGGTCAGACTAGATGATCATAATGGTCCCTTCTGACCTTAAAGTCTATGAGTCTATGAGCTGGCCTCTCTGTTTCCAGCCCCAGCTCAGGGCCTGAGTCCTGGTCTTAAAGGGCCAGTGCAGGGCAGGTGCCCTGTCACAAGGGACAACAAGAGATCCCGCCACTGAACAAGATGCCAGGTGAGTATACTAGCTTTTGGTGTGAGCGACTTTGCTTGACTGTTTGAATTTTGATTCTGATTTCAGGTGATTTCCGTTTCAGTTACTGTGGCAGTTGGGATTGTATGTCTGGAAGTGTTTGATCCTTTGTTCCCTTCATTGCCTTTGATCAGCCTCAGGATCAGCCTTCCCTTGTGTGACTAACGAGGGGGGTAGGCCTGACATAGGCGAGCAGGCTTTAAAAGCCAGAGGCAGAGTGATCAGGGGAGCAACGTGGACAGAGGGCTTCAGACAGGGGAGTTTAAGAGGGAGTTGGAAAGAGGGAGACCTACTACAGTCAGGAAGACCTGGAGCATCTGTGCCAGCACTGTGTGGATGAAGGAGTTTGGAGCGCAGATGGTATTATCTTCAGTCCTTCTTGTCAAAAGTAGGGGCCCAGGCAGAGCAAGGTGCATCCTGTAGGTGAATACCTGGCTGCAAAGATGGTGTCACCAGGAGGTCTTTGACTTCCTCGACCATGGGATGTTATTCCAAGAAGGACTGCTAAGTAGGGATGGGGTTCACCTTTCGAGGAAGGGGAAGACCATATTTGGATGCAGACTGGTTAAACTAGTGAGGAGAACTTTAAACTAGGTTTGATGGGAGCAGGTGACCAAAGCCCACAGGTAAGTGAAGAACATGGGAGATGGGTCAGAAATGAAGGGAGCGTTGACTATAATAGCAGAGAAAAAACAAAGGACAACTCAGAACTTGGAGGCAAGATCAAATCAGTATCTTAGATGCCTATATACAAATGCAAGAAGTATGATTAATAAGCAGGAAGAACTTGAAGTGCTAACACCCCCTCCTCCTCTGATGACATAGTTGGTATCACAGAGACTTGGTGGGATGATACACACAATTGGAATATTGGTATAGAAGGGCAAACCTTACTCAGGAAGGATAGGGGGCGGGGGGGGGGGGAAGAGAAGAAGGTGGTGTTGTCTTGTATATTAAAAAAATATACACTTGGACTGAAGTGGAGATGGACATAGAAGACAGATGTGTTAAGTGTCTCTGGGTTAGGTTAAAAGGGGTAAAAAAACAAGGTGATGTCATGCGAGGAGTCTACTACAGACCTCTTACCCAGGTAGAAGAGGTGGATGAAGCTTTAAAAAAAAAAAAAAAAAAAAAAAAAAACAACCCACTAACAAACATCCAATGCCCAGGATTTGGTGGTGATGGGCAACTTCAACTATCCAGACATATGTTCAGAAACTAACACAGAAGGGCACAGACTATTCAGTAAGTTCTTGGACTGCACTGAAGGCAACTTTTTATTTCAGAAGGTTGGAAAAGCTACTGGGGGGAAGCTGTTCTAGATTTGATTTTAACAAATAGGGAGGAACTGGTTGAGAACTTGAAAGGCAGCTTGGGTGAACATAATCATGAAATCATAAGAGTTCATGATTCTAAGGAATGGTAGAAGGGAGAACAGCAAAATAGAGACAATGGATTTTAGGTTGGAAGATTTTTGTAAGCTCAGAAAGCTGGTAGGCAAGGTCCCTGGGGAAGAAAGAATAAGAGGAAAAACAACTGAAGAGAGTTGGCAGTTTTTCCAAGGGCCCAAAAGCAAACTATTCCACTGCATAGGAAAGATAGAAAGTATGGCAAAAGACCACCTTGGCTTAGCAAGGAGATCTCGCATCATCTAAAAATCAAAAAGGAGTCACACAAAAAAAAGTGGAAACTAGGACAAATTACAAAGGATGAATATAAGCAAACAATACAGCTATGCAGGGGCAAGATAAGAAAGGCAAAGGCACAAGACGAGTTCAAACTAGCTACAGACAAAGGGAAACAAGAAGACGTTCTATAAATATATTAGAAGCAAGAGGAAGACCAAGAGGAAGACCAAGGGCAGGGCAGGTCCATTGCTCAGTGAGGAGGGAGAAACAAAAACAGGAAACTTGGAAATGGCAGAGGTGCTTAATGACTTCATTTTGGTCTTCATAAAGAAGTCTGATAATGAAGGGATGCCTAATATAGTGAATGCTAGTGGAAAGGGGGTAGGTTTAGAAGATAAAAAAGAACAAGTTAAAAATCACTTTGAAAAGTTAGATGTCTACAAGTCACCAGGGCCTGATGAATGCATCTCCCTTCAAGGAGCTGATAGGAGGCATCTGAGCTGATCATCTCTGAAAAATCACGGAAGGCAGGAGAGATTCCAGAAGACAGGGAAAGGGCAAATATAATGCCCAACTATATAAAGGGAAATAAAAATAACCCAGGAAACTACAGATGAGTCCGTAAACTTCTGTGTCAGAGAAGATAAACGAGCAAGTAATTAAGGAATTCATCTGCAAACAGATGGAAGATAATAAGGTAATAGGTAACAGTCAGCATAGATTTATAAACAACTAATCATGTCAAATCAATCAGAGAGCTTTCTTTGATAGGATAACAAGTCTTGTGGATAAGAGAGAAGTGGTAGACCTGGACTTTAGTAAGGTATTTGATATGGTTTCGCATGATCAATAAACTAGGCAAATACAACTTACATGGGGCTACTTATAAAGTGGGTGCATAACTGGCTGACTAACCATTCTCAGAGTAGTTATTAATGGTTCACAATCCTGCTGGACAGGCATAACAAGTGGGGGTCCATAGGGGTCTGTTTTGGGACCGGCTACGTTCAATATCTTCATCAACAATTTAGATATGGGCTTAGAGAGTATGCTTATTAAGTTTGCAGATGATACCAAGTTGGGAGGGGTTGGAACTGCTTTGGAGGATAGGGTCATAATTCAAAATGATCTGGACAAACTGGAGAAATGGTCTGAGGTAAAAAGGATGGAGTTTAATTAAGACAAATGCAAAGTGCTCCACTTAGGAAGGAACAATCAGTTTCACACATACAGAATGGGAAGTGACTATCTAGGAACGAGTTCTGCAGAAAGGGATCTAGGGGTCGTAGTGGACCACCAGGTAAATATGCTGTTGGATACATGTGCAGCCTTTATTTAATTATGTTTACATCCATAAAATACATCTATCATGAATGTTCTGAAGCATCTGATCATCACTTAAAAAGTTTAAGCAATATAGTAGCCAAGTCAGACAAAATTTCACTCACCCTCTATTAAGTTAAAGACTCTGTTAAGCTAATTGCACAACCTTGCAATCTCTTCTTAGAGGAAAGGCCTGAGAGAACAGATAGGATTTGCACTCTGTGTAAGGAGTGCTAAGTGGTTCATGGGTGAAGCACATTTTGAAGTCAAGAGTCCTTCATTGGGAAAACCCTGCCACCGGTCTCAGGCATCTAAGCTCTGTTAATTAGAAAAATGAGATCCTGAAAGATGCTACCCTCCCACTTCACTCCCCAAACAATCCCTAGGCCTTTCAAAAGGGATTCATCCTTCTGCCATACAGCTTCCACCTCAACCCAAGTCTCCCCTCTGTTAGAGTAGGATGATCTTGTACACACTTAGCTCCTGTAAGTGCTCTGGAACCACTCGGAATCAAGTTAGATAGGACTCTAATGCAGTCTCTCCCCCTCAGGGCACACTCTCCATAGAGCATGCCTCCTTGGCTTCAGCATCTCCTGGCTATGACCTTGGAGCAGTCAGTACCCTTGTTCACATCAGGTATCCATGTGGATGGGACGGTTGAGAAAGCATCACATGCCCCACAAAGGGCCATGAGCCCCACCGTTCCAGTCAGCAGTGATTTTCAGCCAGTGGGGTAAAACTAAAAAGTTTATTAGTCATCAGAAACACGGCTTAGAACAGATCTTGTTAGTCCAGAAGTTAGGAATATGCAGCAAAATAGACCTTAGAAGTACCCAAAGCCTAGAATTATCCACCCCTGCCCCCAGAGACCCAAACCAGAAGACTGACCAGCTTAGAATGGTTTAGCCTCGGTCATGCACAGATGTCCTTCTCCATCTTTTTCTCAGGCAAACTGGTCTCGTGGTGTCACTTCTCAGTTTGCTTTCCAACACCTTTAGGTAATTATTAGAGTATGGGCCCTAGCAGTCAGCTGTCAGAATACAGCCAGATGGTAGTCACACCTGCATTTTAAAGGCCTGTTTACAACCTGTTCTCCCACAACCTAGATATTTAAGCAATAAAAGTAAACTGAGGGGCACACACAGTATTCAGAGAAAACATTAAGAACATTCCCACCTCAGCACACCCCTTTCTAATAAAGCTAGAATGATGTGACACAGCCTAAAAAGCAGTAAGGGAATGAAGAGAGCTCAGAGAATATTCCACATTACACTGGAAATGAACACAAATCATCATGTGAGAAATCACCTCGTTTAAAATCCCATCACTTTAGCCCTATATCCTGACTCTGCCAAGAATCAAACTTTAACAAATTCCTTTATATGTACTCTCTCAGCAAATCACTTTCTAATGCCTCACAACCAGTTCAGTAATTAGTATGGAAACACCATATAGTACTCAACTCCCTGGTAATTCAATGAAAAATCTGAACAAAAATTAATATCCTACATTTGAAATCTTAGTTCACTGTCAGTCCATAAGCATTATCAAAAACTCCATTGTTTCTGATGGTCATTTTACTCAGTTAAATCCAGCAGCTGCTCTACATCCACAAATTCCATTGACTTTAGCTGTAGCTGTAGCTACAGCATTTCTAGAAGTAAGGCCTTACTATCACTATTATTCATCTTAGAAATAGATCTTTACTAAAACAGAATCCTCCTAATTTCTCTAAAGGAACTTGGGACAATTGCTTAATTTCTCAAAGTCTGTATTCAGTACCAGAATCTCACAGCTTCATACATCACACTAAGTTGATATCTTGGCAGCTAGTAAAGCCTTAAGATGCATCACTGCAATCAGTTCTACATTCTTCATAAAGCTTTAACATTGGGCCAAATCTTGAACTCTTCTCAGGCAGAATACTCAATAACTTCAGTGGGCATTTTGCCTGAGTAAGGATTAAGGATTTGGTAGATAATTTTGATAGAGAATAAAGCTTTTTTATTGTACAGGTACCACCTTCCTGGTCTGGCACCCTCAGGACCTGACTGGTCCTGAACCAGGGAATTTGCCGCACAATGGGAGGTGAATGCAATGTGTGTGTGGGGGGAGGAGAGGAAAGGGGTCCTGCTTCCCCCTGGCCCCTCAGAGCTCTGCTTTTCCCCAGCCAGCTCCACTCTCACCCAGGACTCTGTTCTCCCCACAGCGCCAAAGGAAGGGAGTTCTACTTAGCTGCCACCCAGGGCTCCACTCTTACGCTGGGGATCCGCTCTCCATGCAGTGGCTGGGGACTTCACTGTCATCTGCAGCTCCATTCTCTTCCCAGTGGCTACGCTGCCACCCGGGGCTCTGTGCTCCTGATGATGGCTGAGGGAAGAGGGCTCTTTTCTCCCCAGCAACTCTGCTACTGCTTGGGGGCTCCGCCATTGCAGACGGTTCCATACTCCACTCCCCGCAGTACCCTGTTGCCACCCGGGCCTTTGTGCTCCACCAAGTGGCTCTGCTACCACTTGGGGATCTCTGTGCTCCTTCCAGTGTTTCTGTGCTCCCTCTGCCAGCATGCTCTCATACAGCAGCCATGCTGCAGCCCTCAACCGTGATAGGAAGCGACGCTCCCCCTCAGGAACCGGGGGCTCTGCGCTCTTCCCAGCCACTCTACTGCCCCGGGGACTCTGTCTTGACCCCTTAGTTTGGCAACAGTTCTGGCGCCAGCTCTACGGCTTATCCTGTGACACTCTTACGGGGGTCACCCAAGGATGCCGGACCAGGAGTGTTTCCGGACTAGGGGAAACCCCGTAATCCAGAGTTTCAACCTGTAATAACTTTCTCAGTTACTCAACATACAAGATATAAGCCACAGAAAGTAAGCAGTGCTTGTTCTCTCCAGAAACATCTCAAACAAGAATCTCTACTCCTTAAATATCATAGTTCTGAAAGCTTAAAAACATTGGACTACAACCCCAAGGGTTTAGCGCAAAATGGAAAGTGAAACCTTTTTCTGGCTCCTGAGCAGCAGGTAAATGTATTTTTCAAAACTGAATTTTGAATCATTTTGGTTTTATAATGAAACTTGTGACAGCTGGGCATGTGATAAACCTTGTGGGTGAAACCATTCCCTGCAAATCCTATTGCATTCAAGCACATACTTAACACGTAGGACTTCATAAAATTCATTGGCCTTGTTTAGAATTTTGTCTTTCCATAATACTGCCTGATCTTTTCATTGCTCATTGATTAGGTTATTGACTTAGTTTGCCCACTTAGGACTCTGCAGATTTGGCAGGCTCTCTCTCAAGATCAGGCCCAGTTTTGTCAGAATTATTACTCCAAGAGCCCTATGGGGACATAGCCATCATAGCAATGCTTATGCTCAGAGAAGATCTAGCATACCTGAAAGTATTATGATTGCAATGATTAGCTCTATAGGTAAAACAATCCAAACCAAGTAAAGCAATGCAATATAAAACGGTCAGAGCTATTACTGATAGCTCTGACCATCAGAGCTATTACTAAAGTACAAACTCACTATCCCTAGGGATAACTCTAAAGGTTGAGACAGATTCTAGGCTAACTCTGGCATGCTGATAAAGAACTCCAGTGGCTGTACCTTAGCTCTGACCTTGTGCTTTATAGACCTTGTTGGTCTTCCTCATGCATATGTAATCATGGATCTTCTCTCCTTTAACGTTCTCACCCTCATAATCTTCGTGTGCCCTCATTTTATAGGTTAGTGTATTAATTAAGCAAAATGTATTAACCCAAATATCAACTGGATTACCATGGCAACTATTAGCTAATGTTCCCCTACCAAGAATAGTCAAATTGTACAAGTTACCTTCTTGCAATTACTTATGAGCACTCTGCAAGACTTACAATTATGAAAAAAACCAACAAACAAAATCCAATGCCATCTTGTGACTTATGGTCACTATTAGTTTACTTTAATATGTTAACTCTTTGAGTGATAACTTCTATTCTTGCTATTAGGCCTTATGCTAACTGCTGAAACATTCTTATAAGTAGGCCTATAAACAATCCAAATAGTTTACTGTATTTCTGTGATCAAGTTCTTACTTCTATCTTAGAATAGCTGGTATAACTAGAACCCAATATTGTAGCCACGTAATAAACTACAACCGTAAAGCAAAATTTGAAGGGAAGTAAATCACATGAACTGAGACAGTTGAAAAAGTTAATTTAGAGTAGAGCTGGTGAACAATACACAATTTATGAAGTGAATTCAGCCCTTTTTCTTCTTCATGAATTCATCACCAACAAAATGCATTTGGGAGACATTTGTACACTGTCTGAAATTGTTAACTGAATATTTTATACAAACAAATTCCAGCTTGTGGATTACTTGTTAATAGCATATTACAAGTATTCCTTTTAATATTCAATAACCATAACCAAACACTTAAGCTTTGTGACTGGTTATCCCAGTCACAACATATTCTTTTATGTTCCCTCATCAGCTGACCTTAACTTCATAAACTATTTCTACTTATGTTTTATGAGTATATACATCTCAACAATGGTTTAAAAATTCATTTTCCACAAACATTTTAACCAACAAAGCTTTCCACAGATGAATGCTGATCAAAAGCAAGCAATAATAGTCACAAACAGAGCGTAACCAAATTCTCCTTAGAAGTCTCTGTAATTTTTGTGAATAATTTTTCTCTCTAATCTCCCAACCTTAAAATCAGTGTAAACTCATGCCAGCAAATTGTACCTAAATCTACTAAAAAGCCTATTGTACAGTATTACTGAAAGGGAAAGTAAGCCATTTAACTAGGTTCCCACCATACCATTTCATGGATCATGTTGATTAGTTTAAAAGCATGTGCCAAACCTTGGTTCCACTGAATTCAAAGGAAAATTTCCCAGGTACTTCAAAGTAACCAAGATATGGTATTATATGAAATAAGTGTTTTAGTACTATTGAGAATATAGTGCTTACTCTGAAGGCCCACCTGTCTAAGCACCATTCTTCTTTGTCAAGTAACAATGGTTTAATAAAAGAAGAAAAAGGAGATTTTTCAATAGTAGTGCTATGAGTTAAATAGCATGCAGTTTATAAAAGATACAGGAAAGCAGATATCCTGATTATACATAAACCACATTTACTGAAGTCAGTGACACAATTAGGACATTTCCCTGGAAGATACTTTACCTTTCAACCGAGGACTGTGCACATGCATTCTCTGCAGATGGAGATTTACTGGAACAAATTCTAGTGTCTTTTCTCCTTTACTACAGCTTGATTTGAAGGAAGATCCTGGAAAACAAAAGTTTAAAGAATCATTATCTCAAGCACCCAACAGATGTTGTGTCTTTTTTAAATGTGAGGACAGTACTTGTATGTTAGTGGCAATGTTTAATTTACTTTTAATGTGTAATTGTATATTAAGAAGAGAATGGTTTGCTGTGTCCCAGCATGCATCCATATTCCACTCAACAAAACAGCTTTTAAATTTAGAGAACAATCTAATTTTTATTCCTATCTGACAGACATTTCTGCTGCCTAGAATTGGTCCACAGCATGTTACAAATGCTACCACGGTTAATGTATATTAAGTTTACATTGTGCTAAAAATATAGGGGCATGAAGCTATGACACTATACATTTCCACTAGCAAATGATAACTTTTTTTTTTAAGATTAAAAGCAAAATAAATGCACTATTGATCTTTCCAGAAACAGCAAACAAATTTTTTTTAATTGTTCACATTTCAGGAGGAGCCATAAGCCTTCTTTCTTTCTAAAAAGACAATGTGATAATCAGCTACTCACGATGTGCTGAAAAGATCTGAGTATATAACTTCATAATAATCACATCCAAAATATGAGTTGAGTAACTAAGTATAGTTATTTTGAATGTTTCAAGGAACACAGTCAATGCTGGCAGGCCAAAAAGCTAATTTATCCAGATGTTTTTTTGATGGTATGTATATATGATACAGTAGCTTGTAATTTGCCCTTTTTATGCTTGTATGTTCTTGTGATTAGGCACTGTATTGAAAATTATCATTATCTGTAGTGCTTGCTACTCTAGCTTTGATTTTCCAATATTGCATAGGAGTGTGGGCATTTTTTTCATGTGCATTCAAAGTCATTTTGGAAAAAAGATTCAGGAATTATAGCAAAATTAAATTTGCAATTTTAAAGGTACAAGTGATATTTTGAATCTTTAATCCTCTAAACAATAAATATGAAATAATAAACCAGCTTTGCATATATCACCGTATGACCACAGTGACTGCCAAACTTTAGTTTTTTACATGTTAATTTCAAGCATCACACTTCTTTTCTTGTTCTCTCTCTGCACCCATATTCAAATAAAAATGAAAACCCAGGACAAGTTAAAATATGCATTTAATTTTATTCTGCATTACTTATTTAATTGAAAAAGTCTGGGGACACATTTCTGAAAACAACACGTGGAAAGATTAATCCCTTTGTGCAAGAGAAGAATGCAATGTAGTCTACAGGAAAATATACTGAGGTAGAAACAAAATTAAAAATGAAGACAAATAATGGGCGGTAATAATGTATACAGGAACCAATAAATATTTTGTTCTACAGAAACAAATTAATACAAGATATGAAAACGTAAGTGCTTAACTGACAATTTGTAAAAATGAAAGGAGGAAAGATATTATGAAATCGGCATTAAGTTTAGTTTAAAGTGAAGGAAATGCCTGTACAGTTTTGGTTGTGAAGGAAGTAGGAAACACACTAATATTGTCAATGAAAGATGAGTAACCACTACCACTGTGAGAGTAGCTATAAATCATCAACAGAGGTTTCCTCCTGATTCCAAGATGTCAGATATTTGGTACTGGTGCACTTAATCAATGAAAAACAGTTGGTGGTAATTCTGGCATACCGTACAAGTCTAGCAGTTATTATGGAAGACATACCAATAACTTTACAGGTTTCAGTTTTTAGACAAGACTGTAAAAAGATTCAATTTGACAGTAATCAATGTCTCAAAAGAAGCACTTAGCATCTCACAGTATCTGGCTTTAAGACATCAAAGAATACTTTTGCATATATAATTGATATAACGTAGAAAGAAAATTTGAGGAGATTGTGAAACAGAACAAAACTTTCTGTTTGTGTGTAAAGAGATGTGTTAAAGAGAGTAAGGAGATATTCCTAATTACAGAGGAGGTGTTACACACACAACATTATGCTCCATAAATCTGAGGGATTGAGACTAAACTACACAACAGAGAATAATGAAAATATACTGTTATATATAGGGCCATCAAACTTCCCAGATGAATTAACAGATTCTTATCCCCCTGGTTATTATACATAAAGATGTCTGTGTTTTGGGTCAAAAGAAACTGTATACTATGAATGTGCTGAGAAACTAGCATAACTTTTATTGAGGAGATATAAAAGCCCCTATCAATAAATATGGTCCCTTTAATACTGTAATTTCATTGTCATAATAAAAAAGTACTCTCTCAAGATGCATAAAAACTATCATACTTTAATTAAAGGATGCATCATAAGGCTATTAAGAGGTGCGTAACTGGGTAATCACGTAGTCAGTGCAATTTGTATCACTACATAGTCAGTCGATAATGGAAGGTGGTCAGGAGCTATTCCCACTGAGGCTCTGTAGTTTAAACGTAGTAAGAGCCATCTCCTACTACCTTTTAACTGCAGAGCCACAGCAGGGTTAGCTCCTGGACCCGGCTTGCTCAGTCCCAGCAGCCCCTTTACACAGCAGCTGTTCCTGGGGGAGTCTCAACTCCTTGCTGGGACCCCCCACCCCCACCCCACAGACAGGAGCTGCTGCTGGAGCAACCTCCCCTGACCCCCCCCCCCCCGCTGCCTCTGTCAGAGGCAGCAACTGTGGGCGGGGGGGGAAGTGGCATCTCGGACATGGTGCTGGGGGGAACCAGCTTTTAAGCCAACCCCCCCCCCAGCACCAGCTTATGTTTCCCCTTCTCCAACTTGCTCCTCTGGTATAGAGGCAGCAAGAGCAGGGGAAAATGCGAATAGTCGATCAATCAACTACTTTTTTACTTCCCTAATACTTAAGGGGTCGATTTCAAGGTAGCGACGGCCCCTCAGCGCTGTGGGACCAACCCGGCAGCACTCCAGCTGCTCTGCCCCAGGCGTCCCCAAGAGCAGCTAGGGTGCTGCCGGGTTGGTCCTGCAGCCCCGAGGGGCAGCACTATGGGACCAACCCGGCAGCACCCCAGCTGCTCTATTGCAGGCATCCCCGATTCAGCTGCTGCTGAAACTGACCAGCAGCAGCTGAATCAGGGACGCCTGGGGCAGAGCCAGACTATCGTAAGGGGGGGGGCTATGAGGGGTCTGGGGTGGCATCCCCTTCCACCCTACTCCAGACCCCTCATAGCCCCCCCCTTCTGATAGTCCGGCATATCTGATAATCCAGCACCCCCTGGGTCCTAAAGGTGCTGGATTATCGGAAGTTTACTGTACTTTGAAACTGCAAATAAAGCATAATGGCAGCCATGGGTCGCCCCCCCTCCCCAAAACAGGGCTTTTCAAAAGAAAAACAGCTGTTTAGACTCCTGAGGAGTACAGGATCTTTCAAAAAAGGGTTTTATTTTCAATCGATCCCCGTCTAAATGGCTGTTTTTCTTTCAAAGAGCCCTATTTCAAAAATAATCTGGCTACCATTGTGCAAATCAAGCGTGGGAAATTTAAATCCCAGCTTCATTTGCAATTTCGAAGTGTCTAATTTACATCCCTTTTCCGAGAGACTACAATGCAGATTTGGGATCTCAGCATGTAATATAATATTTATTATAATATACATTCAGTGTTCAAAGAGTGCTACTGACTTTCAGAGCAAATACAAAGGCACGATCCCTACCCCGAAGAGCTTAATTTTACATGTGATTCAATGAGTGAAAATAAAAAATAATGAGGAAGACGAAGTGAAGAAATTAAAATGGTTACAACAAAATATTGTGTGGTTACTTGTCTATGGCGTATGACACACTTCAGTGATTCCACTGAACTATGTTCACCAAGGTGCTCAAATGTAGTTTCCATATTACTGATTTTTCAAGATTTACGTTTAATATGATATATTCTTTTTTATCTTGAAAAGGAGAAGTTTTCTTAAAAGTGCTATGTGTTTCTACTGACTTCATAATAATTCTGTGTTTGTTGCTTTGTGTATGATGATATATGGGACACCTTCAAAATGCAGTTAAAGTAATTCAAAAACTGTGTCTGGACTCAAACAAAGGAACATAGGAATTGTCATAATGGATCACACTAGTGGGTCATCTGTTCTAGTAATCTTTCAACAACAATGGCCAGTACCAAATACTTGAGATGATGGCAGATGAACCTTTTGTCTAATGGAACCTCTTCCCCTGCACTTTCAAACAAACAATTCTCTGATGTTTATACAGCATCTAGTCTAATGGAAAGTTATTCTGAACAGAGATTCTATGGGTGTTAGCGTGCAAGTGTGTGGGGGTGGGAGGAGGGGGAAGGAAAGAGACAAAGCGTGTGTAAGTAAATATAATCCACTCTAGTGTTATAGCATGCTCAGTACTGAAAGGAAAGAAGGAAAAATGGTACAAGTGATTTTTTTCATATTTTGGAGAAGAAATACTTGTCTCAGAAATATTTTACACCGGGTAACAATTATGTTATAATTACTTGTGTCCTGTTCAGCACACAGAAAGAAATTATTCTGCTGTGCATTGTTTGTAATAAACATTCACTTTAAAACTGTGGTTACTCAGTTTCTCAGTGTAAATAAGAGGCAGTTTCACTAACTAAAACCAAAGGTGCTAGAGATGGAATTGGGTAAATACTTTCAAAAACTCTCAAATAGTTGATAGGAATTTTTAAATGAAATTTCCATACGACTGCTCAAGATCCTATTCTATTTACTTCCCACAAATATTCTGTGGGCATGCTGCCTGTACCCACACAGAGACCCACTGATTTTAATGGGGATCTGCAGCCAGCATATGTACAGCAAATTGTAGAACTGGACCCTTAGCAAACACATTAACTGCTGGGATTGTTTGCTGAAATAGCAAGTTTAAAGTGACTAATGCAGCATAGACCTGGAAAGCAAATCTCAAGCATCTAGATCTGCATATGGACACCTGAAACCGGCTTTTAAGCATTCCACTCATTCAGAGAGAAAGCAGAAACAATTATGTGACCTATGTATCCATTCATAACAAACCAAAATGTTAAATTATTGAATACTCGTAACAAATTACCCAGAAACAATCTATGTGCCCAAATCTAATTTCCAGAGATTATCATAGGCATTAAACAAGTATAATAAACAATAATGATATTCAGGAAATAATACTGAATGTCAGGTAAATTAGACAATTGGAATCTGTACGTGGACAAATTGTGAATTGCCAAAAATGTTAACTGAAGGAGTAAATTATGCATTACTTGCTCAGCTCTCATTTGGGGTGAGTTTTGCTGGTTGAGAAAATGGCCAATATCCTTTGCATGTGGAACACAGCAAATTTGTCACAGATGATATACTGAGTTTTACATGGACAAACTCCCCTCTATGCACTGCAGTCTATGGAGCAAGTGCTGTGCAGTATGCTTACAGAGCCAGTGTTAAGCCAACTATCCTTGGCACTTCATACCAGCATACAATGCCTCCTGAATGGCAAAGGGAGATTTGCAAATAATTGAACCTTTATACCTGTCATGGTAACATACAGAAAATGTCTGATGACAGGGTGCCCAGTCAAAGAGTTCAATTCTTTCCTGGCACACTGTGGGTAATGCCTCTAACACATCAGGGAGGAGAAATATGGGATTTGCTGCGAGCTGATATGCCTCTTAAATCAACCCCTTTGACAGATGTTCTTGAAAAGGTGGCTCCAATTTTGTTGTTACACTTTAATATCTTTAGTGACATGCTGGTTGGAATGAAGACGTTGTATGCCAGGGGTAGGAAAGAGGCAGCTAGCTGGATGGAACTAGCCTGCCAAGCCAGTGGCCGCGTCACTAACACCCTTACTACATAGCAGAAGCAGCTGCTTTAAACAGCAGGCTGCTAATTGCTTTGTAAGTTGGGCAGGAGGAGAAAGCTTTGCCTACTGTCCCCGTCCCCTAGCAAAATCTCCAAGCTCCCATTGGCTAGTTTCTGGCCATTAGGAGCTGAGAAATTTTGCTAAAGGCAGAGGCAGAAAATTAAGCCTCTTCACTCCCCTCCCCCCCCCACTCCCTATGCTCGAACAGAGCCATGTGGAGCAGCTTCCCAGCACGCAGGCACAGAGTCTGCAGAGTTGCTGGCGCTTAGGTAAGTGCCTCCCAGCCAGAGCCTGCCTCTGGCACCCCAACTTCCTCCCTTCCCCCAAAGTATTTGCCCCAGGCCACCACCCAAACCCTCTGTACCCCCTCTCCCTATCTTTTTCAGGTCACAACTTCATCCCAGACCCTGGACCACTCACACCCTTATCCCACAGGCCAGGACCCTTTCTGCACACATACCCCTCCCTCACCTTGCACCCCACTCCTCTGCCCTACGTCACCACCCAAGCCCTCTGAACCCCCTTTCTCCCAGGTCACAACACCCTCCCAGACCTTACATACCCTCTTACACCCCTCCCAGCAGGTCAGAATCCTCTCCTGTACCTATTACCCCTCCTGGACCCTGAACCCCAAGCCCCTGCCTCAGATTTGAACCCCTTCCTTCATCCAAACTCCCTCTCAGACCCCATACTCCCCTCCTGCACCCCAAAGCTCTATCCCAAGCTCCCTTCTACACCCCACCTGCTGTTCCAGACCCTGAACCCCCTACACAGAAGTGTGGCCCTTGACCACCTACCAAAATTTTGGAGTGCCCCCTATTAAAAATTACTGTCCACTTCTTCACCTTCTGTTTGTTTGATTATATGCCATGAGAATGTGAATTGAAAGTGAATTGAGGTGCATGAAAGACAGTGCAAACTTCACTTTTTGCCAGGAAATGTGCTCAGAAGTAGGGTACTACTAAGTGTTGCAGAAATGTTGAAAGAACAAACTACTAAATTTTTCCAGAGTTGTTTATATGGGAATTAAATGCAGAAATTTTAGTAACATGACAGGATTTGGGTGTGTAACTCCTAACTGAATCCCATTGCAACATGCAACTTATACACTTAATATACAGTCTCTCCTCTCAACAACCACTCCCATTGTGAATTATGTTAAATTCTCTTTGAATATACAAATGTGAAATAGCCATTACACAAGATATTCATTACCTCTCGTGGAGGATAGAGACTATTTCCATACCTGTATGTTTCCCAAGATCTGCTAACGTGTCCTGGTACATGTTCAACATCTGTTCACAGTGTGCAATAACATTTTTACGCATATTGTCCCAATGTGGAGCAAGTTCTCCCAGCTCTTTTAAGTCCTGATTCCTGCATCAACAGGAGGAGAGGGGAAAGATGGCATTAATCCAAATACAGTATGTAAAAATAGGCCTAATTCAGAAAACTAGTATTTAATGTTTAGAAACTACTAATCTGGTCTTTATATAATATTTCAAATAGGTACTCTATTAATAGAGAACTAAAGCTATTAACATTCCATGACTGTTTTGGGAATGATCTGATTTCAGCCCACTTGCTAATGGATGCTTAATTAAGAACATTAACACCAACTGTGTGAATAAAGGTGCAGCTCACTTTGGTAAAAACAAGGGGTAGTCCTGAGACACCTTAAAGACTAACAAACTTATCTAGGCATAAGTTTTGTGGACTGGAACCCAATTTGTCAGATACATGGAGTGGAAGCTTCCGTTTAGCAGGTATATGTACACATGCAAAGATGGGTTGGTTACATTACTATATCCCATGAATGCTTATGCCCAAATACATTTGTCTTTACGTTGTTACAGGACTCCTCATATTTTTTGCTGAAACAGCTGATTTTGGTGTTTCTGTGACATATTCATCTGGCATAAATGCATTAGTATGAGAACTGAGCTATTCCCTCATCCTTAGTAGGGTGGAAAGTGGTGTGGATAGAAGCTATCAGTTACCATACATTCAAAGTACTGCTAACTGCCAAAGTAATGGACAAAGTTCAGTGAGCAGCAAGTACTTCAGCTACCAGTGGGGTCAGTTCAACCATTAAATTTATTCAGAAAAATATGTATCAATTCATACACACATGAATACATATTCATAAACCAAACAGCTTAACTGACAACCATCCTTCCTTCCCCCTACTGCTGAATCAGGATGCATTCCTCTGACGGCTTAATCTCCATCCTGGCAGATACATTCCCTAGGTCAAAACGTCAACATTGCGGAAACCAGACATGTCACTAAACACCCAAAAGGAAATCCTTTAGTCAACTATCTGTTTTCCTGTACGTTCTCTGGAGGGCTGATCTGAATGAAACTGAGATCACAATACACAAGCATAGCTACAGTGTATTGATCTTTTGGTATTGTTCCCTACCTGCTACTTGAGTTTATCCAACAGTTACAATTCAAGTTTTAGTTTTGGGGGCACTGCTTAGCAGAAGAAAATGCACAACTGTCATTATCACAGAAAGTTAAATATCTCAGCTCTGCATCAGACTGAGATGTTCAGAAGAAACTGTTCCTGATTTGCTGAAAGTCCTTAGATGTGGAGAGACAAATTCTATGAGTGCTTCCTTATAACCACTTTATTTCTTCTGAAGTTGAAATACTTCAAAATAAACAAGCAAAACAAAAAAACCCACAAATGCCAAAATGATATTAACAGTCCTCAGAAAACACTCAAGATCTATTCGAAACACTTTAAATAACTCTTTTTTGCCATTATTATTTTTATATTTGATTTTAAAAAGCATACTATTTATATAGATGTAAATCTGTTCCCCTTTAAGTCAATAGCAAAACTCCAACTCAAATTGATGTCAGTAGAATGAGCCCTTTAAAAAAAAAATCATTATCGATGTTACCTAGCACATCTTAGACATGAAAATGAAGAGAAGTTATCTTATTTACACTTATCCTTATTGTACTATTTACTTTTATACTTCGCATGAATGGTGAAACTACAGCAGTCAGTTTCTAGCCAGTTTCACTTCTGGATCGCATATTAACAGAACACCAGAGTGCTTTGGTTGTCAGCATTTTTTTAAAGTTGTTTTCAGCTGCAGTTAAATAAACAAGTCCATTAATACTGGGCCAGATCCTTGTGGTTTCCCTTAAGTAAGTAGTAAAGGGTTTGGCTTAAGAAGCAATGAAGAACTTTTTCGTTTTACCAAACCTACATGATAATGTTGAAGAGTATGGGTCCAATGCTCAGTCTGGTTTAACCACTTCTCTTTCCCCCCCTCCCTCGCGTACCTCTTCCCCAATGCAGGTTTGCCAGAATGTTCATTCAGTTACTACTGCAAGTTTGAAGACTGCTCTAATTCATGCCTAAATCCATTGATCTTAAAATGACTGTTATAGGGGATAGGTGAACATGACTCAAGAGCTTCTTAACACCAACTGGAAGGCAGGTGGTTACAAGAATCTCCTGATTCTGGTCTGTACATTCTGGTTACCAAGAATCTCATGTGAGGTCTTAAATGAAAGCTGGGGTTATACCGATTAATAGTATCATTGTGATATATATGTAAAGATACCGTGTAAGGAGTTAAGTATATACACTGAAAATACATTCTGAGCCACATCTCCAATTACTGGAGGATCAACGCTCTAGCAAAGGCCCACTAATTTGAATGCTGATAGCACCCCATCAGCGTTGGCACTCCTTGCTGTCACAAGGAATAAGGGAAGTCTATGGAAGGGTTTCTCCAGTTGACCTCCCACTGTGGAGCGGCCCCCTGAAAAATCTATGCAAGGTACGTCAACTCCAGCTATGCAATTCATGTAGCTGGAGTTGCAGATATTGCATTGATTTTCTCTGTGTAGACCTGGCCTTAGATCCTGCATCAAGGTCTGAGTCACCAGCATAAGTTTAAAAAAAAACAAAAAACAAACAAACAAGATTTTCTGTCAGACAACATAGGTGCGTCTAGACTGGCAAGATTTTGCGCAAAAGCTCTTGCTTTTGCGCAAAAACTTGCTAGCTGTCTATACTGGCCACTTGAATTTGCGCAAGAGCACTGACGTTCTAATGTAAGAATTCAGTGCTTCTTGTGCAAAGACTTTGACACTCCCACTCAAGGATAAGCCCTCTTGCGCAAGAATACTTGTGCAAGAGGGCCAGTGTAGACAGGCACCTTAATTTTTTGCCCAAGAAAGCCCGAAGGCTAAAATAGCTAATCGGCGCTTTCTTGTGCAAAAGCGCGTCTACACTGGGCACAGATGCTTTTGCGCAAAAACACTTTTTGCGCAAAAGCATCCGTGCCAATCTAGATGCTCTTTTGTGGAAATACTTTTAACGGAAAAACTTTTCCGTTAAAAATATTTCTGCAAAATCATGCCAGTCTAGACGCAGCCCATATGTTTATTCTCCTTCTCTTCGCTCGGATGTAAAGTAAAGTTGTAAGCTAACACAAAGAATGACTATTTGTATTCATGAGATATGAAATGAACAGGAAAGCAGTGCACAGGAAAAACAAGTCATGGATGGTTATATTGTCTCAGTATAGACAATGGTCTCTGGGGAAAATAAGTAGAAGGCAAAGATGATATCTGTTCTTTAATAGGACTCATGCTATCTTATCAAATAAAAAAGGAACATGAAGGTTAACTGAATTTAGGATGGAAGTGTTAAATATTAGTGGCTTTTGCCAATATTCCTTCGTTTAATCATAAAAATAGCAATTAAAAACACAAAATAAAGTTAGTAGCATTTGGACATTTAAGATTTTATTACAACTTTTCTCTGTACTCCTTCCATCTAGTTCAATGATTGTAAGTCATTACAATTCTTTGAGTTATGGTTAAAAATACTTTATGATGTCCATGTTATATCTAGTCCATTTGGATAGTAAACCTCATACCTAATGGTCAGGAGGCTAAAAGGTCAATAACATCAACTTTATCATTACTAGCTGAGAAATATATGAGAGAGAAATATAAGTACTCTTGGTTTATAACCAAAGAAGAAAAAGCTAAGATATGAAACATTAGATCTTAAAAAAAAAAAAAAATCTTTCTAGTCCTTTAATAAGCGAACTTTACAAGTCCATAGCATATTTTATCTGAGGGTCCCAAATCATGTGACAAGTATTAGTAAAGCTAAACAACACTGAGATAAAGGCAAACAAACGCAGTAAGTCCTTTTTACAGAATGACAAGAGGAGTTTTTAGTTCAGATTCTCAGGTGGTGGATACTGATATAACCCTAATATAATCAATAGAACTACACTAATTTACAACTGGTGAGATTCTGGTCTACAGAGCAGTTGGCTCAACTCCACTTTGCATGGATTAAAAAGACCTCTTACTTTTCCCTTCCACCCAAGTCGTCATGCTCATCTCTTTTCTTGAGCACTACAGGCATAACTACCATATTTCTGTCACCCCGCCCATAAATTGGGCATCATCTAGGACTCTGATCTCTCTCCAGGGCCTCACATCCAGGCTACGTCCAAACCTCTCATCCTTTCTGCATAACATCTCCAAGACAAGACCTTCCACATCTACTCATACAGCTAACTCCTATCAAGACTCTGATCATCTCAGGTCTCAATTATGGCAACAACCTTCTCTCTAACTCTGACAAATGCAATCTTGCCTTGCTCATATCCATTCAGAATGCTGCTGCAAAGATTATTCTCCTACCTAGCCCACTTTGACTCTTGCTCCTTTCTTCAAATTCCTATACTGGTTTCCCCCCTTCTTAATGACAAAAAAGATAACATACTTGTTATATCCCTTGTAGCCTAACTGCACCCTACTTACTTTCTGTTCCTTATCAAAATGTGGACTCCTGCCTCCGATTAATCTATAAGGGCCAGTCTCCATTGCCCACTTGTTAAATTTTCAAATCAAGCACTTCTGTGTTTTCTCCCATATTGCCCCCTACTCTTGCAGAAGTTTCTTGCAAATTTTCACAAAGCTATCTCAGAACCTTCCTTCAAAATTCACCCTCGCTGTGATACCTTAGGAAAAAAAACCTGACAATGGCTAGGCCTCTGATGTGCTGCTCCCATTGTCTGAGCCAGTTACTAGAATACAAGACTAACTGTAGGTTTTCCTATCTTTCTAGCCTGACAGATGCTACAGACTTTTCTTCGCCTTAACATGCAGGTTCGGAATGGTTACCATTGTGCCTATGCACAAACACCTCCACTTCCTACTAAACTCCTGCACCAACTGTGGCCAGTGTGTGCTTTACAGTTTTATAAGAATCCCATAGCTACGCTCATTTTAATAGTGCAATCCTTGAATATGACTGCAATCCATGAATATCACTGCGTTAGAGGGACTGCAATCTGCTTCACTGTGTAAAACTGTATGTAACCCTCATGCCCAGGACAAAGTTTCCAGCGTGGGGATTGGATAGGTAAATGCTGAGAATGAGAAAATTGCTTAGAAGTGTAGTGTAAAGCTCTCTAGAAGAAATATATTAAACATTGACCATACAAAGTAATGACATTTGAAAGGAATATTTTCATCTGTTCATACACATTACTGAGGTGTCAATTAAATGGATCAAGTAATGAAAAGGGCCTAGGATGAAATCTTAACCTCAGCCCTTGTCAAAGCTGTCACTGACTTCACACAGGCCACGCTTTCACCCTGACCATCATCGTGGGGAGCTCAATGAAGACCTCTGTGGAAAGCTCAGTAATGGTTAAAAATCACAAAACAGAAAATCAGGATGCGTAAGGTACATCCTGGAAAATAAAATGGAAAACAGGATGTCAGCACTGTTCCCCACTCTGGCACTCTAAGTGCAAAAGACGGGAGCCCGTAAACACCTTGCCTCTATAGGCTCTGCTTACAAAACCTCTCTAGAGTCACAGATTCACTGACTTGGGAGGAGAGATAGGTGCCCCACCAAGTGAACAAAAAGAAAAAGAAAAAAAAAACCCTTTCTCTTTGAACCCAGGAAGGGCGCACTTGGACTCCTTCCAGAGGAGTACCACAAGAAAGCTTGAAAAAAGAAAGAAAATAAACTGCAGTTTCTAGTAGCTGACTTCTTAGGAGGGTGTGTGCGCGCACGCACACGCACACGCACGCACACACGCACGCACACACCAGACTGTTTCTTTCCAGGACACAAGAATCAAATCATCGTCTTAAAAATTATATTTATTAACAAAACAAAAGATATAAATGATAAAGAATCTCTGATTGCTAGGTGTTACAGTGCAACTAAATAAAACCAATTAAAACACAGGAAAAATCTCTGAGAACAACGCTTAGATAGTGAATAGGGGAGAGAAGGCACAGATTCAGATAGAGGAGTTCAAACCAAATAACCAAAATGAAGAAAAAACTTTGATTGCGACTAGAGATGCTTTTTCCTCTACTCACGATCCATGCTGATCCATATTTCCAGGTCCCAGTTCACTCCCATTTCCAGTATTCTTATAGGCATGGTAATTTGATTACTGCATTTGCTCCCTCCACCCCTTAACTTAGAACCCACACAAAGGAAGAACAGACCAGGTATCTATATCCAATTCAAATTTCAGCACTGTATCCCCCATTGATTCTTCTGGCCCCCTGCCAACACCCTAGTTAGCTACCTGAGTTTAACCCTTTAGTCACCAGGTGCTGGCTATCCTCCTATCCATCACATATGGCCTTACAGAAGTCAACAGCACACCCTCATCTGAAATAATGTGCTCAAGTTTGATCACTCCATCTTAAGATAGGTTATAGTAGGAAGAGGGACAAAGAGTGGAGATGAGAAAGATTAGGGGCATGGAAAGACTCTTGTACGAGGAGAAGTTGAAAAGACTGATCAGAGAAACAAATGAGAGGAGATCCATTATTTTGTGTATATTTATTGTATGATAATTCAACAACAAGGGGACATCCAATGCAACTGAAAGGTGGCAAATCTAAACCTAGTGTCACCGAGTGTTCCCAAGTCTCTGGAGGTCACCCCAAGTTCGGGCACCCTCCCTGTTTTGTGTTTGACCGCCGGCCCGCGGTCCTGACTGCAGGCGCTGTCGGCCCATGCTCCGATGGGCCTGAGGGGGCCGGGAAGGGGGCTCGGGCCCTCCCTCACTCCGAGCCCTGACCCAGGGCCCTAAGACAGGGACGTTAGTCCCTGGATAGTGGAGGAGGACAAGTTCCCCCAAACCCTCCACTTGCGGGGACCGCGGCCCCGCCCTGGGTCTCTTCTTCCCAGCTTAGCCCCAGGGAATTCCCCAGCTGGGGAATAAGCTTACCCCCGGCCTCTGCCTCCGCTGAGGGTCCGTGGGTCTGGGTCCTCCTGTGCTCTCCTCCCCTTGTGGGGGTCTGTCCGCCTCCCCACCCCTGGCGTCCTCCTAGCTGGGGCTCTTGCCATTTTGAATTCCCCGCCCGAGCGGTAGGGCAGGTCTTCCCCCCCGGCACCGGTGGTCCCGCCCCCCTGGGCGTCCTGCTCGCCGCCTCCCCTAACGTCATCCGGCTGTGCCGGAGCGTCCTTGCGGCGGCTCGCCCCCTCTCTGTCCGCCCTACCTCCCGGATCCCTCACAGCCGGACCTCCCCCGATCGCCCACCTTCCCAGCGGGCCGGTCTCTGTCCCCGACCCTGGCTCCGTGCAGGGGGTTGCGGGCACGGAGCCTGCCTCGCCCCCCTCCCGGTTCCCGACTCAGTGCGGGGGAGCGCAGATGTAGCGCCTGCCCTGTCACACCTAGGAAAAAAGAAAAATAGCCTGTGGAACTTGTCACCACAACAGAGGCCAAGAATTTAGCAAGATTAAAAAAAAGTACACATTTACAGGAAATATAATTTAAATAAATATAAAAAAGAGCATGTTGAAAGGGATATAAACCCTTACGTTTCAGAGCATGAACCAATATCTCATTACTGAAGGTTAAGGTTAACATTAGGACACTTTTGAGCTGATACTGGCCACCGCTGGTATATGGATATAGATTGAACTAGGTGGGTCACTGACCTGATTGAGTGTACGAGTCTCTCTGTTCCAATACAGAGTGGTTAAAAAGGGTTTGTCTATATAAACGCTTAGTTTGTAACAAATTGACATCTAAAGCTATTCTGCATTGGCCTACCATGCATTAAGTGTTTGTGTGGACTCCCCTGTCATGCATTAACAGTTATGTAGTATTCTATCCTACTTCTGTATTCAGCGTAATTACTACCTCACCCACCTTGTCCACCCTGCTTGGAAACATGAGTACAGTTCATTCAAGTGCCCAAGGCTGGCCAGCGTGGGATAGTCTTACACTCCATCTTACCACACGTTAAGTGTTAGTATAGACAAGGTCAAAGCAACATGGGGAAATTACATAGAAACAGGAATGTCATACTCTTCATGTGCATTTGTGGAGTGGAAGCTACCGATGTTGAAAGAAAGGTCCCATAAAGGAAAACTGGCCTATGTTCATCAACACAAGGACACTCTGAAGATGTCCATACCAATGAAAGATGACACCAAGAAGCTGCAGTACTGCTTTCTATTTTTCATGAGGCAAATGTGGGTAGCTAGCCACTCAAGTACAAGACCAGAGTCCCAGGCAGCATTGTATAAGCCCATGCTGTGACCCCGCTGTTGCAGCTTTACTGTTCTTATTATTTGAGTTAGGTAAATCAAAGCTAGCTTGGACATGTCAATGAGTCCTGCAGTGACATCTGATTGCAATATAGACATGTCCTGTTTTATAAGTAGTCTTGGAAGGTTTAGATTGTTATCAGTAAATATTAATATAATCAATTTCACCATACACAAATACTGCACATGAAAAAAAATTCCATCAAAATGTACAGACAGGCAAAGAAAGAAAAATGCTGATTGAAAACCCATTACAGTTTGACTTATGGAATTTATTTTCTACCTTTTTGACATTTGATGTTTATAACTAGTACAGCACAAATTATCAAGCTTTAATCTTTTAAACATTAATGCTTAATATTGTTATCTAATTATTGCCTACCTCCTCAATTTTTGGATCAATACAAATAAAAACAAATGCTCAAAACAATCAATTATTCATCAAAATTACAAAATGTAAAATTGAATTCCACCAAGCTTAGTTGTATGAGAAAAAATAGTTATTCTACAGCATTGTTTCCTAATCACATGTATTATCTTCTATTGATAGATGTGTATACTTTTTTAGTGTTTAAAAAAATTGTAATATTCTGGGGAGTAGATGTCAGTTGGAACTGGGTGTATATATCCAAGGACCCTTATTTTCCTTACATTAATATTTGAAAAAAGTGCATGAGAGGAATGTATTTCCCTACTGGTGTAATATTCTGTGTATAAAGTGAAATACACCACTGCATCTTGCATTGCAAAAGTGTTCTAATTAGAGATCTCTTGAGGTCCTCAGTTCCCAGACCCAGTGACTACCATTCAAGTTCTTCTACTTCAACAATGAAAACAGGAATCTGAGCTAGGGATGTAAGCAAAAGCAAAAGCTTATAGGTTAATGCCATACACTACACGCATTTTCCGCTCTCCCTCTTCCTGCATGTAATTTTTTTTAGCAGCCTGGCCAGCAGCTCAGGCCTCCACTAGATAGGGACTGCTGCCACTGCATGCTGCTGCCTCTCTCTCAGAAGCAGCAGCACAGGACAACAGGCAGCCGGTCCGTGAGGGGAGCTGGTTTTTAAATTGGATCCTCTCACCGACCAGCTCCCGCCTGGCACCCTGCACTGCTGCCTCTGATACGGTGGCTGTTGGCCCCACATCCAGGAACTATAGAAGAGTCACTAACGGATAAAATGTCATGAAGTTATTCGACTATTCAATTAACCAATATTTAACATCCCTATTCTGAGCTTCTTTTCTATTGTTGTCTCAGAAATACTCCACTAATCAATGTGCTTTGAAGGAAAACTGTTTCTTTCGCCCACCCTGCTTTCTCTCTCTCTAAGGCTATATCTAGATTATACAGAATTTTTGAAAGTATATGCAAATTCATGTGGAATTTGCATATCTTCTTCCGATCTCACTTTCGAAAAAGGAACTTTTGAAAGTGAAAGTAGTCTGGATGCATTTTTTTCAGAAAAAACCCTTTTTCAAAAAAACCACTCTTCCATAAAAAATTAGGTTTATGCGGTTTTTTCCTGAAAACTTTGCATCCAGACTTTCACTTTCAAAAGTTCCTCTCTCGAAAGTGAGATCAGAAGATATGCAAATTCCTGCTAAATTTGCATAGCCTCTTTCAAAAATACCCTGTAGTTAAGACATGCCCTAAATGAGCCTAACAGAATGTTTAGCATTTAATGCCCATTTGCATTGCTGTATGATAAATGTGGGCTTATCTGCTGCTGATTACCATACAGAATTAGAGACCATTTTCTGGCACAATTTTTTTTTTTGCAGCAAATACTTTTTTTGGTATAATTTTAAGAAGCTCTGAAAATTCCTCTTTGCTTTTCAACATTAATCTTTGTTCCAAAGGAAAGAGAGCTACATAATTTGGTTACATTATAATCCTGTGTTCTTTAGACACTAGGGAAGAGGCTGTCTAAAGACAAGAAGAAGTGCAATTTATCAGAAGCATTTAATTTACACAGGATATTTCTCAATAGAGAAAATCCTTTCTTCTATCTAACCCACTATTTATCAGAAAAGACACACACACAGACTTGTGCACTAACATCTTTTCAATCACTGCACATTTTGATGCCTTTAAAATGGACAGAAAAACATTATATTATAGAATAAGGTTTTTAAAAGTCCTTTAGTGTGAAGACAAATAAGACATTCAAAGTGCTAAAACGTCATGAAAAAAATGTCTTCAACAGAGCCTTTTCATCCTAGTCCTTCTGCTGTGGCATCAATCTCTTCTTCTTCTCATTGCAATGGCTCTAGGGAAATAGTCTAAATCATCACACGCCAAATTCAAGAAAACCAATACCAAAAACAAATTCTCATTTTCTCTACCACACTTGAGTATTAGACAGGGAACATACAAAATTATATCCTTTCTGAAAAGAATCTCTACTTTACCAGTATTCTGTGACATTTTAAGGAAGTATTAAGAAAAGAGACAAATGGATTATGAAATATTTATTTTATTGGCTACTATACTGGTTCATACAAGAAAAATGTACTGAAGGCAGAAGAGGACAGACATGCCTAATGTAGAAGGAAAGCCTGATTGTGCTATCTTCTTATCAAGGAAAAAGGGTTCAAAAAAAGTTCAACAGTTTATTCTTATAATTTGCTTATGAACTGTGACACTAAGGATGAAATTCAGTCCTGGTGTAAGTGGGTGCAGTTCCCTTTCAATCAAGGCTGAATTTGGTTCCCAGGGATGAACAGAGATTCTAGTGGTTAATTTTGAAACATATGATAGAAAAAGCTTCTACTGTTGTATTCTCATTCTCTTACCATTCTGAATTATCAGCACAAGTTGTGTTTCACTATTGCAGAGTTGTGCTGTGTTAGCTGTTGATGTTTTCCCCACAGAATTTATTATACTTAACTATATAAACATACCTTCCTTATCTTCTATCATCAATGAATCTGCTTTTCTTACAAGAAAGAGGGACAAAAGCAGAAACAAACATCAATTTCCCTCATACTAGAGTCAAAATTTGTCAAAAACCAATGCCAAAAACAGAGCAGAACAAAATAACTAACAAAAACTGAAAATCCACTACAAAAGCACACACGAAAATATACAACTGAACTCATTTGCGGATGTACAACAAAAACATGCAGTCTTAATAATAACTAACTCAAAGTTGCAAACAGGAAAGCAGAAGATCAGTGATGAATCCTCTAACTGACTTTAAGGGCTTACAGGCACCTCCCTTCCCCCTCAAGATTTACAGGTACTTGAAGCCCCATGAAGAGGTTAAAACTTGAGGGAGGGGAAGATAAGTTGAGTATAAGGTTAGGTGTGAGTGGGAAGGTACAGGTTAAGACATAACTGTTCAGGTGAAGCCAGTTTTCAAGAAAACAAGATTTACTGTTTTCAGAAATCTCTTTTTTTTTTTAAAACTAGTTCTATGAGCAGCAATGGCAGCAAAACATTCTACCAGTGATCTGGCTGCCAGTGCTTTTAATGTCAATATTAACCTAAAGTTTTAATTTTTTCCCAAGTAATTTCCTAGGCTTTTTCCTTTTAGAGAAATCCTTCAAAACACCACAAAACAAACACAAACCAACCAAAAAACCTTGTCCAGGTGATTTACCATAGAAATCAGTTGCTCATCTATGTACATTGTGGCCATGGTTCCCAGTTGCTCTCTCACCACAATCATAGATAGGACCCTACCAAATTCATGGCCCATTCTGGTCAATTTCATGGTCATAGGATTTCAAAAAATAGTAAATTACATGGTTTCAAAGATACTTAAATTTGAAATTTCCTGATATTGTTAGCCATGGTTGTCCCAACCCAAAATGGGATCACAAAGCTATTATAGGGAGCTCACAGTATTGCCATCTTACTTATGCGGTGCTGCCTTCAGAGCTGAACAGCCAGAGAGCAGCTGTTGGCCGGGCACTCAGCACTGAAGGCAGCGCTGCCACCAGCGTCAGTGAAGAAGTACAGGTGCCATGCCATGCCACACTCAATTCTGCGCTGCTGCTGGTGTGTCATGTGGCCTTGGGAGCAGTCCAGGCAGAAGAAGAGGAAGTCCTGTCCCTGCCCAGTTTCTCTAGTACTAACAGCTGGAGCCTGGCATTTAGGAGTTAAAGGGGCCTTGTGCTGGTGGTGTGTTTGTGCAGTGGGTGGCCAGGGCACACCCTCTCCCCACCTCAACCATGGGGCCCTGGACAAGTCACACACTTGCATCTCACTTCTACGCTGCTGCTGGCACTGCCACTGCCACTCCCCGTCAACTGCTCTGTGGTCACTCAACTCTGTGAAATCTGGTCTCCTCTTCAATAGCCAGATTTCACAGTCCATGACGGATTTTTCAGTGTTATTAATTTGGTAGAATCCTCATCATACAATCTGTTAGCTGCCAGTATTCCTACCGCAGATTCTGCCAAAGCACAGTGAACACACGCACACGCACACACACACGCACTAACCCTACTAGCAACACTGAAAGTACCTGCCATAGCCACAGATCAACTGCAATTTCTCTTCATTTCTCATGGAAGGGATGAGGGGGAAGCAGAGGCATGGATCTTTACTGTGTACACTTCTGGGGAAGCGGACTACTCCGAGAGGAGATTGGGGCAGCAGACTTCTACCTCTAGTCTCCTGGATCCAGCAAGTGGACTAGAATTCTTCTCCTCCATGGATGCTGGTGAAATTATTTTATTCAGCTTTGGCAGGTACACAGATGCCATGCTGATGGGTGCCAGATAAGACAGACTGTCAGGGGGTACACCTCTGACGGGGGCTGCTGACCCTCTTATACTGACCCGCGTCTCAGTCCGGGCCTATACCGCACCCCCAAAGTCCCCAAAAGTTCGGGCCCCTCTATCCGGGGATATACAGTATCAATGTCTCAACACAAAGTCCAGGCCCCCCTATCAGGGGATATACGGTATCAAAGGCCTAGTCCCTCGGAGGAGCCTCTCCTGGCCCCAGGCCTGGTTATCCTGGGGGGGGGGGGCCTGCGTGGTAGGGGGACCCGGGCCCTCCCTCTCCACCGGGTCCCAGCCCAGGGCCCTTTAGGCAGGGTCTGTGGCTCCTGCCGGCTCGGCGGGGAATCCGGCTGCTACACGCCGAGCCCAACTTTGTGACCCCTGCCCTGGGCTGCTTCCTACCGCGCCCCGGTTCCCCGGGGGCCCCTTGGCCTCTGAGGCAGGACCTGCTGGGGCTGTGGGTACGTTCCGGTCTCCCGGAGTCGGGGTCCGCTTCCTTGGTGTCAGGGTCCAGCCCAGGCCGCGGCTCTGGTCCCCGCGGCTGCAAAAACACTGGCCTGGCCTGGTCTCCTCCCTCCCCCAGCTGTCCGCTTGCCTGCTGGGCTCCCTCTGCCTTTATACCTGGCCTCTGCCGGGAGCATGCCCAGCAGGGCCGGAAGGGCGGGGCCCTCTCCGCCAGCTGGGCCTGGGCTACTCCTGGCCCTGCAGTGCGGGGCCTGTTCGCCCCGTCACACAGACATATTTCTATTATTTACTCTTTCAATCTCACCTCCTTATTTCTAATAAGAGTACTAAATTACAGTTAGAATGTGAACACCTGTTTTTTTATATATTAATTATAGCCTCACACAAGAAACTCATTATTACAATGCAGTAAAATTCTGTAATGGTTTTGGTAATGTTAATGTACAAGCATCAATAATCATTTGCCATTTTCAATGGAATGGTAATGAAAATTAAGGAAGCAACTGAACTGAGCAGCCAGAGTACCCCGATTTCAACACTATGATAAAAATCCCCACAAAACCCAGGTTTGTATTCCCAAGCAGAGACAGGCTATCCACTTAAAAAATGCATGACCAATATTTAAGAGTAGAATTAAGTATTACCATAATTCATCTAAACTTTGTATCATACCCCATCATCATAACATCTGAACAGAATCATACAAACAATGGTCTAGAAGAGACATTGAGTTCAATTCTCTGCCTGGATATTTTCTAGACCATTCCCGACAAGTGTTTGTCTAACCTCTTAAAAATCTCCAATGATGAGATTCCACAACCTCCCTTGGTAATTTGCTTGACTACTGAACTACCCTTAAAGTAAGGAAGTTTGTTCTCGTGCCTAATCTAAATTGCCCTTGTTGCATTTTAAACTTCTTATCCTACACTCAGTGGTAGGGAGAACAATAGATTGCCCTCCTCTTTATGACACGTTTTTACATACTTGAAGACTATTATGGCAAACCTTCCTCCTCCTCTTCCCCCGCAAGTCTTCTCCAAACTAAGCACTATTTTTTCTGATCTTTCCTCATAGATCTTTATTTTTGTTGCTTTCCTTTTGGACTTTCTACAGTTTGCGTTCATATTTCCCAAAGTGTGGTACTCAGAGCTGGACATAGTATACCAGCTGAGGCCTTATGAATGCTGAGTAGAGTGGAAGAACTACCTCTTGTCTTGTTTACAACACTCCTGATAAAACATTCCTCAATGATGTTTGCTTTTTTTGCAACAGTGTTTCATTGTTGACTTATATTTACTTTGTGATCCACTATAACTTCTAGATCCTCTTCTGCAGTTCTCCTTCCTAGGCAATCATTTACCATGTTGCATGTGTGCAATTGATTATTCCTTTTTAAGAGTAATAATTTGCATTGTCCTTATTGAATTTTATCCACTTTATTTCAGACAATTTCTCCAGTTTGTCAAGTTCAGTTTCAATTCTAATGCTGTAATCCAAAATGTTGCAATACCCTTCTAGATTGGTATTCAGTGTTGCCTGACAGCTGAGTGCTTGGGCAGCCACCCAGGGGAGCTTAAATGCCGCCCAGCTGATTAGCAGAATACCCACATCCAGGAGAAAGTATTTCTACTGGTAGTACACATCTGTGCATGCCTTGGTGCACATAACATTTATTCTGCACATGGATGGAACACACAAATTCCTTGCACATGGAGGGAACATTGTTGTTAGTCTCACAAAGGTTAGAACTGTGTTGTCTAAGCCATTATCAAAACCATATATGAAGATAATGAACAGAACTGGACCAAGGACAGATCCTGCAGAACTCCACTCAATATGCTCTTCCAACTTTACTGCGAACTATTGATAACTATTATCTGAGTTGGCTTTTCCAAACATTTGTGCATCCATCTTATAGTAAGTTCCTTTCGACTATACTTCTCTAGTTTATTTATGAGATGATCATGTGAGATATCATCAACAGCTTTACAACAATCAAGATTTAATCACCTCTTTTGCTTCCCCTCTACTTAAAAAAAAACTTTGGTATGTCAAAGGAGGATATGAGGCCTTATCCCTTTATCTTCTTCTGGATGCTTATGAATTGATTGGCATCCAGAAACACAAAGTTAACCTGACTGGTCTATAATTCCCTGATTGTTCTTATTCCCTTTTTAATTCTTCCCTGGTTATAATTCCCTTGTTTTATATGCCCTTTTCCAATCTTCTGGGATCTTTCCTGTCTTCCCCGTTCTCAAAAATAATTGCTAATGGCTCGGAGATCTCTTTAACAAGTTCCTTAACTATTCAATTATGTATTCAATTAGGCCTTATCCACTCAAAAACTTATCCAAACTTGTTTTCCTGTATTAGCCAAAGATCCTACCCCAATTACACTGATGTTCAATGCTAACCTCTTAGTGAAAATTGAAATAAAAAAACAAATTTAACAAGTCAGACATTTCTGTATTGCCCCTTAGTGTCTTTGCCCCTTTACTGAGTAATGGACTAACCCTAACCTTGGTCTTCTCCTTACATTTCTTGTATTTGTAAAATGTTCATCCTATCCTAGGGTAGAACAGTCTCATGTTTTGTCTTAGCCTTTCTAGCTGTCCACACATGCTTACATTATTTTATTTATATTCATAATTTGACCTACTTTCCGCTTTTTATAAGGGTGAATATCTTTAGTCTGACTAAGGGCTGGACTCACCAATGCTGACAAGAGACATTTTACCAAAGACTTCAACAGAAACAGGACTGAGGCAGTGCAGAAAAATTATGGCCCGCCACATCCTGTTCCAGTAGCACAGAAGGGGGGTAGTTGCAAAAGGCCACGGTGAAAATTCTTCCACTGAAGGAGCAGCATAGAACCAAAGTTTGCAGCCCCGGGTCTCCCCACCCTGCAGGCTGCACTGAAGTTATGCTAGGGAGCAAAGAGAATGAATTGTAGCCACGGCAGCATCTATGGAAATTCTCTGCTGCAGTGCAGTCCATGGGCAGGCAGCTGTTCCAGCCATGGCAGAAGCTAAGAATATGAGTGGCACAAAAGTGGATTTAAAGCCACCTTTTGCTCTTGGCCTCCTTTCCCTGAGCTGTGTTTATGCTCCTTGGAAGTCCATTTAAATTAGATAGTACATCCGTATTGGAAAATTGTACACAACACTACATTTGAAACCTGGTATGCTTTTAACTAACAAATATAAGTTAATTATAGGAAAGTGGTTTGTATAGTCACTACTCCTAGACTTAATTCCAACTGTGCAATGTCTTACTGCTTATATTGTAGTAATCCTCCCCCTTGATGCTGCTAGGCCTAAAGCCAAGCTCTCTATGGAGCAGTTCACACCAGGTCATGTGTTATTGTTATTATAAATGATAATTATTCAAAATATTTATATTAGTAATCAAACGTTGATTCCCAGAAGTTCAGAGCCTTGAGTATATTTGACACAATACGCTGTTCAGAATTTATAAAGTCACTAGAGTCTTAGCAATGAATTGTTCTGATTATGATCATAGCTATGAATTCTAATCAGCCAATGAGATCACTATATTTCCCTACCCATTTCATAAAATATTTTAGTTTACCTTCACCAATAATCATGTATATTACCTCAGGTAAGGAACACTGCCCAATGAAAGGTATTAACAGTTTTTATTTTATAATTTTGTTGTCCTTACCGTTTCATATCCTCCTTTATGTGCAGGCTGATCAATTCCTTGGGAACATGGAAAGAAAGGGTGCTCTCAGACATCTGTTCTCGGATACGCAGCCACTTATTGTCAGACGTAGGAAATCTATACAACTTACAGACTGGGTTTTTTAACACTGTAGAAAAGAAAAAAAATATGGCATTGCTTAATTGTAGCTATATGTTTCTTTCCAAAGCTACCCCCAGAGTTTAGTCCAAAAACGTAGTTATTTTGTTCTTCCTCTGTATTTCCAAACTTAAGTTTGGAAATACAAAGATAAACGTATTATTAATTGAAAGCATAGCACAGAAGGCTGTACTACCCAGTACAGTAGATAATTAAATTCTACCTAGTACAGTAGGTTTTTGGTACATTTATCATTAAGAATGAATGCTCGCTCTTGCACACATTCATGAGACAAAAGTAAAAAAATAAACTTAGCTGATGAACAAACAGACAGTGAAATCTCATGCAAATGTCTGATAGTATCAGTAGCCACGTAAAAGTTGAGTTATTAAACTCCCATATATCTATACATTTAAAAGTGAAACCACATGGGTAAGATGTAGCACATCCGAAACGATTTAGATATTGTGGTAAATTCTTTCCTAGAAAGACATATATAATGGTCATTAACACAAACAGGTGTGGAATATATACTTTAGGAGGACAACATGCCCCACTGATCTGTCATATCCCCCCTGTGGCATGAAGTAGCGCCTCTCCACCCCTTTGGCTATAGGCACAAGAGGACAGGGCCTCTTTCAGCACCTTGCAGACTTATATGCAACAGGCTGGGGGCTTGGTCCTGCAAGACACACTATCCCTACATCCAGCAATGGGCTTATTATTGTACTGTTATACTCAGCTACAGCAAGGGCCAAAGTCTCCAAATCTTGCACATTTGCACCTAAAAACAAACATGGTTCCCCCCCCCTCAAGTCTACTACACTATCATAATTTCATGAAAATTGCATTATGATGCTCTATAATGAGCCTGTGCAATTTTTTGTGCTCTCCTTATCTCTGCCCTTGCATCCTTTTTTCCCTGTTCTCTACTGATTCTTCAGAAACAGCACACAGTGTAAACACAGAAAAAGATAATCTTTTCTTTTACTTCCTAGATACACGCACGTGCACACGTACACCACTGTTTTTTAATTCAGAATGACTTTAGATAGCAATCCAAACCCTCCAACAACATCTCTTCATCAAGCTACTGATCTTTTCACATTACTGGTAAAAGCTACCTTGGACCAGCCTCTCATCGATTCTGCCACTCACTATTGTATAATTCAAAGAAATGCATTACCTGTGATCACGCTGAAGAAACTGTTGCTTTTAAAAGCAGATCAGCAAGTGGAGTTTGCAACCTACATGATAATTCTCTGCTGTGGGAAGCACACTCTCCTATTATGACCTACATACACTGATTCATGCAGCACAAATAACAGAGCTATAATAAACAAAGGCCAAACCATCAATGATTCATAAATGCACTTTAAAAAATGAGACTTGTTATGAAAATAAACACTGCAGAAAAGGCCTGAAAACAATGAAACTAGAGGATCTACATAAACGAGCTGATAACTGGTGGGCAAAGTTACATCCCTCTTCACACACAACTAATGTTGCACATGCTCATTTTAAAATAGCGCTTGTTTATTTTCAGAAACTGTCCTGTTTTTGAAGAAATGTCATTAAACTACTCTTCCTCCATGTACAGCTTTAGATCTCTGAGGTACCATCTGTTTTAAAATACATTTATTCTAAACTAAATTACTTAGGATAAAACAAAATTTAAAAAAGCAAACATAATAAAACTTAATAACGTTTAGCACAGATAAACAGCAGCATTTTTTGTCTATAAATCTCACAGTGCCTATGCAAAAGTAATCAGACAGTTTCATTTTATAGATGAAAAACGGGAACACTGAGGTTGCATGTCTTGACCAATGTCACAAAGTATCTCTTTTTCTAGTGTTACGCACTAGGGCAATCTATGAGAGACGTCTGGGATGGGGTAAGCATATGTTCAAAATATTACTAACGCTATGGAACATTTCCTATCTTTGCTCTTGCATGGTGACCAAGTTTATGAAAAAGAGATTTTATTGACAGCACTTAAGTCCTGTCTTAATTGATAGAACTGGTACTGCACGGCAGCGTAAGATACCCCATCAATGTTCCTTGACCAAGACAAGAAGTGACAAGCTTCAGATGTAAAAGGATAAGTCAATACATATGGCTGATTGTTTTGACTCACGAGCCGAAAGCTGCCAATATATATGCAAGTCTAGTACTTACTGTAATAGAATCATAGAGTCATAGGACTGGAAGGGACCTCGAGAGGTCATCGAGTCCAGCCCTCTGCCCTCAAGGCAGGACCAAGCTCCGTCTACACCATCCCTGACAGATGTCTATCTAACCTGTTCTTAAATATCTCCAGAGAGGGAGATTCCACCACCTCCCTTGGCAATTTATTCCAATATATGACCACCCTGACAGTTAGGAATTTTTTCCTAATGTCCAATCTAAACCTCCCCTGCTGCACTTTAAGCCCATTACTCCTTGTCCTGTCCTCAGTAACCAAGAGGAACAAATTTTCTCCTTCCTCCTTGTGACACCCTTTTAGATATTTGAAAACCGCTATCATGTCCCCCCTTAATCTTCTTTTTTCCAAACTAAACAAGCCCAGTTCATGAAGCCTGGCTTCATAGGTCATGTTCTCTAAATCTTTAATCATTCTTGTCGCTCTTCTCTGTACCCTTTCCAATTTCTCCACATCTTTCTTGAAATGTGGCGCCCAGAACTGGACACAGTACTCCAGCTGAGGCCTAACTAGTGCAGAGTAGAGCGGCAGAATGACTTCACGAGTTTTGCTTACAACATACCTGTTGATACAACCTAGAATCATATTTGCTTTTTTTGAACAGCATCACACTGTTGACTCATACTCAACTTGTGGTCCATTATGACCCCTAAATCCCTTTCCGCCATGCTCCTTCCTAGACAGTCGCTTCCCATCTTGTATGTATGGAACTGATTGTTCCTTCCTAAGTGGAGCACTTGGCATTTCTCTTTATTAAACTTCATCCTGTTTACCTCTGACCATTTCTCTAACTTGCTAAGGTCATTTTGAATTATGTCCCTATCCTCCAAAGAAGTTGCAACCCCCACCCAGTTTGGTATCATCTGCAAACTTAATAAGCGTACTCTCTATCCCAATATCTACATCATTGATGAAGATATTGAACAGTACAGGTCCCAAAACAGACCCTTGCGGAACTCCACTTGTTATCCCTTTCCAGCAGGATTTAGAACCATTAACAACTCTCTGACTATGGTTATCCAGCCAATTATGCACCCACCTTATCGTGGCCCTATCTAAGTTATATTTGCCTAGTTTATCAACAGGAATATCATGCGAGACCGTATCAAATGCCTTACTAAAGTCTAGGTATATGACATTCACCGCTCCTCCCTTATCCACAAGGCTCGTTATCCTATCAAAGAAAGCTATCAGATTAGTTTGGCATGACTTGTTCTTCACAAACCCATGCTGGCTATTCCCTATCACTTTATTACCTTCCAAGTGTTTGCATATGATTTCCTTAAATTACCTGCTCCATTATCTTCCCTGGGACAGACATTAAACTGACCGGTCTGTAGTTTCCTGGGTTGTTCTTATTCCCCTTTTTATAGATGGTCACAATATTTGCCCTTTTCCAGTCTTCTGGAATCTCCCCTGTCTTCCATGATTTTTCAAAGATCATAGCTAAAGGCTCAGATACCGCCTCTATCAGCTCCTTGAGTATCCTGGGATGCATTTCATCAGGACCTGGTGACTTGCTGACATCTAACTTTCCTAAGTGATTTTTAACTTGTTCTTTGTGTATCCTATCTTCTAAACTTACCCTCTCTCTGCTTGTATTCACTACGTTAGGCACACCTCCAGACTTCTCGGTGAAGACCGAAACAAAGGAGTCATTGAGCATCTCCGCCATTTCCAAGTTTCCTGTTACTGCTTCTCCCTCCTCACTGAGCAGTGGGCCTACCCTGTCCTTGGTCTTCCTCTTGCTTTTAATGTATTTATAAAAGGTCTTCTTGTTTCCCTTTATGCCTGTAGCTAGTTTGATCTCTTTGCCTTTCTAATCTTGCCCCTGCATTCCCGTGTTGCTTGCCTATATTCATCCTTTGTTATTTGTCCTAGTTTCCATTTTTTATATGACTCCTTTTTTATTTTGAGATCATGCAAGGTCTCCTTGTTAAGCCAAGCTGGTCTTTTGCCATATTTTCTATCTTTCCTACACAGCGGAATTATTTGCTTTATTCACTATGAGCGGAATATTCACTATGAGTTCATTTCCTATGCTAACCTAAACGTGAAAAGATCAATACCATAATTGTGTTATCAGGCACCCCTCTCTATGTAACTTTAGAATATTTAAAGCATTTTCAAGAAGAACCTGTAAATTTGCACTCATGACATACAAAAAACAGGCAAATGAAAAAACCATCCCAAGTTTATTATTGTTTAAACCCCATTATTTTTAAGCCAGTCTCAGGATTTTTAAGGGGCATGCCTATAGCTTGTGAATGTTAGGCCTTGGCAAAAACACATTTATGTGGACTATTCCTGAGTAAATTTGCTTGTGTAAACACAATAAATACTTAACTGCTGCATATGTTCATAAAAATACTGTTTGGCTATGTCTAGACTGGCAAGTTTTTCCGCAAAATCATCTGCTTTTGCGGAAAAACTTGCCAGCTGTCTACACTGGCCGCTTGAACAAAAGCACTGACGATCTCATGTAAGATTGTCAGTGCTTTAGTGGAAATACTATGCTGCTCCCGTTCGGGCAAAAGTCTTTTTCTGAAAAACTTTTGCGCAAAAGGGCCAGTGTAGACAGCAGAGATTTGTTTTCCGCAAAAAAGCCCCGATCCTGAAAATGGCAATCGGGGCTTTTTTGTGGAAAAGCACGTCTAGACTGGCCACGGACACTTTTTCCTGCCAATCTAGACGTGCTTTTCCGAAAATGCTTTTAACAGAAAACTTTTCTGTTAAAAGCATTTCCAGAAAATCATGCTAGTGTAGACGTAGCCAAAGTGTATTCAAACACAGAAATCTGTGTGTGTAATGCGGTAAAAAACCTTTACAAAAGGGGCCACCTTGAAAATTTGGCTCTAGAGTTTTCTTTTTGCATTTTAACAGAGTTTAGGCAATACAAAGATCACTGAACAATTGTTGCTGTTGTATTTTCATCCTACAAGTCAAAACTTTTACCCATGAGCTCATGAAGGAGCATTTCAGTTGAAAACTCTGGATCATATACTGCACACCTTTGCTCAATGCAGGAGTCCAAGTAGCCTTATTTCTAGCTTTGCCAACTCTTGTAACTTCTTTTAAAATATTGAGATATTTGGAATTTTTCTGAAAGTCATAGCTTTTGCAGTCAGGTGATTATATAATCTCACCTTTTTTGTTTTCTTTGTCTTTTTAAGTTTCTAGACCTCATGGTTATGGAGAACACTTTAAAAACAGAAAGCCAGGAGGCAAATAAAAACGCATTCCAAGTTAATGAGTTTTAAACAATAATAATTTTAAAGCCAGTCTCAGGATTTTGATGGAATATGCCTATGGCTTGTGAATGTTTAGACCTTGGCAATAACATTTAGCTTTTGTAAATGAGGACTATTCCTGAGTAAAAGCTTGCCCAATCCTATGCCCCCTACATTTATAACACAATTGTTAAATTTATGTAGCAAGAAGCTTGTTTCTGTATTAACTTTCAAATCATTTCATTGAGCAAAATGGAAAAAGTTCTCTTTTAAAAGTGCATCTACATGTGAAAGCTTTGATGGACATTTTGAAATAGATTACTACAGTAACTGAAACCGGAGAAAACTGTTATTTTGACAACATTTTCAGAATTGTGCAGAATTTTAAGGTATTTTGCACAGAATTTTTAATGTTTTGGTGCAGAATCCCCCAAAGGAGCGGGTATATGCAGTGCAGTATGCACATACATGTGCATATGTGTGTTTATGAACAGAACACATACACAAATATCAATACACAGACATTATTATACACATTTACACACATTTATGCATACATAGTGAGTGAGGTATACACAAATATCAATACACAGACATTATTATACACATTTACACACATTTATGCATACATAGTGAGTGAGGTATATAGAGAGCATATGGGGGGGAGGGGGAGAGAAGAGAGAATGAGAAAGATTCATATAAACCCAGATAGTGGAGGTGATAATAGTGTAATAAACTGTACATTCATGTAATCAACTAATTTATTTTGCATATTTGATTCATAGGTAAAGTTCAGGTAAATGCATAATCTCCCCCAAATAGCTTCAATTTAAAAAAATTAAGCAACCAGAAAAATATTTCTCCTTCTCTTCTAATATGTGGGTGTTTCCTGTTTCCCCCCCAAACAAAAACAGAAGTAAAACCACCAGAATCCAGAATGGTCAAGACTCATTTCTGGATCTGTAGCTGGTTTTTTATATACAGAATTGTCAGTTTCAAAATCCTGTGCCTCAGAGACATGCAAAAATATAAACAGTAGCTTTATAGTGTTACAGAGAACCTTCCCAACTTTATTCAAAATTCACAAGGAACATATTGTGATATCTATTTATAGGGAAAAGCAAATATTTTTAAAGGCTTCCATGACTTCTATGAGTCTCTGTAAGTGATCTGCCATCAATTTAATGTAATTTAACTAGACCCATTAAATAGAACCCTGCTGCATTAATTGTAGCAGCATTGGTCTCCCTGGAGACAAATCTACTTACTGCTAAGGGATGTAAATTCCTATGTGCAGACTGATAATACTTGTATAGCATGCTGCACTATCATGCCATATCTCTTAGTATAATGAAAAAGAAATGGATTGAACATATGAACTTTGTCAAACTTAAGTGAGCTCCAGATAGGGTTGCCAGATGGTTGAAACAAAAATACCAAACACCCTGCCCTCCCCTCCCCTCCCCCCCAAAAAACAGGAAAAAATTCTGTTGATGGGGGGAAAAAAGGGGGGCGAAGACACCAAAGTTGTTGAGGAAAAAATAAAAAGAAGAAGAAACAGGGAACAGGGGAGCAGTTAAGCACTAATACCCAGGGGAAGCATTGCTTCCCCTAGGTCTTTTGTGCCAGCAGCCTAGGGGAACCAGGTAAGCATGGGGACTGGGGCTGTTGGGGACCAGGTGCTGAGTGTTTGTAGGGTTGCCAGGAGCCCAGCATTTTCACTTCCTGGCTGGGTTAAAGGCAGAGAATACCGGACACCTCAGGTAATCTCTGATTTTTTTTTTTTTAAACCAGACAGGAGGCAAAAATACCTGACTGTCTGGGTGAATACTGGACACCTGGCAACCCTAGCTCCAGAGCAGATTCTGAACTCAAAATGCTCTGTCAACATCCCCTTCCTTTTAAAATTGCAGGTCTTTCAACATATTCTCAACTAACATTATGTAAACAGCAGGAGAGGAATACTCAGGATTCAAATCAGGTGAGTGAAATTGATATCAACATCAAGTCATAAATTAAGTACTTTTTATAGCCATTAATGCAATACCATGCGTTACAAAAAAAATAAAATAAAAAAATGGTGGGCCGCATCCAATTCCCATTCAAGTCAATTTGAGTCTTTCTACTGACTTCAATAGGTATTGGATCAGGCTCCAAACATGGGAGTATTCAGCAGAGTACCAATAAGTCTAACATTTCAGGGCCAGTTCCCGCAAATCTTTCCTCACACAAATAGTCAACCGGAATGCTCGAGTGAGTGAAGACAGCTTCTAGAAGTAGCTTTTTCAAGATAATTTTTCAATCTCCAGCAGTTCTGAAACCCTTCAAAACTAGTTTTATTGTATAGCAGCACATTTCTATTTCATTCCAAGACAATCTACTCAAAATGCATTAGAATATATACATAAAGGAATTACGAACATCTTGTTCTTTGAATTACTAAAATGCCCTTTGACCATCTTTTTTTAGTTTGCTTTTATTAAATATTCAGTGGCCGGTGCTTACAGAAATGCAAATCTTAAACTGCAAGTGAACAGTAAATGGGGCACATTTTAAAAGTGCTCTGTTGAAAATCATTGTATGCATGAGATTTTGGTGGTTTCCCCTAAGTTCTCCCACTAACAAAGGTAACCTAATAGAATATTATAAGCCTAATTATTTTAAGAAGTTTTCGATGTTATAACACTTACCTGCATTTAATAAAGGTAAGCTGTCTTTACCACTTATGCCTTCAGGTGCTGTACATTCACACATCAATGCACACTACAAGAGAAAAGATATAACACTTTGAAAGGAAACAATCACAAATGGAATTTTTCAGAAGTAGCTGAAAGGAAATGTGAAACAGTTAAATAAGAAAGGCCTTGGGCAAAAAAATTGTGATAAGCTATATTTCCAATCCTGTTTTGTGAAACAATTTTATTTTTAATTATTAATTTGCATTTTCCCTGTACAACTCACTTGTAATTTTTAATAACAGGCTGTAAAACTGGAGTCTTTTACAGAAGAAAGAAAAGCATGAAGGACTGTCCTAAAATGCAGTAGACAGAAGTTTCCAACAAGACAATAGAAGAGTCTAAAATAATTTGTGATGACACAATTTCAAAGAAATTTCTTTCAACAGGGCTGATCTCACAATCATAACAAAGAGGTAGCATGATTTACTACAAAAGCAATTTGGATTGAATCAGCGTTGGGGGGGGGGAAACAGGGTGGGAATTTTATTTATTTATGCTGTCCCCTTATTGACATTTCTTTCCTTACTTGATCATTTCATCTTTTAGTACTATTGATAGAACCTCTAATCTGGAATTTCCTAGTCTGGCAACACCGCTGGTTCGGCATAATCAGCAACTTCATGCATGCACTGGGGCCAGAGCACTGAGGAGGGAAAACTGGAGGGTTGGGACCAACAGCGTTTCCAGACCAAAGAAGAATGGGACCTAGCTGGCCCAAGCAGGTGAGCCCTGCAACCAGGGTGCTACGGGTCTGGCAGCCAGGGAGTGGAGCCATGGTGCCCCAGGGACCAGAATAGTGCAACCACAGTGCCCTGGGGGTCAGAAGCAAGAGCTTGGCTGGTTGCCAAGGGCAGGAAGGTCAGCACTGAATTCCCTTGGTCCAGGAAATTCCCTGATGCAGGACCAGTCAGGTCCTGAGTGCGCCAAACCAAGAAGGTTCTACCTGTATTTACTTCTATATAATCTTCAACCATTTTATAGGTTCCTCTTCTGAGTTCTAATGTTTTAGAATCTTCTGAGTTCTAATGTTTTAGAATCTAATGTTCTAATGTAATTTAGAATCTTGCCAACATTTTCCCCCCCTTTGAAAGCCATCACACAAGCTTCCTTTATTGCCTTTAGCTCTAAATCCTAAACAAGACAGACTGGCTAAGCACAACTGTTCTTTGTATCATTCTGTCTAGTGCCGTATGAGAGAAGGAACCTTCCATCATGTTGGGAAGGCTGACAAAAATACTTCAGTTGCTACTGAAACAGTGAAGCAGTCATAGGCTCTGGGGGCTGATGCCATTTGTCCCTTCCACAGGGGCTGGGACAGAGGACAAAAGAATTCAAAGAGCAGCAGATATTCTGCTCTCATCTCTGTCTCTCCCACGGCTTTTCCAGACTTGGCCCTGCCTGCCTCCCATGCTCTGTGCCATGCAAACAATTATGCCCTTCTGCTTAGCAGAACCACATGGGTTTCACTGGCCTGAGTGTGTAGCCAAGGAGTCAGTGATTAGCATAATACATTCTTCTTCAAAGTGAATATTTCAGTTTTCTCCCCCTCCATTTCAAGCTGACCTTGCACTAAGGAAAACGTTCAGGGCTTACTAACATGAGAACAGAAACCTCTACCTGACTCTGAATTCTGAATGATACTAACAACCTGATCCTCACATACACATAGCAGGATTGTTGGCACAGTTGGGCCAGGACCTGTGGATCCAATGGGGCTCAGGGTTCCTGGCCACCATCATGGCTACTGCAACAGCAGTGGCTGGAGTCCTGGCTCTTTAAATCGCTGCCAGAGCACCACACTCTCCATGCAGCTCTGAGGGCTTGGGGAGGGGGCACATTCTGGGGAAGCATGGAAGACTGGTTGCTCCCACCCCTGCCCCTTGCCTCACCCGTTCTGGGAGCACAGAGCCGGGCCCACCCCCATCTTGTCCAGATGCCCATTCAGGCTGTTTGTCAGTTACCCTGCCTTTGCCATCAGTTTCCTTCTGCCTGAATGGCTGGGTGTACAGGCTTTCAGCATACTGATCGGTATACTCACTTCAAAACTAATTGGTTGGGGTATTTCAATATATGGATGAGGAATCCATAAGTAACAAAGATGACATTTTCAAAAAGTTGTCTCAAACTGCATCCTCAGCTGTTCGCAACCATAAACAGGAAATTGGGTAAAAATGTTCCATTTAATTGACACATGCAAATAACCCATTTACACACACTAACAAATGCATCTCACAAGACCACTGAAACTATGGCTGTAAGAAGTTTGTTGCATTCTCCTATCAACTCACCACAACAAGTATTGCCAAGGAGATACCACTTAATTCCTGCTGATTCACTATTGTACGTATAGCTCATTAATTGCCTCTAGTAAGGAGTGGTCCACACTACAGCATTAGGTGAATATATACATGTTAGGTCAAATTTATTACATGCATGTCCACATTTGAGCCCTTTCTGCTGACCCAAAGAGCTTGCAAAGCAGATGCTTGTACTCCATCTCAGCCAGAAGTGTACCATTAGAGTTGACTTGCCCAGGTTTCACTAGGAGTAGTATAGACAAAGCACTGTGTTATTCAACAGGATTGACCTGCACACCAGAAGACATGGGAGTCAGACAGCTGCTCCAGTTGTGAACCACAGACCTTCTGTTTCTATGAGCAGCTGTATGCCATTCTAAGCGGGGATGCCACCAGTACCCCCTAAGCCTCTGTGGATAGCTCTGTGACCTACACTGTGCAGGAGGTCAGACTAGATCATCATAATGGTCCCTTCTGACCTTAAAGTCTATGAGGAAGAGAATATGTAGCAGGGAAGTGGAGAATACGTTCTCTCCAACAGCCATATAAGTGCACATTTGTACCCCCACTATAGAAGTTGAATGAAATTGAGTTTAACATAAAAAAGCCACATTGAGTCAGACCAAAGATTAATCTAGCCCATCTAGCCAGTATCCTGTCTTCTGACAGTGGCCAAATGCTAGGTGCCCCCAGAGGGAATGAACAGAACAAGCAATCATGAAGTGATCCTCTGTCCCTTGCTTCTGGCAAACAGGCTAGGAACACCATCCCTGCCCATTCTGGGTAAGAGCAAATATCTAGTTCTTTTTTGAATCCTGTTGAAGTCTTGGCCTTTACAACATCCTCTGACAAGGAGTTCCACAGATTGACTGTGCATTGTATGAAGATGTACTTCCTTTTGTTTCCTTTAAACTTGCTACCTATTAATTTCATTTGGTGACCCCTAGTTCTTCTGTTATGGGTAAGGAAGTTAAGAAGCAGGTAACTGGCTAATTGTGTAGTCGATGAGGATAGGCTCTCTGTCCCAGTTTGCACTGGGTCCAGGAGCTATCCCTGCGGCAGCTCTGCAGTTTAAACATAGTAGGAGCTAGGTGTGAAGGCAGCCCTGCTCCTACTACATTTAAAATGAGGAGCTGCAGCAGAGCTCCCAGGGCCGGCACGAGCCAGGGCTAAGAAGTCCCAGCTCGGGCCGGCTCCAGGACTGCTACAGCTCTGCTTCCCCTGTCCCTCAGCTCCCCCCAACTTCACACAGCACTGGCTCCTGCTTCTCCCTTGCTGCCTCTGTATCAGAGGCAGCAAGGAGAGGGGAGGAAAGCAAGTAACTGAGTAGTCACTCAACTAGTCACTTACATCCCTAGTTATAAGAAGGAGTAAATAACTCTTTTATCCACTTTCTCCAAACTAAACTTGATGTTATAGACCTCCATTGTATCCCAAAGAGTCATCTCTTTTCCAGAGTCCCAGTGTTATTAATCTCTTCTCATCTGGCAGTCATTCCATACCTCTAATAATTTGTTGCCCTTTTCTGAAACTTTTCAAATTCCATATTTATTAATATTATTGTTCCATCTGAGGTACACAACTGAGTTACAGTGGCAGCCAGTCTAGCTATGCAAAGGGTGCTCCATGGGAAAGGTTATTTATGTGTCTGGGGATGGATTGGGAATCTCCATGGATAGCTCTACAAACCTTTCCCAGAGGTACTCTGCAATTCTTTGCAGAAGATTTCTGAGAAGGGCTATTGTATTCCATCTACCATAGTAAGACACTTTTCCACACCATGCCAGTATTAACCATCTGGAATCACTGCAGCACACAATGTAGGAGCAAAATGTCCCAATCTCTGCTCAGATTCCTGCAGCAACTGATAGCTTTCCAGCTCTGTTACTCTCAGGAGACCAATATCACACATGGTCTCCCATTTCACCAAGGTAAAGTTTCTAAGTTTTAGCCCTGAAGTAATCTGTCCCATTAAACACTCAAGCAACATCGAGGTTGCTGTGAGAAATGGGGAATATACTTTGCAGCCATTAATCAGCGGGGTTTGAGAAGCAGCAGCAAAAGATCGCTCCTACCCTTTCCTCTGGGCTTACTGTGCCTGCCTGCAAACTAAATTGGGCTGCCAACACTCAGCCTTGTATTTTAAAGCTAAGTATGTACTGCTTGCAAAGGGTACATTGCAAGAGTTTATTTGCTCTCAACAATGTAGGTTCTGTAAGTCTACCCTAATGGGCTTTTTTCCTTGCACCTGGAACCTTGTCTGAGGGTGTTTCCCACACACCAGCACACAAATGCTGTCCCAGATTAGAAGAAGGGGGAAAAAAAAAAAAAAAAGAGATGGACAAAGGAAGATATATTCTGTGATTTGAGGTGTTCCTCAGAGGCTGATAAGCCTCCATGCATTGAGCTCGGCCAACACTGATGGAGAGCATGTACACCAGCCAAAAGGATAGGAAAACACAAAAGGAGCAAGAGCAAGAGCATAACATGCAGGCGGATGTTGCGGCTTATGGGGGTGCAAACAGACATGTTGAGATATCTTACTGAGATGCAGAAAAGGCAGCGAGACCTTAGAGCAGCGGTGGGCAACTTGCAGCCTATCCGGATAATCTGATTGTGAACCATGGGACATTTTACTAATGTTGACTGTCTGCAGGTACTATCCTCCATAGCTCCTAGTGGCCCTGGTTTGCTGTTCCTGGACAACTGGAGCTAGAAGAAGCAGTGACCAATATGTCCCTGCAGTCCCAACACTTGCAGGCACCACCCACACAACTCCCACTGGCCAGGAACAGAGAATTACAGCCACTGACAGCTGTTCATGGTGGTGCCTACAGACTGTCAACATCAACAAAATGTCTCGTGGCCTGCAATCCGATCACCCTGATGGGCTGCATGCATCTCACAAACCACAGGTTGCTCACCACTGCCTTAGAGCCCCACTGTACCCAATGATGAACCAGTTGCCCTCTTCACTAAGTTTCATGTCTTCCTCTCACAAGTGTTCAAGAATGTGAGGTGGGAGTTCTGGTTCCATATGTATGACGCTCCAGGAGAGAGTTCATGGATCAAAAGGCTCTCATTCCCACAGCTTTGTTTTCTGCTCAGTGCAACTGTAAGCTATGTGTCCTTACCCCCACTCCATGTTATCAGGCCCCTAGACGTAGGTTATCTTTGCTATCCCTTGCGGTCTCTCTTCAGTGTATGTTAGCATAATAAAAATGCATGGATTGAAGCAGTACATGTAAGAAAAGGGGGGGCGTGAACAACACAGAAGAGTCACATCAGCACTGGGTCATTCATGAGACCGGTTTTCAAAGCCTCTTGGAAACGTGGTGCACCTCACCGTGCTTTTGTTATTTCCCTAGTGTCTGGCTGCTCAAAGTTAGCACCTCACCACAGTTAGGGAATGCCATTGTAGCAAAGCCATCCATTATATCCTGCACATTTCCCAGAGTCAATACACTTCTTAATAGAAGTGTATTGATGGTCCTGGCTATGTGGATCACAGCAGTCCCCTACGGTAGATTTACCCATTCCGAACTGATTTCGGACTGACCAGTAGCAATCTGGCATTGCAAGCTTCCACAGAGCTATTGCCACTCATTTCTCAACTGTCAGAGCAGATATCATTTTGATACTGCTGTACTTCAGGGCTGGGGAAAGCAATTCGCAATCTTCAATGAAAGTAGCCTTATGCATTCAAAAGTTCTGCAGCCACTGTTCCTCATCCCATAGCTACATAACTATGGGGTCCCGCCACTCAGTGCTTGTTTCCTGGGCCCAGAAGCAGCATTCCACCATGGCAACATGCCCAACTGCCTCTGGCAAATGCACATTGCATGTCATCACATTCGTCTACACGGCAGCTTTTGGTTAGGCTCTACAAATACCACAGGATCATGTGCGAGATGCTCGTGATGCTTACAACAAACAGTGTACTGCTGAGCAGGGTCCATGCTTGCCATGCTATATTTGCCTGGGTAAACCCAGACTTAGAAAAAAAAGGCACCAAAATAATTGTTTGCCATTCCTTTCAGGAATGGAGGGAGGGAGAGAGAGAGGAAAGCACATCATGGGAGGCTGGTGACGTGTACCCAAAACAACCCACAAAATATGTTTGTCCCATTTGCCAATGGGACAAAACCCCAGAATTCCAATCAGCGGCAGGAACTGTGGGATAGCAGCTCACAGTGCATTGCTCCATGAGTTGATGCAAGCCCTGGTAGTAAGGACACACTTCCCTAACCGAATTGTGGGGACAGGCAGCACTGACTTTGTAAAATTGGAGGCAGAAAAATAAACGTGACCTAATTTTACAGGGTAGACTTATGCTAAATAGGTGGTTTGGCAGCATGGGGTGTGGTCCTCTTGCAGCAAAAGAATCCAGATCACAGGGCTGAGCTGAGAGAGGAATAGCCTGGGGAGGCATCTTGGCTATGGTTAATTTAATGCATTTTGTGCTTATTATTAGTAAAGCCAAATCCAAGTTTTGACCATTCACAACTTTACTACCTTTTATCACCTTATGACCATTTTCAGATAGTGATCAATTATGGTTGATTGAGGTTTAAATGAGTACTTTTGTTCTAGCCAAAGGGACAAGGAGGGGAGAGCATGAGGATAGAGTATCATTTGGCACAGCTCTATGCAAACAAATTTTGAGTTCAGAGACCTGAGCACATACATTACACTTCATTCCAGAGCTGATTTCTCATTTTGCTTTCTTGAATAATGAGAACTTAAACCCCAGTGTAGTATTAGTAATATTGGCATCTGGCACCACAGATCATTCCAATTTAATTTGTGCAGTGAGCTGGCTGATTTCCTACCTTTTGTCCCTGCACATCTGTTGTGATGTGGTCTGCTTTCCCCTCTTCTATCTCCCCCATCTTCACAAGGCTGACATCTATGGTACCAACTGTCTTTCCACTATCAGAAGTCCTGAAACCAAAAATAATTACTATTAAAAAGTTGTATTCTTCAGCAGCCTCTAGTCACATCAATACAAATATTCATGTCCATGTACATTTGCTTTTCTATTTATTTTGTAGCCACATTCATCTGTATTTATCTAATTTTCTATTACGATAAAGTAAATTGTAACAATAGGACAGCAACTTTATTTGCCCAGCACTGCTTATAAGAAGAATTTTGCATATATTAATTACAACTCAAGATGGGTGAGTGCTGTCTAAAAGAAAATGGAACTATTTTACAAATACCAGATATGTGCTAACTGTTCTCCTGAGTAGGGGCAGGTCTACACATAAAAAGCTACAGCAGCTCTGAACTGCACCATAGCATGTTAATGAAGATGCTACCTATGGGAGAACTTCTTCCATTAACATAATTAATCTGCCTCTTTGAGAAACAGTAGCTATGTCAATGGGGCTAGGTCTAGACTATATCCCTCTTACGAAAGAGGGATGTAAATTAAACAGATCGAAATTGCAAATGAAGCCAGTATTTGAATTTCCTGTGTTTCATTTGCATAATCACATCATGGCGTTTTGAAAAAACACTTTTTTTCCAAAAGTGAAACCTGAAAGGCCACTGGCACCAGCTGCTGGGAACTGCCAGAGCAGTGGTTGCTCTAGCTACCCAGGGACTGCTTCCAGGAGCCACCAAAGTAGCAGCTGCTCTGGCCACCCCAGAGACCACGGTTTAGTAAACCCTTGTGGCCAGCCACACCAACTGCTGCCCAAGGACCACCTGTGCATCCATGAGTGCAGCTGGTCCTGGGCTGTTCCAGCAGTGACCCCTGAGCCAGCTGTTTGGCAGCCCTGGGATAGACATACTGGCCCATGCAGAAGTCAGAGATCTGTGATTTCTGTGATCTCCATGACAGACACAGATCCCTATTTATGACCATACACGTGAAAATGGGGAGCTTGACTTTGTTATGATAGGATTAGAAACAGGACTAGAGAAGGGCTCTATGGTTGGCATGTTGGGAAAGAATAACATTCAGAAGCTGAGTAATGTTAGGAAATAGTTTCAAGCTTTTTTAGTCTGAAATACACACATTGTTAGAAGGAGTCTCAGAGAAAACAATGTATGTGTCTTCCTCAATCTTTTTATAGTGCCTTATAAAAAACTAAATCAATCCTCACATATGAAACAGTAAATAAATATTAATTTCCATACGTTAGGAGGGAGATTAAATGGCTCCTGGAGTGGCGTCCCTAGCTTCTGTTTGTCAGAGGCTGGAAATGGGTGACAAGAGGGATCATTTGATGATTCCCTGTTCTGTTCACTCCCTCTGGGGCATCTGGCATTGGCCTCCAGCAGCAGACAGGATACTGGGCTAGACGGACCTTTGGTCTGATCCAGTATGGCTGTTTCCATGTTCTTACACAAGTGACTGCCTCAGGCTAATAAGGTCTCTAATCCTGCAATGAGAACCTGTTGATTGCAGTGGAACTTTGTGCTGTTCTTGATTTTACACACTCTGAAGAGTTCCAAAAGCAATCGATGAGCCCACTCCCAGAGTGGAAAGTTAAGCATATACTTGAATGAACACGATCTGGTTCACAGTAGTAATTTGGAACACTTTCCACATTCTTAAAATGTAGTGACCTCTGTGTTTTAAGATAATGTTTACTTATTAGTTCTAGCCATTGTTACCTAAAATGAGAGACCCTTAAAATGTTTGTTCTCTGATAGTACAGCAATATAATTTTGCCTTCCATTGACTTTGTAACATTTTATAAATCTTTGTGTAATGTGGGGTTTTTTTTGTTCCATGAAAATAAGTTCATGAAACAAAAATGAAAACCAAATGCAAACAATCCAGCAGCTCAGCACACAAACCCTACATTAAAAGACCAATGAGCATGCAATAGGGATGGAAATTAGTATTAGAGAATCAAGTTTTCAGTTTACAAACAGTATTTATCAATAACAGTACATAAACAATTTTTAAATTTCATGTAAAATAATTTGCAAGCGTTCTTTTAAAAAGAAAAGGTAACACTTGATTCATGGCAGTTCCTCCTTTGAATTACTACAGACTGCAGTGCTGACCTAATTTTTCATTTTTCTCCTTCTTATGTCAAAATTGGCACACGTAGACCAAGCTCCAGTAATGAACAGATAAATCAATCTATGAGGAGAAAGGGAGTATGTAATGAAAACTACTTCTGCCAGGTCAAATATAGACTTTAAAACTCGTGTATCAAGTCCAGTGCAACTGGTAAAAGACTGAGTTCATTACAGCATAATAGAAGTTTTATCATGCTGATCAAAATGTATCAGACCCGTTAGCCTTAAAAAAATTAACCAAGCATTTTAGGCAGTGATGAATTTAGTTTCAGTCCAAGGGGATAGAAAAGATTAAAACGTTTCATTCTCCCAAGTTAAGAAAGTAAAATCTTATGCTCGCTCTTTGAAGGAAACACAATTTTCAGGCTAAAAAATAAATCTGGAAGCATGTTTGAGCTTTCATGGGTAAGATGTTACCCATGAAAGCTCATGATACTATACAATTCCGTTAGTTTCCAAGGTGCTACAGGACTATTCTTTGCTTTTACTCTTTAACCTTTCATTACTGCAAGCTTGTCTTTGTGATTCAGGAGGTATAAATGAAGTCTTCAGAATTGGGTTCAATTCGCAAATGAATTGATTAGAGAGCCATCATGGTTGAGGGGGCACAATGGCACATATGACCAAAATAAAATCAAAATAATAATGGAAACATTTGACAGAACATGTCAATTCCTTCTGTCTCTCTCTCTGGGCTGTTGCTTGTTTTTTTGTTCTTATCCTATCCTCACAGAAACATATGGGCATTAGATACAGAACAATATGCAACAGTATCAACATATATTTATATTGTAGTTCTAGTTGTACAAATGTTAGACTAATAAATCAATGCTTAATTTTACTTTGTTAACCTGTTATGATGGATGTCCTTTTCTAAACATCTCAGCATTCAGTAACTAAAGGGCTGAATGCAGGTAGCTAGGAAATATCGCGTATTCCTTTTCTGGGTATAGGTATCCCTGTGGTTCAATTAATCTTTTTCAGGAGAACCAATGGGACAAAAATCTTGAGATTTGAACTGAAAGGGAATTTGCTTGCTGCTTTTCGTTGTGAGTTTTAAACCAGGATCTGGGGGTAAAAGACGACTTGAACCACAGGGATACCCATGCCCAGAAAAGGAATACCCATGCCTAGAAATAGACTGGACCTTGAAGATGTGGGTATATAAGTGATATGGCATGTTTAGATGTGATTAGGTTATTTTCTTTGTTTAAACTCTCAAGAGCCTCAGCCAGCTCCCTGACTGCCTTGTCCTTGCTCGACCTTCAGGAAAGTTGGCTGCAGGGCCATGTGCTTCTGTGAATCCGGAGAGCCCCAGAGGAGGGGGCAGAGGCATCTCACACTACTCTCAGCCCCAGGAGCTCCCATGGGCCGGTTTTCTGGCCAATAGCAGTTGCCTGTTTGTAGGACAGGCAGTATGTCAATTGCCCCTCCCCCGGCTTGCAGCAAACATAGCCCCTATAACTGCTGTGAGCATGTACAGAGGCTTGGAAGGCAGGGATTCTGGTTAAGGAACCTGCTGAGATGCTAGCTGGGAGCCACCCAGGTGAGGTCTCCTCAACAGAGCTTGCCTTTGGCACCTCAGCCCCTTTCTCCCCCCAATCCCTCTGCCCCCCCTACTACAGCCTTACCCCATATAATCCAAGCCTTCTGCACCCCTGCTCCAGCCCCCATAGGCCTTCCCAGACACTGCTTCCACTCCTACACACCTCCTCATGTCACAACCCCCTCCTAGATCTTGCATCCTAATCTGCTATCCCCCCATCAAGCCCAAATCCCTGCACCCCTCCTGCATTCCTGCTCCAGTTTACAACACCCTCCCAAACCCTGAACCCCAGACCACAACCCAAACCTCTGTACTCCTAACCCCAGGTAACACTCCCCTCCCAGACCCTGAACCCCCTTCCTATACCCCAGCTCCCTGCCCCAGGTCACAGTCCCCTCCTTCAGCCAAACTCAATCCCAGATCCCACACCCTAATCCCTTACCCCAAGCTCCCTTCTGCATCTAACCTCCACCCCAGAACTCCTGCACCTCCTCCATTAATATAAGAACATAATATAAGAACGGTCGTACTGGGTCAGACCAAAGGTCCTTCTAGCCCAGTATCTTGTCTGCCGACAGTGGCCAGCACCAGGTGCCCCAGAGAGGGTGGACCGAATACAATGATCAAGCGATCTCTCTCCAGCCTCTGACAAACAGAGGCCAAGGACATCATTTTATCCCCTGGCTAATAGCCTTTTATGGGCCTAACCTCCATGAAATTATCTAGCTACTCTTTAAACTCTATTATAGTCCTAGCCTTCACAGCCTCCTCTGGCAAGGAGTTCCACAGGATGACTACACGCTGTATGAAGAAGAACTTTCTTTTATTAGTTTTAAACCTGCTACCCATTAATTTCATTTGGTGTCCTCTAGTTCTTCTATTTAGGGAACTAATAAATAACTTTTCTTTATCGGCCCTCTCCACACCACTCATGATTTTATAGACCTCTATCATATCCCCCCTCAGTCTTGACCACTTACTAAATTCTTGGAGTGCCCCCATCAAAAATTATTGCCCACCCCTGCTCTAGAGGCAAGGTATTTTTAAGGTCTCTTGTGAACCCCCCACCTCCTACACTCAAAGTGCCAGAGTAGGGACAGGTTTGACTCCTGTAAAATTAGTATTTTTGAATGTCACTTATATCCTGGTAAAATTTTTAGTATTACAAGCTGAAATACATCAGAGCTAAGTAAAGCTTCAAAAGAAATGTACAATAGAATAAAACGAAAACACTGAGATCTTCATACTGTGGCCAATCCCCCACCAATTTCGTCTCCTCATAGCAAATAGAAATGTTAAATCAGAATATGAAAACAAATCTTGTTGTCGAATGCTACAGGCACACAAATCAAAGTTCTATAAATGTCCAGGGAGAAACCATCATTAGCTGTGTCAGACACTATGAATTGTAAGTACCATTAGTATGTGAGGGTTTTCTGACAGACGTGCTATGCATTTAGAACTCATATGAGAATAAAATCTTACTTAGAGAGAGAGAAATGAAACACTGAAATAAACAAGTGCCTTCAACATAGGTAACAAGAAATTTAAGCTCTATGTTGGGGAGCATGGGGTACTTGTAGAGGAATGCAAAGGCAGAGGATGAAGTATTGTGATTAAAAGGCAAGAAATATAAGTTTAGTGTCTGTGTTTTGGATGGACAAGTGGAATGATAGATACATTAGTGACTCTGGAGATGAGAAAAGATGAAAAGATGTTGTGGGGGGAAGAAACAATAATGTATGGTCTCAAGTTGTAAGTGTGGAGAAGCAAGAGAAGAGTTAATGATGCCTTAATTGAGAGGATAGTTGACTTTGAGAATGGTGATTATAAAAGATAGCAAAAACAAATGAAAACTAAGGAAAATCCCTGAAGAATAAATCACTCAAAAGTTAAGACATTTAAAAGTTAATGGTTTACTTACTATTAACCTGTATATTTTATGAATACACATTTGAAAATGTAGTCAACACCATGCTATGGTGTATATTGAATAGGGAAGACAAGCACCAGACATAGTAATATGTCATATAGATGAGAAAATCCCTGCCGAAATCTGAACATTTTTTTTCTTGACTTGTATGGTGATTTGGAAATTTAAATTTTTATTAACATTTGGTTTTGCATTTAATTTACTAGTTAATTTAAGATAATAGCACAGCTTTCCACCTACTATGCCATCTCAACACTGCTAAGCTGCTTTAGTAGTACCTCCTTAAACTCTGAAGGCCCTTATTTTAGTAAGACATAATACAGCTACTTGCTTCTCAAGAGAAGTCTTTAACTTGGGAGGTACTAATTAAGACATCCATCAGAACAGGGTGATGTTGACTAAGGCATCTTTAACTCAACATGTCTTAACTAATCCATTCTTATCACTGAGTCCTTAGCTGAAGTACCTTCAGTAGAAACTCTCTCACCGTCAGACAGTTAACTAAGGAGACCTTACCAGAGACATCCTTATTTCCAGAGGCCTTAAGCAGCCAACAATCTTTACACTGTGCACTTTACCTACAGGACGCATTGTCCATAAAGAAGGAGTTTAAGAGTACTATAAAATATTGTAATTTCAAAACTTAGTATCCAACGTTCCAATCACATAGCTGTGCTATTAAAACTAATGACTCAATATTGGTGTTTGTAATATAGATCAATTTATAATGTGTATACAGAGGTGAAAAAAGAGCAAACAAAACAAGAGAAAAAAATTAAAGAAAAATCAATGAACCTGAACCAGTTTGTGTGCCGCTGACCCCAGGCTCCGTGCAGTGTTTCAATCTTTGAAGCCCATGAGGGGCTCTTGTACATTTCAAAGGCGGAATGCACTAGTTCTTATCAACCAATCGAATAGTCAACTAATTCCATCAACTTCTATTAGTTAATTAATCAACATTTAACATCCCTAGCTCCATCTATACTACTGAGATTTCAGTGGCACGGCTGTGTTGCTAAAAATTGGGCAGTGTAAATGCTGTTTGTCAGCATATTTGCCAACAAAATATTTCCTTCCTCTTTGAGCAGGGGTCCTGTTGACAACAGGAGAATACTCCTGCCACCAACGACCCTTTTATACTGCCACTTGGCACAGTGAAGCTTTTGTCTTTTGGAGGGGGTAGAGAGGATTAAATATCTGTGAACAACAAAAGATTTCACTCATTTGGCAGTGTAAACAAAGCCTTATTCTCTTGTGCCCGGTAGGACAAGGATTTAAAGACATAATGTCAGTGTTTGCTATCTAGTACTTGTAAAAGTCTAGTGGCATTAAGGAAAGAGAAACCAGCTCAGAATTCATTGAAGGTCTTGTGTACATCAGGCGTTATTCATGTTAACATCACACAACTAAGTTCCGGTCTACACAAAGTCTTGGGATTTTGGCATAGCCAAGATGTGGTGGTGATCTCACAAGAATTGATAGACATCTGAGTAATATTTGGAACCTGGGCTGTGTAAGAAGTGAGGACATGTTTTGCTAAGCATCTGCACTTCTATACATTTATTCAAATTGAAACAGTTCCTATACAGAATCTCCATAACCCCCTTGTAAAAATAATAATAATTTCACAGGCAACCACCAAAACAGAATGATAAGTAGCCAAGGATATTCAGAAGTGATTAGTGATTTGGATTGCCTCAGTTTTAGGATGTCCAGTTTGAGACACCTTATGGAGGTGTGATTTTTATGAAGTACTGAGTATCCATCCTGAGATACTCGGGCCCTTTTAAGAGAGGGCTACTCACCTACTCAACCGTCCCCTCCTTTCCTTCTCTGCTGCAGAAGCCATTAATAATATCCGAAGCAGAGGGGAAGAAGGGCAGGTGATGGAGCACTCACATGAACAATCATCTCAAAGAACCTCCGTTACTGCATAAGGTGAGTAACCCTCTCGTTCTTCAAGGACTGTTCCTGTGACTGCTCCACCTTAGAAGACTATGTAGCAGAATCTGTGATCGGAGGTGGGTGCTTTGATCCATGGTCAGAACGGAGTGCCCAAATCTAAAACTCTGGGATAGGGAATTATCAAGGGTATAATGTCTAGCAAATGTGTGGGTGGAAGACCACATCATGGATCAGCAAATGTCCACAAGAAGTATGTTATTGAGGTAGGCTGTAGAAGCCACCATGGCACTTGTGGAGTATACACGTATTCGCAATACAAGGTCTTGGTTGAAGATGGAGTAGGCCAACCAGCTGCTGTCCACACTCCATCTAGCTTTTGGGTTGAAGTTGCCATTCCCAGGGATCTCTATGCTGTGGATACAAACAGTCTAGGTGTTTCGCGGATTCTTCTCATCCTGTCCAAATCAAAGGAAACGGCTCTGCATACACTGAGCATGTGCCACATAGCCTCTTTAGAGTTGGCGTGAGGCTTTGGGGAAAAAGACTGGTAGCAATTAGGTTCATTGCAGTGAAAAGATGTTGAACCCTTGGCAAAAGCTTTGGGTGTGGTTGCAGAAGAGGAAGTTATTCACCTTGTGCGATATGCTGCATGTCCCTGTGGGTGCTCCACTGTTACTGTTGGTATCGGGTTGTCCCAGTGCCACGGATCAGAGTTTTCCCTAGCAGTAGTCAGCCGTACCATGCATGTGCATCAGACACCTCATGCCATTCATGCCTTTCCCTTCACATGTGCGGTTCAGCTCCTGCCAGTTCCTCAAGAACCATTGTTACTGCACAAGGAAAGTAACTTCCTTTTCTTCTTCAAGTGATGTCCCTGTGGGTGCTCTACTATTGGTGACTTTCTAACAGTACTCGGGAACACAAGGTAGGCGGGTCTTGGAAACAGTTTAAAAGCTGTTGATAGCACTGCTGAGGCTACTGATGTATCATTAGTTAGGTGTTTGGAGAGACAGCATAATGTTTCATAAAGTTATGGTTTGAGGACCATGTGGCTGCATTGAAAATGTCCCGGAGGGGAACTCCTCTCAGGAAAGCTGTGGATGTTGCTATGGCTCTTGTAGAATGAGCCCTGTGTGCTCCCAGAAGTGGCTAGTTTCAGATGGCATTGGGTAATGCAAGACATTATCAGTCTAGAAATGCACTGGGATGAAATTGGTTCACCCATGGAGTGCTCTACTAGGGAAACTAATAATAGTTGTGACGTGTGAAAAGACTGGGTTCTGCCTATGTAAAAAGTGAGTGCTCTGTGCATATCTAGGGTAAAAAGAATAGGATATTATTGGGATGTGTGTAAAAGGATGGAAGAATGACTGGTTCATCAACATGGAAGTCAGAGCACACCTTCGGGGGAGGTCGCAATATTACATGGTCCTTATTAAAACTGGTGGTACTGCCATGAGAGCCACAAGCTCACTGACTCTGCAGGTGGATGTTATGGTGAGCAGAAAGACCACCTTGGTGGTCCTCAAAGTGGACATGTAGCCAGTGGTTTTAATGGAGGTTGGGTAAGAGTGTCTAGCATCCACACTGGTGGTGGTGTCCTGTGTGATGGATTAAGGTTGCAAAAGCCCTTCATGAGCCTCTTTGTGATAGAGTGCGCAAATACTGAAAAGCTGTGTATCAAGTCGGGGAACATGGCAATTGTTGCCAGGTGGATTTTAAGGGAGGGAAAGGCTAAGCCAGATTGTTTTAAGAGAAGGTTATATTCTAAGATTTCATGTAAAGATATTGAGTACAAGTGAAGATGTTTGTTATTGCACTAGGATGAAAATCTATGCCACTTTTTAAGGTAAGTGGAATGTGTGGTGCAGTTCCTGCTATGCATAAACACTTTTCATGTGATTCAAGCAGAGCCTTTCAGATTTGTGGACCCAACAAGGAGCCAGGCTGTCAGATGCAGAACATGGGGCTGAAGTTGTAGCAGCATTCTGTGTCACTAGGTCATGGAGTTTGGGAAAGTGATAGGGTGGCTGGGGAGACATTGTTGAGAGATAAGGAAAACACATTTGCCATGCCCAGGAGGGGACCATCAGTATCATTATTGCCCCATCTCTGTTGATCTTCTCGAGGACTCTTGGAATAAGAGGAGTCGGTGGGAACACAATGTAGAGGGGCATCCCCTTAATGATCTGGGACCATCTTCTGGCTTGGAGCAGTACTGTGGACACTTGACATTCTTGTAGGAGGCAAAGAGGTCTATCAGAGGAGAGCCTAACTGACGGGAGATAGGTTGGAGTACCTGATGATACAATTCCCACTCATGATCTGGTGCAAACTATCTGTTCAACACATCTACTGTGGCATTGTTGATACCAGGTAGGTAGGATGCGACTAGAGTGACTTTGTGGTGGATGCATCGGTTCCATAGACACAATGCTTTGATGCACAGGGAACAGGAATGGGTGCCACCTATTGATTTATATAATATGTTGTCATACTGTTGGCAAGTATTCCAAAAGTAGTATTGTAGATGCACACACTGTTTTTGTTGACTACCTGGTAAAGGAGCGGGATTGGAGGAAATGTATGTAGGAGAGATGCACTCCAAAGTACTGTGAATGTGTCCCCACAGAGTGCAAGCCAATGCTCAAGTGGGAACAGTACTGTGGACACTTCTTGTTGGCACTGGCTGCAAATAAGTCTACTGTTGGGAACCCTCATTGATTGAAAATCTGTTGTAGAATTCTGGAGTCCATTTCCCATTCATGATTGGAGCTGAACTTTCTGCTGAGAGTGTCTGCTGAAAGATTGCCCTTGCCTGGAAGATAAGAGGCATATATGCAAAAAACACGGTATGCAGTGTTCACAGGAAGACAGTCTCCCTGCATAGGCGGTGAGACCTGATACCACTCTGCATGTTGACCATATTGTGGCCTGGTTGTCTACAAAAATCTGCACTGTGTTGTTGCATAGGAGATGAAAAAATGTTGGCACGCATAAAGTACCACCATGAGTTCTAGTATGTTTATGTGCAGGGTGGACTCTTATGGGGACCAATGACCCTGCATTGAGAGAGGTCCTGAATGCACTCCCCCTGCACCCCCATTCAAGGAGAGAAGCATCCATCATGATGGTCACTGCCTGAGGATGTCTGTGGAAAAGTACCCCAATAAACATGTTTTTGGGGTTTGCCCACCAGTCCAGCGATAGTTTGATTTTGTTTTGGATTGAGACTAGCTTGTTGATACTGTTGTAACAAGATCTGTATACAAACCTTAGCCACTGCTACATGGGCCTCATGTATAGCCTGTCATAGAGTACTACTGATGTGGCCGCTGCCATTAGACCTAGCAACTGAAGACAGGTGCTGGCTGGAACTTGTGGGCTGCTTTGGAGCAGTGCAATTAGGTGGACTGGAATCTCAGCCGTGGAGGGAGCCTATAGCCTGAACACAAGTCAAAGTGAGCCCCAATAAACTCCATTGTCTGGGATGGTTGTAATTTGCATGTGGATAAATTTATCTGCAGCCTGAGAATCTGGAATAGATCCCTGGTTAGGGAGACCACATTGTGGGGGTCCTGACTCATGGCTGCTTTTATCAAGCAATCATTGAGGTAGAGGTAGACACCCCCCATTTGTGGAGATGCGCTCTGACCACCTTTGAGAAGACCCTCGGGGCTGTGGAGAGTCCAAACAGCAGTACTGTGTATTGGAAATGGGCATCGCCCAATGCAAATCTTGGGTATTACCCATGTGCTGGATGGATACATGAAAATACACATCCTGGAGGTTGAGTGTTAATAACCAGTCCCACATGTTTAAGGCTGGGATTATGGTAGATAGGGCGACTGTGGCGGGCTCACCAGCCCCACCATCTTCTCCCTAAGGTCTGGTCCCTTTAAATGCAGGCCCAGCCCTTTCAAATATAGGCCCGGAAGCCCAGTCTTTTAAATGCAGGCCTGGAGGCCTAGTTCTTTAAATGGATCCCCTCATCGTCCGGGAACTGGGAGGAAAGGGTAGGGGGGCCAGGGCCCTCCCTCTCCACTGGGCCCAACCCAGGTCCCTATCAGGGGCAGGTGGTTCCCACCACTGGCTCAGCGGGTCATCCTCCCCAAAACTCACTGAGCCCGCTGGGCCCTTTTCTGGCCCCTGCCCTGGGTTGCTTCCTACCCCCTCACCCAGTCCGACAGCGGTCCCATATGTAGGTGCGGGTCCAGCAACTGCAGCAATGTTGGCAGGCGTGGCTTGGAAGACAGCTGGGGCCGGGGCAGTGACAGCTTCTAGGGAGGCTGCACAGCACGGCCGGTGTTGCGGTCTGGCTCATCCCGGCAACAACAGCGGCAGGAGTAACTGGTCCAGCACCTCTTGGACCAGCTGCTGCAGCTGTGGCTCCGGTGCCTGGAGAGGAGCTCCTTCCTCTCCCATGGCCAGCCCCAACTGAGCAGCCCAGCAGCCTTTTATACCAGGGCTGCACCGTGAGCATGCTCAGCAGGGCTGCGGGGGAGGGGTGTATTCCACCCAATAGGCAGGCTCTCTGCCCCCCTGTTCAGTGCGGGGCTGGCCAGTCCTGTCACAGTGACCTTCTTGAACTGCTGGGGTCACATGCGACTGTTGAGCCTTCTGAGATCGAGAATTGGTCTCCATCCCCATGACTTTTGTTATGAGGAAGTAATGGGAATAAAATAGTTTACCCCGTAGTGATGGGGTATGGGTTCTATGGCTCCTAGGTGGAGCAAATGTTTGATTTCTTGAAGTAGGATGCTCTGGTGAGATGGGTCCTGAAGAGGGATGAGAAAGGTGGGTGGGAAACTGGGACAGAAGAATAAGGGATAGAATATCCACCCTTTACAATGTCCAGTATCCACTTGTCAGTCGTGATAGAAGCCCATTGATGGTAGAAAGGTAAGAGGCACTGGTGGAATAGACAGTGGGGCTGTCGTTGCCTTAAACAAGCAGGTGTTAATCGACTCTCAACCTGATCTTCAAAACATTTGCCTTGAGGTTAAGGGCTGGGCGTTAGAGGACTGGTCAGGAGTCCGCCTCTGTATAGTTTGCCATTGCCTTCTCCTATTATTGAAATGCCTCTGGCCTTGAGTGAAATGCCAAAGTTTGTAGCATTGTGTAAAGTATCTGCCCTGTGTGTGTTTTGTTGCAGGGATGTGGATGCCAAGCATCTTTAATGTAGTCAGTGAATCCTTGATGGAATGGAGTGATATGTCAGTGGTGTCTGTGAAGCGTTTGGAGCCTGGGAAGGAAGGTCCTCAACTGTGGCCTGTACCTCGCGGGGGAAACTGGAGAAGTGTAGCCATGACGACCTTCTTATCACAACAGCCATCGCTATTGACCAGGATGTTGTGTTGGATACATCTAGGGCCGCTTGCAGAGCCATATGTGAGACCAGGGTGCCCTCACTGATACCGGCCTTGAACTTTCCCTTTTTGTCATTAGGAAGGCTGTCAAAATATGAAAGTTGCTCGAAGATATGATGTGCATATTTTGTGAGCATTGCCCACGTAGTTGAATATATGCAGCTGTAATGATGCGGAGGAATATGCCTTTCCATCCATGAGGTTTTCCACTCCTTACTATACAGTGTGGTTTTAGCTGTGCTCTGTTTTCCCCTCTGTTTGACCGCATCCATCACTAGAGAATTAGTGAATAGGTGGGAAATCAGCACCCTGCAGTGCAACATAGTATTTATTTATGGTCATCTCTTTTGCAGACCAGTGGGATTGTGGCTGGCATCTGCCAGATCACCTTGGCAGGATCCATCAATGCCAGGTCCATTGGTAGGGCCAGCTTAGCAGACAGGGAGGCATGTAGTATGCTGGTCAGCTTTAGTGCATTTTGGGGTGGCTAACCAGGGAGACCTCAAAAGCATCCGACACCCTCTTGGATAGCTCCTGCCATTAGTGAAAGTCATCTCCTGCTGTAGGAGGAGGGGGCATTAAAGTGTCATCAGGGGAGGATGGTATGACGTGAGTTGCAGGGTGAGAAGACACGGAAGTCCTGATTACTTGAGGCTGGCTTATCTTCCTCCTGGTTGACTGACCTGTCAGGGATGGCAGGGAGATGGCTCGATAATGCCAATGGAGTTGGCTGAGGCTGTACCAGCTGTGGTTGCTGGGCTTGATATGATGCCCAGGTATCCCAATATTGCCAGTTGGCTGGGAAAGGCACAGGAGGGGGCAGCCATTGAAGTGGTTGCCCTTGCAGCGCTGACTGTTCTCGCTGTTGTCAGTGCTTTGTGGAGGAGTGCCTTGGTGTGCGGGTACCGACCAAGAGCTTGTCATCCTCACTACTTGAACGCAGCGGTGCTGAAGCTGCACCTTCCATTCCTACAAGCCTGCCAGATGTGGGCGTGCCATCGGCAATGAATAACTGGGTTGTGGGTACTGAAGTTACCTTGAGCTCCTCCGCAGTAGTGAAAGGGAGGGGTGCAGAGGTTGCCCGTGCCATCAGCAGCACGGAGGGTGTTACCACCGCAATCTGCACTGCTGGTGGTGCTGGGTGGGAGGCTGCCCATACCACGTGTTTATGCCTCTTTGGTCCCGGAGGTGGCATTGGTGCTGATGGTGCCGAGTGAGGCTGAGACTTCTTCGGTGCTGACGGTGCCTCAGCCGAGGCTGATTTGGCCTTTGCTTTTGTCTGTGCCAAAGCCGACTCTTTATTTATTTATATATAACAACTAACTAACTAGAAACCACCACCACCACCACCACCACCACCACCACCACCACCACCTATGAACACCGTACCTAACACTACTAACAACATGAACAAAATAAAGTCTGAAAAACTGGAGAGCAACTGCATTTCTGGCCAACGCCAGCTGCGCTACAGAAGGAACTGAGGGGACAGTAGGCTGCGCATGCATAGAAGCGGCACCACGCATGTGCAGCCTCCCGTAGGGCACTTCTTACATGAGATTGGCGATTTAAGGTAGATTGTCAGTGTTCTTGCGGAAATACTATGCTGCTCCCGTTCGGGCAAAAGTCCTTTTGCGCAAAAGGGCCAGCGCAGACAGCTCAGATTTATTTTGCGCAAAAAAGCCCCAATTGCTATTTTCGCGATTGGGGCTTTTTTGCGCAAAAGTACGTCTAGATTGGCACAGACGCTTTTCCGCAAAAAGTGCTTTTGCGGAAAAGCATCCGTGCCAATCTAGACGCCCTTTTCCGCAAATGCTTTTAACGGAAAACTTTTCTGTTAAAAGCATTTGTGGAAAATCATGCCAGTCTAAATGTAGTCAATGTGCCACTGTTGCAAGAGGTTGTAGCGTAGGAACCAGTTATACTGACACTATGCCTGCCAGGGAGTTTCTGCTCTTTTGTTCCATCACAGCAGTGAATTTGCCCCATAACTTTTGGAATTTAATTTTAATTAATTATATGTTGGTCCTGAAGACTATATCTTAGGGCACAATGGAGTGCTACATAGGCCAACAGATGTGGGAAGTCTTTTGGGATCACATTAACATACAACTACAGTAGAACGGGAAAAATGGGCTTCCACCCCCAGCAGTGAATATGTTCAGACAGCCTGAACAATGTGCATTTCCCCATACATGCTGCTTTGATTTGTACTCTGAGTTAATCACAGTGTCCCTTTTTAATCTGAAGGAATATATCTATCATTGGTAGCAAATATGGTGTTGCCTATGTAACTATTGGGTACTTCCCATGAGATCTTTGGGTATTATCTGAAAAAAGTCAAATAAGTTTTTAAAACTAGTTACTCTTCTGTTTTTACAGTATGATGGTTTTACATACATATGAGATGTCAATCAAAAAAGAATATTAAGATTTTAGTGATGCTTAAAGGAATTAAAACATGGATTCACTTTGCTTCTTACAACCTTACTGATAATGAATATTTTGAATATAAAGATTAAAAAATTATAATTGGTTCCCATGGCCATAACTTCACAGATTAAAAAAATGTTATATGAACACAAAGCAAAAGAGAAGCAGAGTACATATTTGCATAGTCTTGTAAATTATAAATAAGAAAGTTGAGAGAGTGCCTGAAAAGGAGAATGGAACAATTGAAAGTTATACAGTCTCAGAGCAAGTAGTGCAGACTAACACAGTTCAACACAAATTCTTTTCCCACCAAAGGAGCACATTTTGAAAGACATGAGCACATTTTCTTATGACAAATGTATTAATTATTTTCATCTATGAACACTGTCGTCTTTGTGAATCTTGTGACACCCCGAGCCCCATGTCAATTAGCAGTATGTTTTCAAAATGCCACCAACAACATTACCATTTAGAGTAAACGAATGTCACTTTTTAAAAGTTTAAATTTATTCACTTCCATCACTGTTTCAATATAAGGCTAAAGTTTTGAGTTTAAAAAAAAAAAAAAAAAAGAAAAGGCTTTTTCCTCAGCTTTCCTGGCATTATGCCCAGTGTTTAAAGCCTAACAGTTGTCCATCTGCCTCCTGTGGCATATCATGACAAGAAGCATCTAGGAAATAAGGTCAGACTAGGGAAAATTTGTCTAGTTGAACACAGACTCAAACTGATCGCCAAGGGGCAGCAACAGCTCAAATAAACCACAGGTTGCACCTCTAAACCGGGACACGCTGGTCCGGCAATCTCTGTGGTCCTCTTGCACCATGGATGTTCCAGGATGAGAGAGTATTGGTGTACTGCCGGGAGGCTGCCCGATGCAGGGCGAGGAAGCACAGAAGCTAATGCGATGTGGAGGGGTGAGGAGCCAGGAAGCGGACATGCTGCTGGGGGGATGATATGGTGGAGCTGTGAAGCCCAATATGTGGCTCAGCTGGGCTGGGGAGGGCTGGGAGCTGGCACATAGGTCAGCTGGGCTGCTGGCATGGGGAGTAGCCAGGAAACCTGGCCTGAACTAAGCCAGTCTAAATTACTTCAATCAGCCATCAGTGCACCTAACGAGGTTTGGTGACAAAAGCATGGCAATGGATGCATTTGTATCTCTAGGGAACATATACTGCAAAGTTGAAATCATATATATAGTAGGCCATTGTCTGTGCATCTGTAACTGACATACACAGCCATGCCCCCTGGCCGGATACGTCAGCGCCCCGCCCCCCTTCCCCTGACTCCGTGGCGGCTCAGCCAGGCGCTGCACCGCTCGGCTGGGCCCCGGCAGGGGAGCAAGCGGTGGCAAGCGGCTGTTTGGGGTCCGCACTCCCCATGCGTGGGGAGCGCGGATCCCAAACGGCTGCCACTTGCTCCCTCACCAGGGCCCAGCTGAGCGCTCCCAGCTGAGCGTGCCACAGAGGGAGGGGAAGGGGGCAGGGCTGGCCAGAAAGGGGGTGGGAAGCAGAGCTGGGGGGGGGGGGACATCAGGGGACTGTGGGGCTGGAGGGGAGGATGGGGGGGCCTGGAGGAAGGGGGGTGGGAAGCAGCGCTGGCGGGGAGGGGGGTATCCGGGGACTGTGGGGCTGGCCAGCAAGCAGGAAGAGGGGGCAGGAAGCAGAGCTGGGGGGAATCAGGGGCCTCTGGGCTGGACGGGAGGAGGGGGGGACGGAAGCAGACCAGAGGGGTCAGGGGGGTGCAGCCACTGGCAGCAGCCGGAGTCCTTCCGGACGCACCCCCGGGAGGCGCTCCATTTACTTGCCAGCAGAAGCCTGGCATGGGCCAGGTTAGGAGCCACTCCCCCCACCCAGCTTCTGCTTGCAGCCAGAGGCTCCCAAGCTGGGAGATGGGCCACGATTGGCCCTGAGAGCCTCTGGTCCCGTGCAAAAGCCGGGCGGGGCGGGGGAGTGGCTGGGAGTTCCGGCCCCCGCCCCACCCAGCGTTTGCGAACGACCACAGGGCTCCCAAAGCCAATCACATGCTGCCTCCCAGTCGCTGTCCCCCTCCTCTCCCCACCCAGGCCAGGCTTCCCTCCGGCAACCAGCCAGAAATTCACAAGATACCAGACATTGCACATGTCCGGTATTTTCTAAATTTTTCTACCAGACAGACGGTGCAAATACTGGACAGTCCAGTACCGTGGTCCCCAACACGGCGCCCGCGGGGGCATTTCCATGCGCCCACCAGGTGCTCAGGGCTGGCCTGGCCCCGGGCGTGCGGCGCTGGGCGGGGGGAGCGCCGGCCCCGGGCATGCAGCTATGGGGGAGGCCGCCCCCAGGGCGCAAGTGTCCCCGCCCCCTGGCGCCCGGCGGGCGAACGACCACGCCCCCTGGCGCCCGGCAACCTTGAAAGGTTGGGGACCACTGGTCCAGTAGAAAACGGGACACCTGGCAACCCTAGCCCCGGGCGGCAAGCGGCTGTTTGGCGTTCGTGCTCCCCATGCATGGTGAGCGCAGACCCCAAACGGCTGCTTGCTGCCACTTGCTCCCCCACTGCGGCCCAGCTGAGTGGCGCTGGCGCTGTGCTGCTCAGCTGAGCCCCTGTTGGATGGGTGGGGGGGGGGGCGGAGTGCTAACATACATGGCCAGGGCCGTGCACGTCACCGCCCCCCCTTCCTCTTCCCACCGTGGCACTGAGTGGTGCGCCCCTCAGCTGGGCCACTGTGGGAGAGAGGAAGGGGGAGTGGTAACCGACAGCCCCACCCCCTGGCCGTGTATATCACCGACCTGCCCCTCCTCCCCTGCAGCGGCCCAGTTGAGCACGCAACACTCAGCTGAGCTGCCACAGAGGAATGGGAAGGGGGCAGGGCGGTGATGTACACGGCCAGGGGGCAGGACTTTGTACATCACCGCCCCCCTTCCCCTCCCACTGTGGCACTCAGCTGAGTGCTGCGCCCCTCAGTCGGGCCGCCGGAGGAGCCAACAGCGCAAGGGGCCATTTCAGCTCCCCTGCGGTGGGAGGGGAAGGGAGGGCGGTGACGTACATGGCCCCGTCCCCTGACCGTGTACATCACCGCCCCTGCCCCCTCCCTCGTGGCAGCCCAGCTGAGCAGGCAGCACTCAGCCAAGCGCCACGGCAGGAGGCAAGGGGAAGGGGGTGGGGAGAGATGGAGGGCAGAGAGGCAGGAGGAGGAGGAGGAGGAGAGAAAGAAAGATGGAGAGAGAGAGAGAGAGAGAGAGACACAGGAGGCGGAGGATAGCTGGGGTGCGGGTAGGCAGTAGGAGGAGAAAGAAAGTGCGCACACTCAGGAGAGAAGACCCGAAAATCCCGTCTTATAACGGGCTAATTGGCTAGTTTAGAAATATTTAGCCTGCTTAAGATGACTATTTTTTCCTATTTGGAAAATGTATCATTTTATTCACCAGTTGTTACTATTGGGAACTTCACTACGGTGGTGAGCCATAATTTAGCCCTTTGGAGTTTTCAGAGTGGAAACTCTGATCCAACATCTTTAAAGGTAAAGTTCCTTAAGAAGACATAGGTTTTGAACTTGGCCAAAAACAAACAAAAAATTATAACCCTCAAATTGTTTTTCTGGCAGGGTTTGATAATTATTTATACATATACACATTGCCCTAAATGCTCATTTGGTGGACAGTCTAAAAATATACATTTTTAAACATTAAGAGCTGAAATACAAAAAAAAAAAACCACCACCTCCCCCCCAAAAAAACGAAAACACCACCGTAAAATGAAGTGACAGACTAAAAGCCCTATCAACATCTCAGGAAGAAAGTTCCTTGGCTTATTTCCTTAGTCACGGCCATATCCCAGCCATCCCGCAACCCAGGTGTCTTTCACTACCCTGGGCACACCAAAAATGTCTTCTGCCTGTCAAGCAACTGGGGACACAAGGCTACTTTTTCAAAACCAATCATAACATTGTTTAGGTTGTGTTCTTCCTGAGCAAGAAAATGTTAAAGTGTCAGTAAAAAGGAAATATAGACCAGATTAAAGAACAAGACTTGTATCTACTTTGCACTACAGACAGACAGTCTCAACTCCCTGAATCTCTGCCTTGTCTTAGGATAGGGTAGCCTCAGGGCTGCTATAACCTAACTTACAGTTACTTGGGAAGACCTTTGCAAGCTGGTGCACCTCAGGAACAAATAGATGAAGCACAGTATTCCTGGCAATGCACTTAGACCCCTCCCATATCCCTGACAACAGGGATGCTGCAGGGAGAATGCCAAGAGGATATATTTTACTGCCATCGAAGAGGTGTGGGCAGTTTTCTCTGCTTCTGTACTACTTGGTGACATGTGTCTACACTGCAGAGCTTTTCCAAAAACACTTCACTTATGTCCACACTGCAATCGTGTTCTTTCGAAAGAAAATAAAAAAGAACAGAGGGGATTTTCTGACATTGGTAAATCTTTCAGAAAAAGATGTAGGGGGACAGGGAAGAGGGAAGAGCACAGGTGTCCTCCTGGTGGCCACTCCGTCCATAGTCCTCACAACTTAAATGCGAGAGAGCATCTACACTGAATGGATGCTATCTTTCGAAAAAGCAGATTGCTTTTTTAATGTGCTTTTGCTGAGCAGATGCTCCCTTTCGGAAGAAGTTTTCGGAAGATCTCTTCCGGAAAAGCTTCTTCCGAAAGATGCCTGCAGTCTAGACACAGCCATAATGAGAGAAGAGCAAGTCTGTGCATCTGGCCTACAGAAACAGTTCAACAGTCATGTTCCCCCCCCCAAAAAAGTTACTTTTACATTTCAGCCCACTGATGTATTCAATTTAATGTTCTGGAGTTCAACTGGAATTATTTTCAACTGCTGCCTTTTAATATTAGATGTACATAAAGGCTGTGTCTAGACTGGCCAGTTTTTCCGGAAAATCAGCCGCTTTTCCGGAAAAACTTGCCAGCTGTCTACACTGGCCACTTGAATTTCCGCAAAAGCACTGACTTCCTACTGTAAGAAGTCAGTGCTTTTTGCGGAAATTCTATGCTGCTCCCGTTCGGGCAAAAGCCCCTTTTGTGCAAAACTTTTATGGAAAAGCATCCGTGGCCAATCTAGGTGCGCTTTTCCGCAAAAAAGCTCCGATCATGAAAATGGCGATCGGGGCTTTTTTGTGGAAAAGTGTGTCTAGATTGGCCACAGGCACTTTTTGCCGAAAAGCGTTTTTCGGCAAAAGCAAAAGTGCTTTTCGTGCCAATCTAGACGCTCTTTTTCGCAAATGCTTTTAACGGAAAACTTTTCCGTTAAAAGCATTTCCGAAAAATCATGCCAATCTAGACATAGCCAAAATGTTTGAGACAAAAACAAAACTTTGCAAAAAGCAAACCTACAAAGGTCCAACCCAGACTAAGTACCTTCTGGGAACCCATTATACAACATGAAGAATGAAAATCAATACACTTTGTCAATACACCAAGATCTCTAACAAAGCAGCATGCACCTCCTCTCTGCTCCCATGTATATATGCAACTCCTGTTACTTTTAACGGAAGCACAGGTACATAAAAGCCAAAATTATATTCTCTCCAAAAAGCGTGCTGAAGGTCCTTGGCACAATGAAACCACTGCTGTTTTGATGAATCCATTTGATGAATGCACTTGGGCTATCTATGCTAAGACAGTGTGTGCAACCCATGTGCCATTGGGTAGCCTTCTGCTGCATCTATATGCAACACTTCTAAGGAGAACAGGAAGAGGAAGGGGTCAGAGGATCTAATATACATATAGTTCTTAACTCCAAATATACAGCTCATGTCTCAGTGAAGGATCTATCCAGAAACGTAGGTAAATATATGGTCCTCTTTTTCCATACTGTCTGATGGACTCACACAAAAAGTCATGCACTTTTTCTCCCAACATCCATGTTGGGTAAGTAGCAGTAGTATTTTCAGTGGTACAGATGGAAGACAGGCACAAAGAGTTAGGGAGTTTGATATATAGAAATGCTGAGCACCTAAAACCCATATGACATCAATGCTAGCTGTGGGTTTTCAAAACCTCTGAAAAATCAAGTTCTAATGGCCTGTTCCATAGCCTTTGAAGTCAACACACATTTTTATATTGGCTTTAAAAGGATTTGATTTATGCCTTGAAGGATTTGCCTAAGATCATACAAGTCTGTATCAGATCTGGAAATTTACCTCTGATTCCCAGCTCATTGTTTTAAACATAAACCCACATACTCCATCCTGTCTTCCTGTAATATAGCACCACATCTAAAACATGGGGTCTGATTCTCCATAGTCTCGTACCTTGCAGTCATATACATTTGTGAAGAGTTCTTCACTGCAATTCTGATTTGGTAGCATTTCATACCTACTTTACACACATGGAAGTGATCAGAGAAGGAACGGCAGTAGTAAATCAGGCCCAGAGTTTTTAATGTAACTAATATTCAAACCCTGGCCACTTAACTTTTCTATTCTAAAACATTATAGTGTATTAATTAAATGAGAATAAGATTTCAATTCCCTATTGTAGGAATCTTTGAAAGGATTCTCCCCAATTTAACTGCTCTGCCATTTTTCTGTGGGAGAATCATATCAAAGAGTGAGTAACCTTTTCTAACCTGACACATGGGATGCTCTGAATTATTGGTAATTCTCTTTAGCTTTGTGCTTAGTAGAAACAGAGGTACTTGAGGCTGACATCTAATATACCTGAGCTTCAAACACAGCCAAGCAGCAATCATTAAATGTCATTGGTTATTAGCTTGAAATGGTTTACAATAGACAAAAAGACCTACCTCAAGGTAAGGGTCAACAGTTGCTCCTTTGACTTTACCAAGTCTCCTACTTTAAAAGTAGTCGAGCCCAGAAAGTTTCGCTACAAAACATAGGGAGAAGAGAGAAAGGAGGACATCATTAATTTCTCAAGTTTTAATCGTTTCATTTTCAGCCCATGTCTGCAAAACTGTCTTTAGAAGTAAGAGAAATTTTCAATGGGAACCCACTGGCATGATGTATTATCCTGTAGAATGCCTTCATACATCTGACACCATTTTCAATACTGTGTTAAGCATGGTTTACACAGACAGGAACCCATCTTTCTCATTAAAAACAATCAGACTGACAATCTGACAAATAGCAGGCAGTAAAATGAACACCCACAGGAAAAGTTTCATTAGGTTTGAAGGGTTTCCACCCCCCCCCCCCTCCGCCCTTCAAGTGTGTATCACAACAAATGTTAAATTTTAAATGTTTTACCAATGTTCTTCTTGCTACAGTAATTCCTCAGGCCCTTAGGCATTATCATCTTTGCACTTGAGATATTAATATATTTGCTTCCTGGAGTTATTTTTATGTTGGGCTCAATACAAGTTATTATTAGAAAAGCTGTATTTTCCAAGTTAAGAGCCATGCTTATAAGAATGTTTTTTAGCTACTTCCAACCTAGGGTGGACCAACATTATTCTAGTACAAGTAAAGGGAAATCCAGCTACATTTTCTAAATTCTGGTTGACCTACTATGCTTTAAGTTGTCTTTCTTCCAATGTCAGCCTTCTGCATCCTCAAGGATGTTTATGCAAACAGCAAACTCAAAACATTTTTTCTCAAGAGAACTTTTTACTCTCTCACCACTCATATTTCTCAGCACAAAATCTTCATATCAGTTGTACAAATGAGTCTTCTTATCCCAATAAGAATGAATAACCTGAAAACTTCTGCCATGATTTTTTTTAAATATGCAGCAACTCATGTGAATAGAGTACAGATATATTAATTAAGTCTCATCAACTATGAAAATAACTGAGAACAGGCATAATTTTTGCATAATATCAATTTTATTCTTTATTCATTTTGTAAGGTTAAGAAAAATGAAAGGTCTAGCAGGGGTGGGCATTAATTTTTGGTAGGGGCCACTCCAAGATTTTGGAAAGTGGTCAAAGGCCACACATTTCTGTAGAGGGAGTGGTGGGGTCTAGGATAGAGTTTGGGTGCAGAAGGGTGCACAGGTTCAAGGGATCACTCCAAGCCACTGGATCTGGCCCACGGACCACCCTGCCAGGATGCTCAGACACACAGCTGCCATGGTTTAAAGTGCAGTCCAGGTGTCTCTTCACTCCAGAGGGAGAGGGAGGCTTCATGAGATCTTCCCTCCCCCCAGTCCTCAGCTCCTATTGGCTGGAAACAACTAGCCAATAGGAGCTGAGAGATTGGCCTGGGGGATGCAGCAGCACAAGCCTCCCCTCACTCCCGGAGCTGAGAGCCACATGGAGGGAGCATCCTACAGTTTTAAGTGATCTGGAGATGCAGCAGACAGGGAGCAGAGTCCAGCCTACTTTGGAGATGTTGCAGGGCTGCTGGCCAGAAGATGCTTAGGTAAGTGCCTCCCAGCCAGAGCCTGCCTCTGGCACCCCTGACCCTCCCCTAGGTCACCGTCCGAACCCTCTACTCCAGAGTACCACCTCCCTGCCTCAGGTCACAACTCCCTTCCAGACCTTGTACTCCCTCCTACACTCCTCCCCTAGGCCAGAATCTGCTCCTGCACCCAGACCCCCTCTCCCTGACCCTGAATTCCAATTCCCTGACTCAGGTCATAACCCCCTCCTTCACCCAAACTCCCTCTAAAACCTCATACCATCTTCTGAACCCCATGTCCTTACCCAATGCACCCTTTTGCACCCAAACTCCATCCTAGATCTCAAACCCTGTCCACCAAAAAGTGTGGCCCTTGATCGCTTTAGAGTGGCACCCACCAAAAATTATTGCCCACCCCTGCTCTTGGTGCTACTGGTACACAAATTAATAGTGATAATTCCTTGTATGAACTGAAGAGATGAAGAATAAGCATTTTGCCTATTTGTGAGTGGCCCCACACAAGCAAGGCCCTAGACCACTGCAAAAAGCTCTCAGTGGAATGAGCCTTGGTTTTCATATCTAACAGCTTAGTTCAATATAACCGTTCAGAGTCCAAAACATTTTTTCCCCCATTTCATATCCTTCATTTAAAAATACTTTCAAAATAAAAAAATGCTAGATGTCCCAGTGATCCAATGGAAATGGGTTACTCTTCCTTGCAATGGGCATAGCATTTGAAAAAGTGCCTAGTGGATAGCTATGGCACCAAACGGGGGCTACATCAAGATAGTATATTACATAGCAATGTGAATTTTTCACATCCCCTGACCAATGGAACTATGTTGACCAGGCCTTGGATGCCTTTTCCTGTGCTGGCATAGATGTGCCCACTTTACTCTAGGTCCTCAATTGCCATGCCAATTTACAAACCAATACAACTTTGCATGTGTGGTTTAGAGAGGTTTGAAAATTGAGATTTAAACAACCTGAATTATAGAATAGCTAGAATGCTCCTCTATAATTTTGCTATTGCTGGCGGGACAAATTACAGGAGATTTGTGCTGAATAGTTTGATTAATAATCCAATAATCACTTACTTAACCAAAGGAAAAGGAAGAAAAAAATCCCATGTCTGCGGTAGCCTCATGAAAGGCTAAAATGCAGATTATTCATTAAGATTTAAGTCTGCAGCCATATTGCACATTTTTCAAATGCATCTTTTTGGCATTATGCCAGGGATAAACCCTAGTAGTTCAAGGAGGAGGATCAGCGCTTCAGGATAAAAATCAACTTAAAATCTTTCCAGTCTGTAGTCTGCTGTTTGCCCAGCTGTTATTTTGCTATTAGTCAAAAACAGGTATGTATAATGTATGTTTTGACTCCAGTCAGAAAGAAGCCAAAGTAGGCACTGGTGCTACACTCATGCGAAAGTGGTAAAATGTGGTCCAGCCAGAGTCACCTCTCCCTCTTCCACTCCACTGCACCCAGAATTGTGCAGAGAGAGATAGAGTTGATAGTGTGTGACTCCACTGGGATTCAAGCATTGACTCTCTTCCTAGCCATGAGGTCTTGGGCACAGAGAGGAGCCAGCCAAATACTCCTGCAGGAAGAAACAGAAGCAACCAAAGCTGGAATCTCTGGGGAAACTGTCAATGGTTTTGAGTGAAAATTCTTTGTCTTGCACTGATTGGCTGTTTTCACCAACCCTCTCCCTCCCTCCCTTTTACTTCACACCTGTCCTTATTGTCCTTTCCCTGTGCCTTGTTCCCCTCACTCCCTTTCCATTGATTTTTCTTTCTCCATTTAGCTTATCCACATCCTAAATGAACTCACCCCTCAAAAATATCATGCAACTAAAATGACATTTGTTGCTATCACATGTGTTATGCCCATCTTCCTTTCCCTTCCCATCTGTCTTGTCTATTTAGATTGTGAGCTCTTTAGGGCAAGATCCACCTATTTCTCTGGCTTTGTGCAGAGTCTAGCACAACAGGGCTCTGTTTCTGGCTGCCTCCTAGGCAATACTGTAATGAACATGCTTAAGTTATACTAGAAGTAGGTAGGGTCCCATGACGGTAGGTCAGGCAAAGAGAAGGGTGGGGGAGACACACAGATTCTGAATTCCAATGGTGAACAGAGCAAAAAATAAAGCAGAACCAGCATAATTTGCTAGCATGGATTTATTATTATTTATATATCACTATCACAAGTAACCTTGGTACTGTACATCTCCCAATTTACATTGTTTGCAAAGTTTTTTGATTTAAGGATTTTGATTTAAGGATTTTGTTTTAGTGCTAATTCCCTTCCCATTCTAATTCTTATGTCTCCCTTTTCCCAGCCACAAAGAAGAGTGTCTATCAGCCTGTGCATACTGTCAATATGCAAGAGTGATTCTAGATACCTTAGCATGCAACCTGGGAAATCTTATCATTATCAGACCTTAACAGGGATGCCCTTTTTCTTCAAGCCTATGGAATTTCAGTTTTATCTCTTATGCACACAGCTAACCCTAAATCAGGAGAAACACAATGTTCCCCCAAAACTAGGCCAGTATCACAATAAGCTCATAAAATATTATCAATGTCATTGCTTATTCAGACTAGGGATGTTAAATAGAGAGTAACTGATCAATCAAATAGTTGATGCATTTTGTATCTACGATTCCAGTGCTTCTCAACCTTTTCTTTTATAAAGTACCCCTTTTAAATAAATTATAAGTACCCCCAGTACCTACAGTTTTCAGACAGCTTTTTTTCTACCATTACAACACATTTGTTTAAACAAGTGAATCGTAGCTGGATGGAGGATGAACTTTTTGGGTGTAAAAAGTACAAAAATAATAAAACACTGTAAAACTTAACAAAAATTCAGTTTTCTCCAAATTTCAGTTGTGTTGATGACTTCTCTCGAGTACCCCTAAGGGCACTCGTACCACTGGTTGAGAAACATTGTACTAGTCGATTAGTCAATAGGGCACCTTCAACTTTGAAGTGTAGCAACAGCCCAAAGGCAAAAGCACCCTGTGGGACTCCCTCACTGACCCCGGGCTCCATGCGGCGCTGTCACTTTCAAATGCCGCATTGCAGTCTGAGGACACCCCAGCTGGCCCTGGGCTGCACACGGTGTTTCAAAGCAGCAGCGCCACACAGAGCCTGGGGTCTGGTCCCAGGCTCCACACGGCGTTACCGCTTTGAAGTACCCCCATCTTTTCCCTCTTGCTGCCTCGTTCTGATAGAGGCAGCAGGGGGGTGGGGCGAAGCGACTAGCTGACAAGCTATCCAATAAGCATAGTCCTTCACATCCCTAATTCAGACACCAGAAGAACTGTTACAGCAATAACTGACCTTCCATTTTTTCCAGGTATGCCGATGGTGGGGGGAGGGAAGAGGAGTACTGCCCCAGAGCCTGCTAATTCAAAGGGGCCAAGCCCAGGGCTTCCAGTTGCCGCTGCTGCTACTGTGGCAGCTGGAGCCCTGGGCCCTTCAAATCAGCACCTGGAGAGTCATACTATATGCTCTGTGCTGCTCTGAGGGATGGGGGAGGAGCACACCATGTTCTGAGCAGTGTAGAGGGCTGGCTGCCCCGGCACCGCCCATTTTGGGAGCATGGAGCTGTTCCCCCCCCCTCTCGTCCACCCCCATCTTGCCCCAATCTTATTCCTGAAACCCAAAGGCCATGCTGTTCAAGGGAATGTGAGCCCAAGCTCTTTATCTAACCCAGACTTCTTGCAAGACACTAACAGTAACTTTAGAAAACTGGCATCAGTATAAAAATTCTCCTCAAGGAAAAATCCTGAAGTTTGGAGTCAAGGGGTAAATGTGCTAGAATCTGTCAGCCTCTGCATGTATTACTGCTGTCTCCTATTAATTTAATCCACTTCTAATGCAAAGTAAGTTGATCATCTCCATAGCTAACAAATTACTTACCCCAACATCTGTTCTTGGTTCCTTGTGTTCCGACAGGACACAGGTGCGGACCTGGGAAAAACAAAGCAGATTTTGGTTTGGTATTACTTGAAAGGGGAATAAGAGAGATTTGCTTATGGATTTCTTTCCACTGCCTTCTGACATTGTCGAGGGCTATTTCCATTCCAGTACATTTCTAAACATTATTTTCTTTTAATAATTTACTACTTTAATTTTTTTGGCATCAAGCCCAAGTCCTATTTGAGGAACCCATTTATCACTCTGAAACTTCCTCCTTCCTGCAGAGAATCAGGACTCTGCTCAACTGCTTCTTTCATAACTTTAGACCTTTAGTAAAATGACTGTTAGGTTATAAAATATTTTACAGCCTCTTTACCTAGAGTCACTCTCAGCAACCTACATTTTTCAAACAGTACAATGCCTCATGGATATGAAAAGGTGGATTATATTGCAGTTTCTCCTACAAAAGTCTATGCTCTCGTGTTCACAGTTAAACACTTCACATATGTATGTATGTATCTTGGAGTTTTCTAGACCCTAACTTGGACTGGTTTAAATCAAGGGCATGTTTTAAATCAGTTTAGTTAAACCAATGCAAGCACATGTGTTGATACTCTTCAGTTTAAAAGTTGCTTGTTTGATTCTTCCATAGGAACTGAGCCATATCAAGGAGGAGGGAATGTTGATCTCCTGTATTCAAAGCACCCAACCAGAAGGTGGGAGACCCACAATACAGTTCCCTCCTCTGAACAATTTCAACAGGAGAGACTGAGGAAGTCCCATATCAGAATACCCCGTAGTTCAACGGCTAAAGCACTCTGAGAAGTGGAAGATGCCTGTTGAAATCTCTTGCTCCCCCCTCTTCCCTGGAACAGAAAACACAATGGAACCTGACAAGTGCTCTCACCATTGGATTCCACTATCATGTCCTCCTGCTGTGAAATTTTGAATGGGACCTGATCTGGTTGGTGACCTCTGAGCATGCCTGCTGGATTAGGTAACTCAGGGAGATAAATATCTATTTCCCCCGATCTGTAAATTGTGCTGGAGCTTGGGCAGGAGGTTGGCATCCAGATACCTAAAGGAAGGCAACAGCACGCAGAAGCAGAAATGTAGGTGCAGAGGAAACTTTGACTGTGAAAAATTAGGCACTAAGTGAGTTTAAGTGCCAACAAGATTATCAGTGGAGCCAAAATTGGGATTTAGGTACCTAACTCTGCGGATTAGGTGCCTTAGTATCTTTGTGGATCAGCGTTACCCCATTAAGGGATAATCTGATACCATACAATTATCTCCTCCCCACATCTCCTTTGAGTTTATCTGTGTGCCTTGGCATTCATGGCAGGCACAGTCCCTATACTTCATTTTAAGAACAGGGCCTCTAGCTGTCCATGACCCCTTTACAGGATGCAGCTTTGTTATGTGCATAACTATGCTTCATTTTCCCAACGAAGACCAAGCAAAATTTGGCCCAATATTCATTTTAAGTATCTGTTGTTTTTCCAAATACTGATACTTGTTTGTATTTTTAATATTTATATAATTTTCTTATGTGTAATCTTTGAATAAGAGTTGAAACTAAGGTAGGTCTTTCTAAACATTTCTAAAGTTGGCATCTGTGATAAAAAAAGACCCTCTCATTCTTAAAAAAAAAAAAACCCACCCCCCCCCACACCACACACACACACACACACACACACACCACTCCATCTGTGAGTTGAAATATGAAATATACTGTTGGGCCCAGAAAAACAAGGCCTGGTCAACATTATGCTAAGGAAAGTTAACAAAGGCTAATTTCATAGGCCTCTGAGTACTCTTGACCAGAACCAGGAATATGGTTCAAACAGAGGCGCACCCTCCATGCTGGTTTAGGTTATAAAAGTAAGATAAGTGATAAATTACATATTTGTACCTACTGTAAGTAGAACAGCTTGCTTTGGGAACTGGTCAGTAACTGCCTGTTTCTGTTCCCCTTCGCTAATCTTACCTCCCTATTTTTGCCCTTTGTTTGTGCCCAACTCCCTTGTCTCCTTGTTCCTGGTACCTGCCTTTTGAGATTGATAAGAAAGTTGCTGATGCATTATGAAGCACTTCTGGCCACAATGAATGGTTGGCCAAGATATGCATAGATATTAAAAGTTTTAGAAAGGGGGGTAAGTGGCTTGGTTGAAGAGCTTATGACGCGACGGAACTGTCTTTATAGCCTACCTGTTACTAAAAACGGGGCTGGTTCTCTTTGGAGACGGGCCGCTCTCTATTGTTGTGTGCACTCTTCAATAAAGAGCTTGTGATTGGACTTTGCTGGTGTTGCCTGTCTCTTTGCGGTCAGACAACGAACCGAGCCGTCAGGGCTAGAGTCCCTGACAATACTTCAAGGAATTCTTTCCTTAAAGGTGCACAGCATTTGGGGTGAGAAACCTCTCTCTTCTCAGGCAGTTGTGACGCTATATTTTTCACAGTAAGAAGAATATTTCTTTCATAAAACCGTGGAGACAAGCAGGAAAAATGTTACATTTCACCCACTGAAGGAACAATCATCTAGTCCACATTAAGAATTTATAGGAAGCCTCAGTTGGATATTAGATATTCCTGTGTGTTTCTATAGTTATAAACTTGCAGTTCAGAGGAATACTGCTTTTAGGCAGACCACTTATTCCTATTTTTCACACAAAAAGTTAATATTTAAAATTTAGAGTAGTTATAAATTTATTTTCACTTGTAAAACATGCAGTGTTTATGTCACTTTCTCTTAAGGCATGTTTTACTTAACATGTTTGGACAAGACTAACAAATTTCTGAAAAAGAAAAAAAAAGATTTTTGCACCCTTGACATCCAATGGCTTGGTTACAAGTATCAGAGGGGTAGCCATGTTAGTCTGAATCTGCAAAAACAACGAGAAGTCCTGTGGTACCTTATAGACTAACAGACTTACTGGAGCATAAGCTTTTGTGGGCAAAGACCCACTTCATCAGATGCAAAAGTGGTTACAGTTAGTATACATTTTTAACAAAGTAAATCTGTGAACTAGGATAACTAAAAAGTAACATGTGGTCCAGAGTTGCAGTGATGTAATCCCCTTTCCTTATTAAAATGATTATAAACAATTAATTTAAGTAATATGAGCAAACAAATTGTTTAAGAACTACAGCACAAATTATCTCTCCTTCACTGATTTCTATGGAATTGTGTTTACATCCAGATTCCTGTTCAACAAAACTTTCAAGTCATGTTTAATTTTAAGCATATATGTAAGTCTCATTATAACTGTGGTTCAACTGATTTGCTTAAATGAAGTCCTTGGGGACGGATGAAAAAAAACTAAGTAGATGGTGAGTTCTGCAGAGTACTTAATGTCCTCTGCTGTCACAGAATTCAGTAGAAGTGGAGAGGTCTCACATCTCACAGAACTCAGAACATTGTAAGACTGGTCCTGTACTCAATGCGTACTGTCCTAGTTTAGGAGAGCATGTAAGCACTCTCTTGGATAGAGAATTATTTCCTGAATTGGGACCTATATAAGGCAGGGATGGAGGAAACACATAAAACTCCAAACCTACAGTGCAGACTGCTCTGTGGTAAAAACACCCAATTTCATATACAGGGAATTAATCAAATACATGAAAATTTTTGTTGAGGGATTAGTTAGAAAAATTGTCAATGAGTTTATTTTTATTCAGCTGCATTCACGCACCTTTCTTGATCACATTAGAATGTATATTTATGCAAGCTAATTTTTCTACAAGCTAATTTTTCTTAAGACTAATGGCCAGAGAACAGCTGCTTTTTGGTTCAATAACAGTATTCATAAGTGAATATAGGAATGCTTATGATTTTATTAGGACTGCTCAGAATTTTAATTGAAACTGTTCTTTCATAAAAAACAAACAGTTTTCAACTGAATGAATCTAACAATCAAAAATGCCTGTTTTTTGTGGAAATTGTCAGGTTTTTTGTCAAATACTGGATATATATGCAGATATTCCATGGTACCTCATGGGAAAGTCAGTTGAATTGCTTAGCACATCTACTTTCCTGTCTGGGCTGGGCTCCCCATTGGATAGCCTCTCTCATGAGACTCCCATGATTGATTGCTTCCCCTCACCAGGAGGGGAAGCTAGGATGCATCAGAGAGATGTAGTCCAACTGGGCAGGCCAACCTACAGAGGAAAATGGGAGCACAACACATCTTAATTACATCTGGATGAGACACTGTACTGGCATTTTACAGTTCAATGATTCTGACTTTTGGTCAAAATATTGTTTTGAGGTTTTTTTTTAATTCTTCATTCAAAAGCCAAAATGTTCCAATCAAAGCAGAACCTATTTTTCAGCCTGTTCTTTCGTTTATGGCTGGAAAGACACAAACTCTTTTTTTTTTTAAGTTTTGGATAACAGTAAATATAAACAATAATATGACAAATTAGACTTTACAAACAATAGTAAATAGTCAAACAGTCTCAACAAAAGGGTGACTTGCAAATAACTCTCAGGCTGAAAAATATTTACATATATTTTCCAAAAAATTATAAATAACTAATACATTTGTCAAGGTCAACGACTGTGCATAATTCACAAAAAGGAAGAAAAGGTAATTCATCTGATTACTATGAATAATTCACCAAGCTCTAGACTCAAGTCATGATAAAAAAAATGAAACGATTAAAAAAATATTTTGAAAAGCAAATAACCTCACAGAACAATTCATAACTAAAACTACTGCTACGTTTTGGAATCTCATTATAAACAGGAAACCCTCACCTTTGCAAGGGAATCATTCGGCAAATCTAAAATTATGGTCTACAGCTATTTTAATCTCAGATACATGTTACACTATCAGAGGGTATGTTTTTCTCTGATTTTGAGACTAAAAGAGTTTGTATCCTCTGCTCTGGAACAAGACGGAGCAAGCCTTGAAAAAATTACTCCTTTATATGCAGACACAATAGGTTTTTCAAACCAGCAGAAAAAGTAAGATGCAGTGCAGTGCTCTGACTTGTACTTGCTTGGTGGGTGAATGGAAGGACTGTTACTATTACAAATTAGAAAGACCAAGTGTGTGAGGTAGTATCTTTAGTTTCAGTGCTCACCCACCTGGTCTCTAGTATCCTGGGGCCAACATGGCTATAACACTACAAACAAGTACAAATATTCATTAGAAATTTTAATCTGTTTACCACACAAACACAACATAGATCACACACAAAGAATCAGGATTAACATTAGAATATAAGCCATTTTCAAGTGTGGGTGCTGCCAATATCTAAGTGTCAAATTTGTCCATGTATAAAAGGTTACATTCAGTTTCAAAGTATCCTTCCTGTAGTCCTTTACCAAGATGTAAGAGAGAATATTGCATTATTAAACAGGGCATTTATTTTGGTCAGTCACAGCAGACTAATTCATACCTACCCTACCTTGGAGAACAGTTGACTGAGCCAGTCTCATTACCAACACCTCCCCAATGCTATAAAAGAATTAGGATGATTAAAAAAAAAAAGACACCACTTTTTATTCTTTATATCTTTTAACACAAAATTGGCAATTCATTCAAAGTGGCAGCGAAAGAGCATTTCTTCTCTTATTTGTCTACTTCACGCCTGAGTTAAGTTCAAGCCTCTCCAAGTCAGTTTATAACTGAAGGCTTAGTTGTATATAGTGTATTTCTTTTCACAACTTGAAATCATAATATTCACAGGCTCGATTCAGCTCTCAGTAACATTGACGTAAATCCTGAATAAATCCACTAGCTTCTGAAGTAGTTCACACACTACTTATTACTCTGAATTGCACATGTATTGTACTGTTCATACCTTCTATTATCTGCTCCAGCCATCTCATAATAAGATTTGTGTCACATTTAGGTATTATGAGAATACATCATGAGGTGGAGGAGTAAGATACACTGCTGAAATATTCTAAGCCAGTGGTCTCCATTTTTTAACCCCAAGATCACTTTTTCAATTTAAGTGCAATCTAAGATCTACCTCAAACCCAAAGACCCCTACCTTGCTTCCTTCCTGGCCCTTCTTTGAGGCCCTGCCCCTGCTCCACCCCTTCTCCAAGGCCTCACCCTGCTCACTCCATTCCCCTTTCTCCCCCATCCTCACTCACTTTCACCAAGCCTGGGTAGGGGATTGGGGTGCAGGCTCTGCTCTTGAGCCAAGGGATTTGGCGTGTGGGAGGGGCTCCGATCTTAGCCCAGGGCAGGGGATTGGGCTCCAGGAGGGGTTTCAGGATGCAAGCTCTTGGAAGAGTCTGGGTGCATGGGGACTCACATCTGGGGCAGGAGGTTGGGTGCAGGACGAGGTTCAGGGCTGGGACAGGGGTTCAGGAAGCAGGCTATGGCTGGGCACCATTTAACTGAGACGGTTTCCGGGTGATGGAACAGAGGGGTGAAGGCGGCTTACTCCTGCCCTGGCCCTTCACCACTCCTGAAAGCAGCTGCCATATACAGCAATGGCTCCATCGTGCCATGTGCTGTCCCTCATCTACAGGCACTGAGCCCATGGTTCCCCATTACTGATCAAAGGGAGCTGCAGGAGTGGTGTCTGCACACAGACACAGCATGTGGAGACCTCCTGCCCTGTCTCTCAGGGGTTGCAGGGACATGACAGCCACTACCAGGGACAGAAATGACCATAGGGATAATTAGTCCTGCCACTACCTTAGGCACTCACTACTCAAATAATTAAATTTAAATGTAAAAGAGAAATGAAAATTATAAAATGCACAGATCAGTCAGAAACCAAACATCACATTTTGCAAGCAGTAAAAGTAGCAACAATAGCCCACCAAGCATGCATTGGGTTGGTAGAGGAGACTGAAGGACAGTGTGTTTGTGAGAATGACAGATACACGCGCGCACACACACACACACACACACACACTGCATATGAGTGATAGCGATTTGCATTGCCATGCTCTCTCCATCCCCTTTCTCTATGTATGGAGATCGGATACAGAGGAGGAGGAGGAGGAGGGACACCCTGACATCAGCACTCTCCTCCTCTTCTCTCACACCCTGCATGGCAAGTAGGAAGCTCCTGGGGGGGGAAGAAGAGGACAGGAGCATCATGATAGTGTGTGGAGGGGCAACTGAAGCACCAGTGTTTGATTGGTTTGGCCAGAATCACCTGTCAGATGCTCCAAGATCTACCAGTAGATTCCGATCTACTAGGTGGTTGTGGGGTAGTCTGCACTACCCTGCCTTGGCAATAACTGGGGATGTCTGCCTTGTCCAAAGTGTGGATTTCTGTCCTGTTTCAAGTCTGGTGCGCCAAAGCACACAGGCAGGGCCCGAGAGGGTCAGGAATGGTTTTGCATAATGCAGATTTAGCTTGGTACACAAGACCACATCAAGAACACAGGACAAGCAGCCTTGTACTGGGACTTGTTTTTGATAAGCAAAAAGTACAGATGCAGCCATGAAACTGTCAACTGCGCACATAGCAGCAACATCCTGAGGAGCAGGATTTACCCCAAATAGGGCATTTTACATATCCTACACAATATGTAATGAATTGGTAAATATTGGCATGACCAAGTCTCTCTCTGCTATAAATTGGGTTTATTAAGAACAATCAATGGGAAGGAATGGGCAGGACTGACCCACACGTCCTGCTCAATGTAACCAGAAGTAACTAGGCCCCTCACACTAGTGGCCAAGTGCACGGAATTCCACCGTGTGGGAAGAAACAGAACCACGGCCTCCTGCCTGACACTGCAGATAGCATGCAGGTAAAGTGTAAGTGAATTAGGCTTTATTATTGTATATAGTAGGTCTTTTAGTAATTGCTTTTGCATTGCCTTGCACTGCATTAATTGCTTTAGAATTTATACAATTTAAGGTTTAAGTTTTATAGTAACTGTTCTTAAGGCTTGTAAAACTTAAACAACTGTATTAACTGCTTAAAGCTCAGAATAAATAAGAAAGTGGTTAAGTAGCTCTGAAGTGTACTGGTTTCCCTAAAATAAATCGAACCACATGACAGTGGTAACCACTGTTGTAAGCTGATCTACAGGCTTGGCTATGCTAGCTTTTTCCAATAAGTCTCCCATTGATGGTATTCCAGATATGGGCAGATAAGGCAGTCATTTTCATTGACAGTTCTACTCCCATTTTATCTGGACTTACTCTGAGACAACACCTTTTCTGCGTAGACACTTTTTGCACTAGTTTTTTTCTGGTATGGACATTTTGACTGGTAAGAACAGTCACTGAAGACAAAGCTAGCAGTAATAGCCTTTACAAAAGATGCACACTGGGGTGGGACCATACCTGTGCCACCCACACACCTGCAGAGCTTGCCAGAGAACAAAGGGAATGCTGGCTGCACCTTCCTTTAGGGTGTCAGAGCCAATGCTGCAGCAGAGTTGACCAGAATCTTGCATCAATCTCTTGCTGCAGTACAGCAGCTCTACATACTCTTTTACTCAGTCTAGCTACATCTATAAAATGCCATGCAAACGAATTGTGGCATATAAATAGTAAGTAATACTACTACTGCCATGAATAGAACGAAATTTAATTGCCATAATAAATGTGGTAGAGAGAATAAGACTGCTGGAGGGTGTTGAGTTGGCCCAGGTGTCAAACTCTAATAAATTGTCACTGCTGCATGGAAAGAGTCTGGAATGAATACAGATGAATGGTCATGTGCCAGAAACATCAGAATTAGGGATGCGTTAGCTCTTATGACAAGGAAGAGGTGCAAAACAGTGAAGAAGTTTGCTGAGGACACAAAAATGGAAGAGGTAGCAGAACTCACTAACACTTTGTTTCCTGATGGCCACTTTCATCAAACTTTAGCATTTCTGGTTGAAGACAGCTAACTGAAACCCAAGACTTGAAACCACAGATAATGAGATTATACTAAAAACAAAAACAAAACAGAGCCACCATGGAGACACTGATAATTAATTTTCTCTACAACTATGTTAAGATTTGGAAGTTGTAACTTACTGCATGATTGCTGGCACAAGTGAAATTTTTCAAATTTTTTACACTAATTATGCCGTATTCCCCAGCATTTAAAAAAAAAAAAAAAAAAAACCACCACAGAAGAGGCTCCCTTCTAATATAGTTGGTGGATTTATTTTTAAAACAAGGTATTTGAGACAATGAACAGTTGCAGATACAATAGTATTTCCTCTTCAATTAGAAGATTAACTCTTTACTGGACAGTTTAAATAACTTCAGACAGCAGAGAAAGACATTGCACTTAAACAGCTGAGTCAGAAACTAATTTAGGGAACAGCAGGCATGACTAACACAAAATTTAATACCAGAGAAGTGGGAAATAAGAAAACAGGACTTAAGATTTCCACCGTACCTCTGTGCCCTGGCACAAGGTGGATTGTGTGTCTGCTTTTGTTTGGATTGGGTTACATGAAGGACGACAATTTCAAAGAAGATTAAATGTATGTACCTGAAGCGCCCAAATGAAAGGGCAAGCATACTGACATACAGCTCAAAATTTTTAGTAGATGCTGCTTAAAGGTCAGATCATGGCTCCTCTTATGGAGCACTAGCTAGAGTAAGGAACACTTCTCCCTACTTCCGCTTGCCACCCTCCCTCACTGCATTAGCCTGCTAAGCTGTGGACAGAATTTCTCCTCCTCCCAGGAGAAATTTTCAAGAAAGATGAGGAGCAGGAGGACATGGAGTTTTAAAGAGGGGTCACAGATTGCTCTCCTCAACTCATATGCAACTGGCAATTCTCAAGAGATATTCTATTTCTGTGAGGCAGAATGACTCCCAATACTTCCCTCAGGGCAACTTGTATCTGCACCACACCCAAATTCAGGGCCGTGGCTAAATAGTGAAGAGAAAATGAAAAACAGATATTTTTCCACGTGAGAACTGAGGTCAGCAAGAGTTGAACCAATAGTATATGGAACTTGATGTATAAATAAAGGAGAGGACAAAATAAATTGGTAGCCATGGATAAAAGCCAGGCGAGTACATTAGCAACAGTTGGGGTGGCAAATGTGCACCTACGCTTACAAAAAATTCCATGCTTCCTCAAAGTAACACCCTTTGTTATTTGCTTACCTTTCCCACTTTATAAAAAAAAAAAAATATCGGAGATAAATTTCAATGCAACATATTTAGAAAACTCCATTTTGTTTTTCTTAGTGTTATGCTCAAGTCAGCCATAAGCCCCTTCCACCAAATCAGTCATAAAACAATATAAACGAACAAATGGAAAGGCCAAAAATATAATTGCAGGGATTATGAAAATCATATCTTAATTATAACAAAACCACTGTATCTGATTCTCTGTCCCACAGCTACTTATTTGACAAATAACTTATTCTTGAAGACACAAACCAAGTTCAATTTGTATCGCACAGTAAAAGTAAATATGAAAAAGCTGTCAAGTCTGCCTGTGTAAATCCAGATAATTTAATAGGTTTTCACTATATGCAATGAAAAATATGAAAGAAGGGGAAAGGCCTATTTATTTAACTTGCTAATAAGGTACACAGTATAAGCAGGATGTTCATTTTTAAACTACTGTATTTGAAAGAACATTTTTTCCCACCAATAAAGAGCTGACACTGTAATTAATGTATACGAGGGAATAAAAGTAATTTGAAGAAACATGTTCTTGATAAATTAAAGGTAATTAACAATTGAGCCTCAGCATCATTAAAAATAGATATTCACCTGATGCTATTAATTAATTTCTTCTTTACAAAGACTCAGGGTACAGATCCTCAGTGGGTGTAAATTGCTGTAGCTTCATTAACTTTAGTGGAGGAGGGGGAAAAAAAAAAATCACACATTGTTGTACCCAGCAAAACTACAATTAAATACAAGTCCACACTGTCCCTGTAACTTCCTTTTGACAGTGGAATCACTTTCATTGGGTTCTGAGAGTAGATGCAGGCAAAAAAGACGACCTTGCCACGTGGTTTCAAGGCATGTCTCCCAGACACCAAATAAAAGAAAACAGCAACCAGAGGTAGATCAATCGTTAGGCAACTGACACACAGGCCCACTCAGAAAAATGAAAAAATTAATGTCAATAAAGTCACGGTTTACAGCTGTTAATTTAACTGCATGGTAGTAAAGGCACCATTCACCGCTGTTAATTTAACAGCATGGCAGTATTTTCGTCTCTTGGAAAAAGAATCCAAAAGGAGGCAGATGCTCAAATGCCCCACAAACTGCTTAGTGCACTTTATAATGAAAGGCTCTGTGGAGCTCAGTGATCACATACTGCTTAATGTGCTTACAAGAGCTATGCTGTATTCAGAGTCTGGTTCCAATTGGCTGCACATAACAAGAGTTTCACAGCATCTTGCCCAGATTCCGTCTGTTAAGATCAGCCCCTCAAGACATAGCTACTTATGCCACAAGCTCCAAGGCAGCAGCATAACTTCACGGAAGGTGCCCACAGTTCAGTAAACAGCCTGGCCACCACAGCAGAGGAATAACACTCTTTTGAGGGTCTTTCATTTGTAAGCATAGATGACCTTAAAGCAAGTGACGGTGACCCAACTATAATTTTGACCTGCAGCAGCCCATGGCAATCACACAAGCTCTCAGACCACACACACATCTCCACAATAAGGAAATGACATTGTACACAGTGAATCATCCAGAGCTTTTCACAGTGGTAAGCACCAGTTGATACAGTCAATATTGATCCGAGGAAACTATATCATTAACTGAAACGTACATACATTACTGGCAGTGGTTGCCACTCAAGTTTTTTATGGCTCAAAGCACTTAAATATTTGTCATTATATTGCCCGATTTTCTAAGAGTAGAAAAAAATACATCAATGGTTTTCCACCTGTCTCCAGTTATTTTTTTAACGAAATAAAGGTTAAAATACTGCACAACTTATTTGACAGTCTATACACAAACATAGTTTTTTAATTTTACATACCATAGCATGGTAGATTTTGTATCCATGAGAAAGTAGTATTTTTTCTTAAGCTGCTAATGTTCTTCACACAAACTTACAAACCATAGTGCAAATTAGAGTAAGGGATAAATAAAAGTTAATGAGCAAAGAGAATGCTGTCAAATATTTGAGTACAAAAACTTCTCTCTGAATTGCTGATGAACAGTGCACTATTATGCAGGTCATCTCACAAAATGCTGAAATGAATTAGCTCAAGATCCTTATTCCTAAATGCAGTAAATATTCCACTGTACTTTTGAACAAATAAAATTTTATTTTTGTGTGTTCCATTTTACATGTTAAAGTCCATAGCTTATTGTTTAAAATACGTTCAGATTCTAGCCTCAGAACTCTTAGTACAAATCAAAGCATCCTAACGCCTTCAATAAAATGCAAGCTACACATAAGATCTGCACTTGATATCGGTGTTAACTGTAGGTATTCAGGTATTCCTAACATTCTTAGTTCTTGAAAACATACACCAACATTCAATTCATGAATTCAAATAAATTATACAAACACAATTCAAACATTAAAACACAAAAACATTCTTGTGTCTCTAAGCAACCCAAGATCTTTCAATATTTCATGCATAGTTTCCATAAGGCTTCCTGGCTTGGGGGAGCACTTGAAAGCTAGAATCTTAAAATTTTAAATTCTTTGCATCTGGAACAGCCCTGTCCTTGCTATACACATTCTAAATCATCTTACTTTAAAATCTGGTATTCCTTCTTTTTTGGTGTCTAGAGAGTCCGATTATAGAACGACTCCTACATTGAGAAGCAGTTTGAACTAGCTTAATTATGTAATAAAGCAACAAAGCTATCCACTTGTCAACTCCCTGAGAAGGAAGAAGCAAAGAGAACTGCCAAACACAATTTCCCAGTCAAAAAAGCTAAATACTTTTGCATTTTGTTCATTTAAAGTGAATTTCACTGCAAGCCTTCTGCAGTAATTCAGTGCCAATATACCAAATCCATGTTATGGACGAACAACTTGCAGAGTTGTGTCTACACTAAGGAATTGAAGCAAGAAAATTCCACCTGAGTTAGTACTAGTTCAACTGTACCACTGAGAGCACTCATAAAGATGGGACCCCAGATGCTTAAAATGGCTTTATCGCTCAGGAAAAAAAAAATTAGAGTGACTTGGTGGGACCTAAATTGATAGAACGTAGCTACTGTAACGTAGTTATCCTAAAATTAATAAAAACTCAGTGCTTGATCCCACAGAAAGCCTTGCAAGCCAGGAAAGGTCACAGATTTCAGCTCTGCAGGAGGTCTTAAGCTATTCAATTGAAGCCCACCAAAATGACTCCTCATCTCCAAAATAATACCTCCTCCCCTCAAGTAGCAGAGCTTCCTGGGAGATACAAAACATACAAATCTATCTCCAACATCCACAGTGCTTACTTCCATCAAAACCCTAGACACCCACCCACAAACACCAATTCAGCAAGGGAAAGTTAAAGTGCAACTCTAATATGTAGAAACTCCTTCATGGATAGGCAGCAGTTGCAATGCTAAGGGCGTAGCCTCAGAAAGTCAGGAGGGAGGTTTAAAAAACCCCACATGACAGAAAGCCCTTTCATTTTGGAAGGGGTTTCTAATTAGCAGTGAGCTGTGTTGTTTAAGGGGGCCCAATTTTCTCCTCCAGTTGGAACTAAAAGGAAACAATTCCCTCTGGATCACCATAGTAACGGGGATATAGGATTAGACAAGCAGACAGATAATCATGTCAGTCAGAGAGACCACTTATGTCTAGCCCATGGTTATGCCTCCTCAGATAATAAACCTTCCAATATGACAGAAAGAGCTGCCAGGCCCCATCACACTGCTTTTTTTTTTTTTTTTTTTTTGCAATTCACTAACATTCAGCCAATTCACTGCTTTTTTAGGACAGCAGGGGATTTTCCTCCTCAAGTTCCTGGATGTCGTAGCTAGGATTTCAAAGTGTATGGAAGTCTCCTTAGGCCAGGGACACAGCTTTGGAGAAGGACGTATTCGTTGACCATTGAAAGGGGGAGAGTTCCTTATCAGAATGAAAATTAACCTTCCTGAACTTGCAGGCTGAGATGCTTCCAGAGCTTCAGCATGCTGGTATCTGAGGAAGGGAAGGCATTTCTGTTGATGTAAGCCCTGCCAGCGTCATGTAAAGAAAACAACAAAAACATGCCAAAATGTTCAATAAAGTGGTTTCAAAGTTAAAGCTGGACAAAAGCTCCTTTCAGTGTTGTACGGGATTCATATTGCTAGGGGCACATAATAGACTAAAAACAGACAAATGCTCAGCTGTTATTTGTAGTTCACAAGAACTAGAGTGCTTCACTGAGCAAAAAGAGGAAAGAAATTACATTTACTAACTGAAACTGCTAAATTACCAACTAAAATGATCTCTGCACATCAAATAAAGTCAGATTTTACTCATATTAAACAGAATCACTGAAGACCATAGAACTAAATGCTAGGGAGAAGGCTACAGAAGCAGACTCAAAACTCACCAGCATTTTGTAGGTCCTGGCCACATCATGATGTGGTAAGACCAAATGCTATCACCATAATATTACCAATAGCTTTTTACAACCTGGAATATTTCTGAAGGAGAAAGTATTCTGCAGCAATAAAGATTTAGAGAAACCCCAAGTAACACAGCTTTAATTTATTCTGCATCCTAAAGACAGGGTGTGTTTGTGTCACCTCCTCCTCCCCCAAGAAATGTGTTACAGAGTTTTATGTTAATATGTAAAAACTAACCACTGGTGACATGAATCTGTTTGCTCCTTTAATAATCTTTTATGCTATTAGGTAAAAAAAAACCACATCCAACCTTGAAATCTTCATACTTGAAATTAGCCACCTAAATCTATACATACAGTTATCCAAATAACTGGCCTGTTTTGCAGAAGCATTGAACACCATAAGCTTCCATTGAATACAACCCTTCTGTGCAAGTCACCATTCTGTAGGGAGACAAAAAAAAACCTGGAAAAAAAAAGTCACTGCTGACATCAGAAGTGATTGGGGCAGTGGAGACTCCCTGGTAACTCAGGCTATGTCTAGACTACAAGCCTCTTTCCAAAGAGATCGTCTAGACAGCAACCAGTATTTAAAAAAACAAAAAATGCTTTTTCAAAAGAGCTCCTAGGAAGTCTGGACGCTCTTCTGAAAAAGCACTGGTTGCGTTCAATAACGCCTTTTTCCGAAAGAGCATTTTTTAAAAAAGGCGTTATTCCTCATAAAATGAGGTTTTCCGCGGTCAAAAGAACCTGCCGGGTTCTTTCGATTTAGTTTCGAAAGAACATGACAGCAGTCTAGATGCAGGTGAAGTTTTTTCAAAAAAAGGTCATTTTTCGAAAAAACCCTGTAGTCTAGAAACCCTCAGATAGAAGGCCAGGGTCTATTCTGAACCTGGAGCTAACAGGGAAGTCTAAGAATAACCTAACACCACTCTTTTCCCTGTTGCTTGTTACAAGATAATAATGAGGAAGCCCACACATAGCACCGCTTGTTTTGTTTTTTGGGATCAGAGAAGTTGTTATTCATAAATGTGTATATAATGAGTAAATATCTTGATCTTTAAGACATTTTTCAGAAGAGAATTTGAGTCTCAGTATCATATTTTCATAGTGAAGTGAAACTCAACTTTTTTATATTGTCAACTTTCTTTTCAAGTGTTATGTAACATAAGAGTGCTTTTACATATGCAGTACTAAATTCTTGCAGAGCCTCTGGTTAAAAATGAATAAACTATGAGCATTCTACTTTGAGGCTGATAAGTAGGGCCAGGAGGAGGGTAGTCATGGCTGACAGCAGTAAGCAATAACTTTAAATTCTCATTATTCACAAAATCTGAATGAAGTATCTATCAGGTGGGCTGTTTTGTTTCAGAATCTACATTTTTCTCATGTAAATGTTTGCAACTCAGATTAAGTATCAAAATACTTAAATATTTAGTTGAGAAAAAAATTTCCTAGTTAGATTCATTAATTTCATTCCTACTCCCTTCAGCAACAACTTTTGGTTTGGATGAAAACACATTAATTGCACACAAGGGTCAATTACATTATAATTGATTCCCCAAAATAATTCATAAGGGTCACCTGGCAAGTAGTTTAGGTTTGCAATTTGACTGAGTTTACATTTGTTAGAATGGAAAGGTAGGTAAATCCTTGCTTCTCCCTTGTGAAATGCAACACCTGGAAATGCAGAAATTAAGGACAATATAAACCCTGTTTATTCATGACCTTGAAATATTATACTTGCTCTGCTACTTCAATAAGGCACTTACATATGATGGGATTCCATTGGGGTAGTGAAATTTAACAGCAGTAATTATGAGATTAGTAAAGCACAACATAAAATGTGCTGCTTTTCTTTTTCCTGTCTCTTGGGCTTCCTCTTCAAATTCCTCTGCTCTCCCTCCCTCCCCACCACTGACTCGGAGAAATTTTTACTAACACATCCTTCATTCCCTCCAGAAATGCTGTGTTACTTGTACTAAGAGAATACTCTAACTCACTCAGGCTACGTCTACACTGGCCCCTTTTCCGAAAGGGGCATGCTAATTTTCCAGGTCGTAATAGGGAAATCTGCGGGGGATTTAAATATCCCCCGCGGCATTTAAATAAAAATGTCTGCCGCTTTTTTCCGGCTTGTAGAAAAGCCGGAAAAAAGCGGCGGACATGTTTATTTAAATGCCGCGGGGGATATTTAAATCCCCCACGGATTTCCCTATTACGACCTGTGAAATTAGCATGCCCCTTTCGGAAAAGGGGCCAGTGTAGACGTAGACCAAGAGTATAATCTGAGCCCTAAAAGAAAAACTACTTTCTCCCAGCAGCTGAAGATTTGGAAGGTGTCCACCAAACATCCTTCACAAGTCATATGTACGTAAAAGATAACATGACAGTGTAATTAGTGCTGTCAGTAAGAGAGATTTGGATCTGCTTTCTATAATATTGATTCTTATCTAAAGTGAGAATGGGAACAATTAAGACAGAGGAAGATGACAATGAAAAAACTGCATTTAAGACTGACGTGGAGAAACACAGAAAGCCAATAGCAAATTTTGAATTCAAATTTGATTAATAATAAGTTATTTCTAAATATAAAGTAATCTATATGAAAAAGTCATAAGATGTTTTTACTTCCTTTTATGATTCGTATAGTTCAAAAACATATTTTGTAAATGTTAGCTCAATCAGGCAATTCATCCAATTTATAAGATTATTCTAAAACAAGGTATTAAGTTATCATGTATCATTTATTTAAAATAAAATTTTACAATAAGTAAAGAATTTTAAAATGTCACATACCATACTCTGAATATTCCAATCTTATTTTTTGCCATAATAAAACTGAATGCATGTACAATCTGTCATGAGGATACAATTAAAACTTTACCAGACTTATGAGGACTAATATAAATACAGGCAGTCCCCGAGTTACGCGGATCCGACTTATGTCGGATCCGCAGTTATGAACTGGGTTTGCTCCGCATCTCCCTGGTCTGCTGGAGACCAGCAGACCAGGGAGACGGGGAGCAAAGCCTCGGAGGATGCCGGCAGCGGGACAGGTCTCCCTGGTCTGCTGAAACTGACCAGTAGCGGCTGAATCAGGACGCCTGGGGCAGAGCAGCCAGGGTGCTGCTGGGTTGGTCCAGTAGCGCCCAGAGCGGCACTACGGGACCAACCAGTAGCACCCCAGCTGCTGTACCACAGGCGTCCGGAGCAAAGTCCGGAGCAGCTGTCCTGCTGCCTGCATGCTCCGCGTCTTTGCTCCCCGTCTCCCTGGTCTGCTGGTCTCCATCTTTTAACCACCCTTTTTTACTTGTAATGCTGGCAGATCAAGTGCCAGTTCATGCCAACGGCCAGAGCCTCACTAAACACGGACACATTTAATAGCTGGAAGCCAGTCTGGCTAACTTGTGGGTTAATGTCACCGGGCACCCCCCAATCTGGTCCGGGGGCCGGCCAGCTTTTCTTCAAATGGGGCGGTCTTGCCCTTCACGTTGGGGTTTCGGTTGTATTTTCCTTCTCCTCGGGTGGGGGAACGAAGGGGGGCCTGGGCCCGCCCTCACTCTCGGGCCCCAGCCCAGGGCCCTAAGGACTGAGACTGTGCCCCAGTCTCGGTCCGGCTGACGGGGTCGTGCCCCTAAACGCGTCAGCCCACGGGCGGTTTCACCGCCCTGCCCTGGGCTACTTCCTTCCTCCCGCTTTTCAGGGTTGTCGGTATTCACGGCGTCTAGGCGCCCCAGAGAGACAATCACGGGAGCGTCCACGTCTCGCTGGCGAGTCCGTGCTGTCTGCGAGTCTCTCCCCCTCTCTGGCGGCCGGCAGGGTTTTAAAGTTCCCGCCAGGCCCGGGGGTTTTACGTGCCTCGCCCCCACGCCGTCCGCCCCGGTGCGTATCACCGGCAGGGCTGGGACGGGCTCAGCTGTTCCGTGGCGTTCCTCCAGCTGAGCCGCGGTGCCACTCAGCTGAGCGACGGCTCGGGAACAGCCTGCACACGGCCAGTACCCGTCCCGCAGCCCCTCTGAGAGGGCGCCGGTTCCCCAGTGTGGGGTGCGGGGTCTCTGTACCCCGTCACAGTTAATATAATACTAATATTTATTTGAGCTAATAAGAAGGTGTTTAGTGTTTAAAGTTTATGGATGCTTGTAGGATGCTACATGTATTAATCCTACTTATACTCTATATCTCACGGTATAAAGTCATATTAAGCATTTGCATTGCAAACCTCTAACTGTGTAACTCAAACAGAAATGAAACATTACTTAAGGCATGGGGGCAGTAATTTTTGTAAGGGGGGGGTCACTTCACAAATTTAGGAAGTGGTCATGGGCTGCCCCCCAAAAGTCCGGGGCCTTGGGCGGAAGGGAATTGTTTCCTCTAGGTGTGGCCCACCCCTGGCAGGGGGAGGAGACTTTGTATGCTCCCCCGCCTCCCAGGCCCTGATTGGCCTGGGTCAGGAGAGCATGTGAAGTCTTTGCCTCCTGCCCCTGCCCCGACAGGGGCATGTGGCACCTTGAAGGGACCACCAGCTGTTTTGAACAGCTGGCACTTTCTTCTAGGCGCTGTTTGCCCCAGAGTCAGAAGGAGACTTTGCACATTCCCCCCGCACCTTGATTTGCCTGGGGGTAGGGGACCAGCAGGGTGGTCACGGGCCAGATCAAACAAGTTGGCAGGCTGGATCTAGCCCATGGACTCTATCTTGCCCACCTCTGGTTTAACTGAACTAACTGAGAGCTGCAGGGGAAAGGACAGAGCCACTCAAACAGGAAAAAAGAGGTATAATAATCCGTGTGTGGGGTAAGGATGTTAGTTGGGGATATGAGTGTGAGAAAAAGCAGATCAGTGGAGTCCCGTGCAAATGCTCATCCTTACCAACACAGTAAGCTAATTGGCTTGAGATCCTCAACTCTTTCTGCAGTTGCTTGGGTCCCAGCCACAGAGAAGCTAAGGAGCTTCTTCATCATTTTTTCTACACTATCCTGACAAGGGATGTAAGCAACTAGTCAACTAGTGGCTTCCCCTCCCTGCTTGCTGCCTTTATCAGAGAGAGGCAGCAAGGGAAGGAACACGAGCCAGCTTAAAAGCTGATTCCCCTCCCCCCGCACCATTTCCGTGGGAGTGGGAGGGAAGGGGCAGTAGGGAAACGATGCAAGGGGGGTTGAAACAGTCCCACTTGTGCTGGTCCCACTGCTGACCTCTCCCTGTGGAATGTACAAGAGCTACCTGCGGCTCTTGTAAATTTCAACGGAAGAGGCACAGAGAGGAACCTGTGCCAGCAGGGACTGCTTTGCTCCCTGGTAGGCAGGTTCCTGCTGCCTCTCCCTTTGAAATGTACAGGAGTGCCCATGGCTTTTGTACATTTCAAAGGGAGAGAGGCAGAGGGAACCTCTGCAACTCTCCCTCTGAAATATACAAGAGCTGTGGGCATCTCTTGTACATTTGAAAGGGACAGGCACAGTGGGATATCGAGTGCCCCCCCCCCCCACTGACTAATCAAGAAGCTGATGGAAATTCCACTGACCACTCGATTAGCTAATTTATCAAAATTTAACATCCCTAATCCTGACCATCCTCAGAAATTATCATCAGGATACTGGAGTTCTACACAAGAGCAAGGGACCTTAATGCCCTTTACATATAACAGGATGAAGAATTGGTTTAATTATTTCAACATATTTTGTGTATATAAAAAATACACATGCAAATATAATGAAATATATAGATATATGCTTAAATACAGAATCATACAAATTTATAGAGTATAGAAGCTTAAATCATGGCCTGTATGTATGATATAGTATTACCAATCAAGATGATTTGAATTTATTACCGTTTGAAATTATTCCAAACAATGCTAGACCATTTACATCTGAACTGTATTTATTATTTTTAGTCTGATTTCAGATCATTTTAATTTCCAATAAAAACCAAGTACCAACAGCAAATAGGTTACTGCCTTGTATGGACTGCTTTAAAAACAGAGATAGTGGCTTCATTCCAACAGTTCTATAAACTACATTATATAAAAAGATGTGGATAAAAGATATTATTGTGTAACACCGCAAAAAGCTGTTCACCCTGCAAAAGTTTCAGTCCAATATTGACTTAATTACCTTTTAAAAAAAGATACAGGACATTTGCATTTGTATGGCCAAGGCATAGTTAATTCCATGAATATGTATCTGAGGGATTCCCAAATACACAAAATGAAAGTAATGCTACACATTAAATAAAACAGTACAGTACAGGCAGTCCCCGGGTTACGTACAAGATAGGGACTGTAGGTTTGTTCTTAAGTTGAATTTGTATGTAAGTCGGAACTGGTACATATTGTAGGGGAAACTCTAGCCAAACATTTCTCCAGAGCTCAGTTTTATTCCCCCACACCTCACTTCCCTCAGTCCTTTATTCTCAAGCTGAGGTGTCTGCTGAGAAAAGCCGCTCCGCGTCTCTCTGGTCTTCTGGGGGGGGGGGGGAGGGGGGGGGGAGGGGCGCTAGCTTCGTGTCTCCCTGGTCTGCTGGGGGGAAGCAGCTAGTGCGGGGGTGCCTCACCCCGTTTGTAAGTAGGGATCCGATGTAACCCGGATCCATGTAACCCGGTGACTGCCTGTAGTCTTAACATCTTATTCAGCGATTTCTGGATAGTATATAGCCTATTTTAGCCGAACTTGATTGTCAAAATATATTACTAATATGACAGTACAAGGGTTAACATAGCTAGAACAACCAGTTTTCTGTTATCACTTCAGGTTTTTATCACACTCTTCAGTTTGCCTTTAGGTTTTTAATCACACTCTTCAGTTTGCCTTTTGCAAAAGACATCAATAGAAATGTTGAAGCTCATTATTTCAATTGCTGAGACAGGTATAAAAATAAAAGAACAGAAGAAAACACCATTTTCTCCACTTTATAAGAGGAACAGTACTTGGTTCCAGGGATGGTCATAGCTTTAACTGCAAACCGAGTTTAACATCCTGCAGTGTGCATAGAATTGTGTTCAAGGATTCTTCAGAAGTACCATTACTTTTTAGTGAATTGTGTGCTTATAACAGTTTCCAGATGGACATCTTTGTCGACTGAAGTACTTGATCCATAGAACAGGTACAGAATAGGCAGTGGCAGCAAAAGCATCTCATGGTGCTCTACTCCAGTGTTCCTTAACCCTCATTTGGAAGGACTCTCTCCAATGAGAGGACTGTTCACTTTCATAGACATGAGGGTACATCTAAACTACCCGCTTCTTTCAAAAAAAGCTTCTTTTGAAAGAGATAGTCTAGATAGCCATAACTTTTTCGAAAAAGCAATATGCTTTTTCCCCGAAAGAGAGCACCCAGGCAATCGATGTTCTCTTGCAAAAAAGCCCTGTTTGTGGTAAAGAACGCCTTTTTTCGAAAGCGTTCTTTCAAAAAAAAGGCATTCTTCCTCATAAAATGAAGTTTAATGCTGTAGAAAAAACCACTGCGTTCTTTCGATTTAATTTCAAAAGAACACGGTGGCAGACTAGACTCAAAAGTGAAGTATTTTCGAAAAAAGGTCACTTTTTTTAAAAAAAACCCTGTAGTTTCATAGCCTCAGTTCTGGAGCTTTCTAGTCAAGCTGGCAATTAGTGTTAATTGCTGTGCTGGCAATTCTTGGAGACAGACACCTATGATGGACCAATACCATCAACCCTTTTCATGTAGGTCACCAAACAGCCAACTTATTGAAACAATTTTGGATCAATATCAGCATAGGCTAGACTCAACTACTAGACTCTGGAAAGTACAGGAAGCTTTGCGGTCAGGTAGCTGGGAATCGGTTGAGTGATTAAAAAGCTCGGTAAACTTACAGGAAATTCCAGGAGTATCTGGAGGAGCTTCGTAAAGAGAGTTGAAGTGAACTCAGAGTGGCTGTGTCTAGACTGGAAAGTTTTTCCGCAAAATCATCTGCTTTTGCGGAAAAACTTGCCAGCTGTCTACACTGGCCGTTTGAATTTCCGCACGAACACTGATGATCTCACGTAAGATCATCAGTGTTCTTGCGGAAATACTGTGCTGCTCCCATTCGGGCAAAAGCCCTCTTGCGCAAATCATTTGCGCAAGAGGGCCAGTGTAAACAGCACAGTACTGTTTTCCTCAAAAAAGCCCTGATCACGAAAATGGCGATCAGGGCTTTTTTTTGCAGAAAACCACGTCTAGATTGGCCACAGACGCTTTTCCACAAAAAGTGCTTTTGCGGAAAAGCATCCTGCCAATCTAGACGTGCTTTTCCTAAAACGCTTTTAACGGAACACTTTTCGTGTAGACATAGCCAGTCTGTTTGAAGATGACTGTAGGAAATCCAATAATTGTCCTTAGTGACCCTCCAATATAACTTGGCCACAGTCTATATTTTGGGTCAGATTCTCTGTTTAGTTCAGCTCA